>NW_026652280.1:94137912-94165797 GCF_009828535.3 Hylobates moloch
GGATGGTGTGATTGTGGGTGGGTTTTCTTATTCTTTGTACCTCTGCTATTTTCTTTATTGCTTTACAATGAGTAGTGTTACATAAGCAGAGGGTTTTAAATGTAAGGTTACACACAACAGACACTCGGCAAGTGTTCAAGGTACCCAGTGGTTACTAGGTGGGCTGGGGCCAGTCGTCTCAGAGTCCCACCCTTGACCCTGGTTGTGCCTTCTCCTGCGGCTGCTTTCCCTGAAGGTGCTACCCAGCCCCTTGCCCTGGCCCCTCTCCATTGCTTTTCTGCCTGGTGTCAGTCATAGCTCATCCTCTGCCCATCCAGGCGGGGGTCTCTTGCAGAAACCCTGGCTTCCCCAATTGATGATTTTGTGAAGTAACTGCCCTGATCCCACCCTAGCCTATTTTTTTTTTTTTTTTTTTTGAAATAAGGTTTCTCTCTGTTAGCCCGAGTTGGAGTGCAGTGGTGTGATCATGGCTTACTGCAACCCCAAACTGGGTTCAAACAATCCTCCTGCCTCAGCCTCCTGAGTAGCTGGGACTACAGGAACACACCACCAGGCCAAGCTAATTTTTAAATTTTTGGTAGAGACAGGGATCTCACTTTGTTGCCCAGGCTGGTCTTAAACTCCTGGCTTCAAGTGATCCTCCCACCTCGGCCTCCCAAATTGCTAGGATTACAGGTGTGAGCCACCACACATGGCCTTCTCCTCCTGTCTTGTAGTTTGGGGAGAGGGAACTGAACTTAAGAATGGGCCCTTATGAATAAACTGACTATTTCAAGGAGAAAAGATGACTGACCATCAGAGGCTTCTGGAGTCTTCACCAGTTTCCAAACTTTGTGGATAGACATCCACATTTCCTGCCTATCTTCTCTCTCACCCCATAAAGGACTGTCTTTGGGTGTATCACCTCTCCCCCCACAGACTCTCAGTCTGAGTCTAGGAACGAAGTCCTCCCCAACCCTAAGCCCACCTGAGGGCCAAGCACGGCATGGATGGGAGAGGGTGGGAGAGCTGCTCATAGAAACCTTGTGGGTTAAATTGCTGTGTTGCTAATCTAAATATCCTACTTGCAGATGTGTCCTGCTTTCCGGAAACCCTGAATTATAAAACAGAGGAAGTCAAGGCATTTGCCTTTAGTAATAATAAAAAGGCACATTGCCTTTGGCTGTGTACAGGAGACTCACTTGCCACATTATCTCTCACTCAGCAGCCAGTGTGATGTCTTCAAACTGTAGCTCACATCCCATCATGTCTCTGTCTGAACCTTTCGGTGGACAAGGTCTAATGTCTCACTTTGGCCATCAAGGCCCCTCCAGCCTCTTTCTCCCCTTACCTCCCCCATCCATGGACTTCCAGCAGTGTGACCTGTGCTCTGCCTGGGCCAGTACTTCTTCCAGGTGTCTGTCACCACATCCTGCTCCCTTGCTGCCTGGTGAGGGGTCGGTCGACTATCTCCCTCATCAGCTCATAAGCTCCATAAGGTCAGGGATGGTGTCTATCTTGGTATCCAGTCGCTACTGTCCCCAGAGCCTAGCACACTGTGTGGCATGTAGTAGATGCTCAAATAATTGTTAAATTGAATCTCATGCAATGAAAACTTTTCTCTTTAACAAGCCTGCCTGGGTAGAACACCAGGTGTTGGCTGGAGGATCTGAAGGGACTGCTGAGCTCAGATGAGGGAGCAGGCACTTCAGAGAGAGGAGAAGCCCTTTGCTTAATAAATGTAATTACTTGATAAACACGGCTGCTTGTCGTAGGGATCTTCTGCTTTAGGGAGGAAGGAGAATGACAAAAGGGTTCTTGGGGAAAAGGTTGAGGACTAGGGGTCTGGACACAGGAGTTGTCCTTGGAAATGGAGTAATGGAGAGAGTGTGTTCCCTGAACAGGAAACTGGTGGGTCATAACGCATTGAGTCTGGGGTCAAGGAACCCCATAGAAGCTGTAGTGGAATGAAGTTGCAGCTGTTGGAACAGAAGTTGGTTTGCTCAAGATGCCCAGTTTCTGGCCCAAAAGGTGGGCTGCAGGCCAGGAAGAGGCCACCCAGCACTGCAAGGCTGAGCACTTGCAACAGAAAGCAGAGGTTGCTGTGAAGTAAATCTGGAAGATCTGCATCCCAGCTGCTGCTGTCACGACAGGTGGCCTCCCAGGGAGCTCTCAACCCTCACCCGCTTCCTGCACCTGGGCAAGAGTCTTAGTACTTTGGGCTGATGCTCTTTCCTCTGTAAACAGGGGCCAGACTGTGATCCTCTGGCTCTGGAGGCTGGCTTCACCTTGCTAAGCTTCGATTTCTTCATTTGAGAAGCGGGCCCGCACAGGCCCTCCACCTTAAAGGCTGTCGTTAATGTTAACTTCGATCAAGCACCTAAAATGCACCGCTGGCACATGGGGGCAACTGATGAATTTTTGATTTTTAGCATCAGGGTTTACACTTTCTTAAGAGCCTCTAGTCTAGATCCTACAGTCTGGGGCATTCTTTATTTCTGATTTTAAGAGGTGGCGAAGACCGTCGGCGTTCATCTGTTGAATGAATGAATGCCTGCAGAAACTCGTTTTATTTAGAGTCCCATGTTTATTTCCGCATGCACGACCCAGGCCCCTCACTTTCAGGCTCTGCGTCCACCTACAAGCCGGCGATTCCTGAGAGCTTGCTGGGCGCCGGGGTTCACGCAGCTCGAGGCTCGTTCTCATTCTCACCTCCACCGTGGAGGAAAGTGAGGCTTGGGCAAGATCTGACACACCCAAGATCAGCCCAGCGGTGGGGGTGGGGGCTCCGCGTGCAGGCTCTGGCCCTGGACCGCTAGGGCAGCCCCTACCACCCTGGCACGAGAGTCCACTACCACTCGGGTACCCAGCCCTCGACCCGCCCTCGGGGTTTCCGCGGCGCGTTCTCTGGCGGGACAGTGGGAGCGAGGGGCAGGGCTGTTTACCCCTCCTCCGACTCGGTCAATTCTCTCCGCCTGAGTCTGATTTAGGTGGCGGCGGGGGAGGGATGTCCTGGGGTCTCCGCTCTCCTCTCTCTAGCCTCCCTGTAGACCTAGGCCGTGCATGGGGAGCTGGGGTGTCGAGCGGTGGCCGGGCGTGGCCACGTCCAAGTCCTGCGTCGCCCAGCTCCGGCGCCCGCGGGGGTCCCCGGCCCGCCTCCCGCCCACGTGGCCGGCCCGGCCTCCCCGCCCCCGGCCCCGCCCCGCCCAGGGGAGCCGCCGCCGCCGCCGCCGTGGTGAGTTTTCCAGCCTGGAGAAGCCGAACCAGCGCGGGGGCCGAGGTGAGTGCGGGCAGCAGTCGGGAACCCCGCTCCCCCGCTAGACCCTCCCCGGCTAGACACCCCCTTGGCGGGACACCCCCGCTAGGTCTCCCAGAGTGAGACCCTCTTCCGGGCTAGTCCCTCCTTTGCTCTGGTCCCCGAGCTGGACCCCCACTCCCACCTCCGAGTTACCCCGCCAGGTCTCGGCGCCCCCGGGCCCTGAGCGCTCCCTGGTCTGGGGTACGCCCAGCGCACGGGGGCGCACTGGGCGCAGCGCAGGTGTGCAGTGCCACAGGCAGTCTCGACCAGCCGTCGCTCCTGCCGGGGACCCTGACTCTGTTCCCCGGGTAGCCCCTTGAGCGAAAATTCCCGGAGCCACTTCCGGGGAGGGAGGCGTCACCTGTCCTGGGACGCGCCCCTTTCGCTTAACTTTCTTCTCTAGCCCGGCGGGGCACCCGCAGGTCAGCGTCGCGTCGGGCGCTGCTGGTGGCGGCTCACAGGGCCGCGGGTCACTTCGCGGCGGGGGAGCCGGGCTCAGGGCGCTCCGGGCGGCGGGCGGCGGGCGCCGTCCCAGCCTGCCTGGAGGCCCTTGTCCCGGCGGCTGCATCTTTTAAACCGAGCAGCCAGAAGATCCCGAGATAGGACACCAGGGTGGCGGACGCCAAGGGGTTAAGGTCAGCGTGGGTGCCTCGCAGCCAGCGACGGGTGAGCGTTTTCTGAGGCTGGAAGCTGATTGAGCCGAGTGGAAACGGGTTCCCTTGGGCTTTGCGGTGGTGGAGAGCTGCTCTTGAACTATCAGCGGCCCCGTCACGGGCTTGAATGTTGCGGAAACGGAGCGCCTTGTTCTTAGAGGACTCGGCTTGCTGGATTTATTGCCTGGCCCAGGCTTGCTTCCTGCACTGGGCGAGGACGTGAGAACTGCCAGACGGTAGTTGCCCTGAATGTACCGGTAGAAACTTATTTTTAAGCGTTCCATGCACTACCCAGGTGTAACCACTTTCTTCCCTGGGGTGTGGAGAAGGAGAGCTTTGCTAGGTCTTTGTCTTAGCTGTGTAGTCCTGGGCAAGTTACTTCACTTACCTATGCCTCAGTTTTCTCATCTGTAAAGTGGGGATGATAATAGTACAAACCTGAAAGAGTTGTATAGGGATAAAGTGCTTAAAATACTGACTGGGGCAGGGTAAATCCTCTGTGTTAGCTGCTCTTGTGATTATTATCACTGACATCTAACAGCGCGTTCACAGCCCTAGCTTCTCAATGAGGTGGGTGTGCAGGCTGTTGCTCCTTCCCCTTCTTCTGGTAAGGAGCTGGTGGTGTTTACGCAGTAGCCATGGTGTTCCCTTCCGCACTGGGAAATTTGAGCTTTGCTGTAACACCTCCTATGGCTAACCAGCCTTGTGCAAAGTATATCTCAGAATGTGGGATTAGAGATGAACTTTGTCAAGGACACTGTTGGGAAATGGGGTCTTGGACCTTCTCTGGAAGCTCTGGGGTGTGATTGAATGTTTGCCTCTTGGTTGGGGGAAGGGTGGGTAGATTTCACTTGCTTCTTTTAAGCCTTGGGTCTCCTGACAGGCTGACATTGTCTAGTCTCTGTGAGTGTGGGAGTCTAAAGGGTCCAGGGACCTGATCTTGTCTCCTCCTCCCGCATTCATTCATCTCTAGCAGATTGCCCCCTCCATCTGTAGAATTTTCCTGGGCTGCACACATTTGGTATCTTTCTTCTTGGCAATTTAGTTTCTGTCTTCTGAATCTCCACAGATAAGAGCTGTGAACCTGGAGCCCCAGGGAACATCCTGAAATGTACACGAGGCACTTGAAGCACAGTTATTTTTCCAGAGGTTTCCCCTTATATTGTATTCTCCATGAGGCCTGTGCCCCAGAAAAGTGGACTCTGAACTTCTGGTAGGAAAGTGGAGGTTCTTGCCCCCTGTTACATCTCAATTCCCTACAAATTGGGGGCTGCCCTTTGTGCCCCCTCCCAGAACACACTTTTCAGTGGGCAATACAGGTCAGCCTTGACTTGGTCAATTAGGGGAAAGAGAGGCAGGCTGTGAGGTTAGGGACTGTTGGCCTGTGGTGAGACCTTTAGGCTGGGATGCAATTCATGAACATTTGAGTTCAAGTTTTCAGAACACTTCTCAGGGCCTTTGCACATGCTGTTCCCTCAACCTCGCATCACTTCTTCCATGCCAGGCACTTTCTTGCCCTTTTGCTCAGATGTCTCCCCTGTACAGATGGTTTTTCTGACCACTCTGTCCAAAGCAGCCCCTCCCCCATTAGTTTCTATCACACTCTTTCTTGTATTTTATTCATAGAGCTTGCCCGGGATGATCTTATTCATACATTGATTTATAGGTTTATTGTGTGCATCCACCCAGGAGAATGTAGGATTCAAGAGGGCAGAGGTGTGTTGTCCTGTTCACTACGGACTCCTGGTGCATGGCATACAGTGGGTGCACAATAACTGTCCCGAGTGAATGAACACCCATTGACTGAAGCGAGGTGAGTCTGGAGAGTAGTGAAATGCGAAGGAACTGGTTGCTTGTCAGGAGCTCAGGGTTGAGAGTGACCATTAATGTAGCATACTTTCACCTCCAGATTAAATCACCTCTGCAACACCTCTTCCTAGTTACTGTTTAACCTAAGCTTGAATCCTCTAGGCACAGGAAACTTGTCACCTCCTGCAATAGCCTGTTCCATTGGAGGAGAGGGGACAGAGAACCACTGGAGGAGAGGGGGCAGAGAACCAGATGTTGTCCCTGTACCACTCTGATGAGGATGAGATGTGGCCTCCTGCATGCTATCATTCTAGTCCTTATGGTCTGCTTCGTGTCCTGACTATCCTGCATCCATCAATATCCATCTCTAAAGTTCTCTGCCATAACTAAGGTCCCTGAGCCCCTGACCAGAACTTAGTATGCTGCCCAGTCATGTCTCACCAGAGGGGGTCTGAGGCAAAGAAGCATGAAGCAGAAAGGCCATTGCCATAGTTTAGTAACCCTTCAAGGCCAAGTTCTGTATTGTTCAGGCTCCTGTAACTCATTGGGTTGGAGTTGGGGGTGGATAGGGGCTCTCTCTCTTTTTTGTTCTTTTCCTGGATTTTTCTGTATCATTCCTTAATCAATTTATTAATGCAACCCTAGCTATATTTAAAAGAAAATTAATCCTTGGACCCATTTTCTTAATGGTTTGTACACATATTCTTTAATTCATATCACTTCGCTTGCACAGGTTGAAACTCAACTGAAAATGAGATTTTTAATATATAATTCTAATCTATTGAGTCAGTTTCTTCATGGGATAGTACCAGCATGATGAGTGGAGTGAGGTCTGCTGTGGAGAGGTTTGGTGACAAGCTTTGCTTTCTTCTTTACTTTGAGGAAAATTGTTTATTCAGTTGTGAAAATGGGTACACATTTCTTTTTCTTTTTTCTTTTTTGGAGATAGAGTCTTGCTTTCTTGCCCAGGCTGGCATGCAGTGGCGTGATCTTGGCTCACTGCAACATCTGCCTCTCAGGCTCAAGCGATCCTCCCACCTCAGCCTCCCGAGTAACTGGGACTATGGGCATGCACCACCATGCCTAGCTAATTTTGGTATTTTTTGTAGAGATGGGGTTTCACGATGTTGCCCAGGCTGGTCTCAAACACCTGAGCTCAAGTGATCATCTGCCTTGGCCTCCCAAAGTGCTGGGATTACAGGTGTGAGCCACTGTGCCCGGCCCATTTTTTTTTCTTAAGAAGAAAAAAAAGAGAGGACTGGCAAGACTGTTCCTAACTGAGGTTGTATTTACACATGTCTAAGCCACTTAGCTCATTTATTTCATTTGTTCAGAAACATTTAGGGAGAGAGGGCTACTCTGTGCCAGGCATTGCCCTGGTACTGACCACACAGCAGTCAAGGAAACTGACAGCATTCCTCCCTTGTGGAGTTTACCTCCCAGTGGTGGAGATGGACAGTAGACAACTAGATCAGTAATAAGATGTGAGGGAGAGTGGCCAGTGTAATGGAGATGAAGCTGGGGAAGGAGATCCAGAGTGATGGGATGGAGGCAGAGCTGGCTTCAGTCAGAGAAGGTCTCTCTGAGGAGATAGCATTGGAGAGAAACCCAGACAAATGAGGGAGCAGCCTCATGGACAATTGCATGCAACCTCATTCCATGAAAATGGAGCCCAAGGTTGTGGTCAAACTCCCCAGTGTGGCCAGTCAACTCTTGAGCACTGGCCATGGTCTATCTCACTGCAGAAGGGGAGGGAAAATGAGACAACTTAGGCAGAACTGTCCTCCTGCCCCCCAGGTCCTGGCAGGTGGCTGGAGTAAGATCTTGGCATTGTGTGTTCTGATGGTCAACTAGAAGGCTGGTACCTACATTTACAGGGTGAGGCCTGAGCAGTGTGTTCTGAAACTGCCACCTGGGGAATGAGCATGAGCCTAGGGGTCATTACTGGAGTTATAATCCTGCACATTGTAAGACTTGCTCCACTGCACCTACCCTGGCAGTGGACTCCTTCCTCTTCTATGTCATTTGATACCTCACCTCATCACCTAGTGGCACTCACCCAGAGGGAAAGTAATTACTTAGCAGGCTTTGATAGAAACAATAAAGAGATGAAAATGTATAGCATCCGGGATCAGGAGATGCATGCCTCCCACTCTTTCATTGATTGATCGATTGATTGATCAATTGATGTCATTTAATACAGTGTAAGGTTCCTGGGGGGCTAAGAGTATGAGATCTGGATTGTGTGACCTTGTGCCAGTAACTTAACCTTTCTGAGTCTTGATTTCTTCATCTGTGATATTGGGGAAGTGTGACAGGGAGGCTTCTTGGAAAAAGTGATATCTAAGAAGATGCAGAAAGGGATGGCTACTAGTCACCCCTGGTGGGGGTGGGGGATGGAAGGGAGGGCATAGCATGTGCAAAGGCCCAGACGAACAGCTGCCAGACTCTCAGATGTTGCAGGATTATTATTGATTACAGCTGTGTGTGTATGTGTGTGTTGGAGTATACTGTAGAGAGGGACCTGACAAAGCAGCCCTCAATAAATGTGAGTTGGTTTGAACGGCTGCACCCTGTGCTACTGGGCTCAGCATCTATATCCTCATACAGTCTCCACAACCATCCTGTGGTCCTCTCATTATCCTCATCTTCCATACCAGGAAATTGAGGTGTAGAGTTATGAATAGCTTGCTCACAACTGCCTTGCTGTATCAGGAGAGCCGGAGGTGAAGAGGGTCTTCCCAGAAGATTTATTTTGGGTACAGCGATGTCAAGAGAGATGGCTGTTTGTAAATATCTCTGACAGGTCTCACTTTGGCACACATTCCCCTGAAATGTCAGCTCTGAGAGGGCAGAGGCTGCTCCTGGCAGAACACCTGGACCCTGGCATGATGCCAGTGCAGAGTGGGGTTTGTTGGGATGTTGGGTGGATGACCCAAGGCCTCTGGGTGGCCATGGAACGAGTCTGGAATAGTCTAGTGCCTTCATTTCCCAGGTGTCTCCTGACTTTTCCAAGGTGGACCCACAAGTCAGGGCAGAACTGGACATGGGGCCCAAGTCAAAAACAGAATGCTCCAGAAAAGGAGGCCGGGGCACTTGGCCGGAGCCAGTCCCTGAGGAGCATGCAGCACTCTTGCAACCTGGCTCTGAGTGCACTGTTCCGATTCACCTTCAGCCACACCCCACCACCAGTCATCCCCGGGTGCTCAAACAGAGCCAAACGCCACAGTCACCCAGATACTGTGGAGGTTTTCCCACGTTCACATCTTTGCTCCTGCTGTTTCCACTACTTGGAAGCTCTTTCACGCTTGTCCACTTTCACAACTTCCCACGCTGCCCAACTCCAGTGGCTTTCTCTCCCTTTCCTTCCCTTTTGGCTAGAAACATAAATAAGAAATCCTGATTATATTCTTATTGAATATAAATGTAAACATATCAGAAGTTGTAGAGTTAAAAGTAATTACAGGTATAATATGCTGAGATATAAAAAAAAAAAGTAAAAAATAAATTTCCACCTTCCCTGTCCCAGGCTTGCTTCCAGAGAGAATGTTTGTGATCAACTGGGCATAGATTTATCTTGCTTTTGTTTACTCACACAGGCATGGGTACTTGTGAGTATCTTTGAAAACCAACACAATGGGCTCATTTTGTATGTATTGCTTACCAACTAATGTTTTTTCTTTTATTTATTTATTTTGAGACGGAGTCTCACTATCACCCAGGCTGGAGTGCACTGGCATGACCTTGGCTCACTGCAACCTCTGCCACCCAGATTCAAGTGATTCTCCTGCTTCAGCCTCCCGAGTAGCTGGGATTACAGGCGCCTGCCACTGCGCCTTGCTAATTTTTGTATTTTTTAGTAGAGATGGGGTTTCACCATCTTGGCCAGGCTGGTCTTGAACTCCTGACCTCGTGATCCACCCGCCTTGGCCTCCCAAAGTGCTGGGATTACAGGAGTGAGCCACCACGACTGGCCTGTTTTTATTTATTTTTATTCTTTTTTTTTTTTTTTTTTTTTTTAAGACTGAGTCTTGCTCTGTTGCCCAGGGTGGCATCTCAGCTCACTGCAACCTCTGCCCCCAGGGTTCACGTGATTCTCATGCCTCAGCCTCCCTGGTAGCTGAGACTACAGGCATGTGCCACCACACCTGGCTAATTTTTTGTATTTTTAGTAGAGACAGGGTTTTGCCATGTTGCCCAGGCTGGTCTTGAACCCCTGAGCTCAAGCAATCCTCCCACCTCGGCCTCCTGAAGTGCTGGGATTACAGACATGAGCCACCGCACCTGGCCTATTTTTTTTTTTTTTTAATTCTTTATTTGGCCTGGACAGTGCTAACAACTAATGTTTTCCCATTTAGTTGTGTCCAAGAGTGTTTTCTTTGACCGTATACATTTCTCCTCTCTTTTACCTGCCCCTGGTTCTTCCCTTCCTCAAGGAAGAATATACAAACTTCTGTGGACATACGGTTTTATTTCTCTTGAATATATATCTAGCAGTGGAATTGCTGGGTATATGGTAACTCTAACATTTTGAGGAACTGCCAAACTGTTTCTAAAGTGGCTGCACTGTTTTACAATCCCACCAGCAGTGCACGAGGGTTCCAGTTTCTCCACATCCTCATGAACTCTTGTTATTATCCATCTTTTGATTATTGCCATCCTAAGTGGGTATGAAGTGGCATCTCAATGTGACTTTGATTTGCATTTCCCTGATGGCTAATGATGTGCCTTCTTTCATATGCTTATTGGCCATTTGTGTATCTTCTTTGGAGAAATGTATATTTGGTCTTTTATCCATTTTTAAATTGGATTATATGTCTATTTATTATTGAGTTGTAAGTGTTCTTTATATATTCTGAATTCAGTTCCTTATCAGCTATGATTTTAAAGTATTTTTTGCCCATTCTGTGGGTTATTTTTTCACTTTCTTGATGGTGTTCTTTGAAGTGCCAGGTTTTAATTTTGGTGAAGTTCAATTTATCTATTTTTCTTGGGTTGCCTGTGCTTTTGGTGTCATACCTGAGAAACCTTTGCCTAATGCAAGGTCGTAAAAACTTATGCCTATATATTCTTTTTTTTTTTTTTGAGATGGAGTTTTGCTCTTTCACCCAGGCTGGAGCATAGTGGCATGATCTCGGCTCACTGCAACCTCCACCTTCCGGTTTCAAATGATTCTCCTGCCTCAGCCTCTCAAGTAGCTGGGACTACAGGTGTGCACCATCACACCTGGCTGATTTTTGTATTTTTAGTAGAGACGTGGTTTCACCATGTTGGCCAGGCTGGTCTCAAACTCCTGACCTCATGATCTGCCCACCTTAGCCTCCCTAAGTGCTGAGATAACAGGCGTGAGCCACCGCACCCAGTCATATGCCTATATATTCTTATAAGAGTTTTATAGTTTTAGCTCTTAGATTTAGAACTTTGATCTGTTTTGATTTGATGTTTGTATGTGGTGTGAGGTAGGGGTCTAGCTTCATTTTTTGCGTATGGAAATCCTGTTGTCCCAGAACCATGTGTTGAAAAGACTCTTCTTCTCATTAAATTGTTTTGACACTCTTGTCAAAAATCAATTTACTATAAATGTAAGCATTTATTTCTGCATTCTCAATTCTAGTCCATTCATCTATATGTCTATCCTTATGCCAGTATTGCTGTCTATGCTGTCTTGACTACTATAGCTTTGTAGTAAGTTTTGAAATCAGGAAGTATGAATCCTCCAACTTTGTCCTTCTTTTTCTTTTTTCTTTCTTTCTTTCTTTCTTTCTTTCTTTCTTTCTTTCTTTCTTTTTTTGTGAGACAGAGTCTTGCTCTGTCACCCAGGCTGAAGTGCAGTGGCACGATCACTGCTCACTGTAGCCTCAACCTCCTGGTCTCAAGCAATCCTCCCACCTTAGCCTCCCAAGTAGCTGGGACTACAGATGTGTGCAACCACACCCAGCTAATTTTCAATTTTTATTTATTTATTTTTTGTAGAGACTGGGTCTGGCTATGTTACCCAGGCTGGTCTCAAACTCCTGGGCTCAAGCAATCCTCCCACCTTGGCCTGCCAAAGTGCTGGGATTATAGGTGTGAGCCATTGTGCCCAGCCTGTCCTTCTTTTTCTAGATTATTTTGGCTATTCTGAATCTCCCTATGAATTTTAGGATCAGCTTGTTTGTTTCTGCAAAAAAGGACCTGAGATTTTGATAGGGGTTGAATTGACTCTGTAGATCACTTGGGGAGTTTTGCCATCTTAACAATATTAACTGTGGAACCTAAATTCCTTTTTGCTGGTGGCACTGCTCACTCAGCTTCCCTAGTCATTGAGTCTGCTGAGTAGGCACTCTGAGACCCATCCATCAAACTGCACAGACAAAACTCCAGGGACGTAAATGTCTCTTTTCCTTTTTGAAGAAAGTAACACAGTATACTGTAGTGTCTAATTTAAGGCTTGGATAAGACATTTAAGTCCTGAATTTGTGAAATGGGAGTGCATCTGGCACCTGGGCACACATATGACAGCTCTGGCTTTCCTTCATGCTAAGGATGGGATGGAGATCTCTAAGATACTCCCATAACCCCTTGCTTCATGCCTGGAGAAGTGTGGTGGGAACTGGGAGACCCCACAGCCCTGGAGGCACCAGGTGGTGGTAGGAGAATTGAAACCAGTCTCCATTTTATCTTGTTTTATCTGTTGGGCAAAGGGGTACGATTTCATTTGAGGAAAGAGTTTTGCTGCTAAAACAATCTTTGCCCCTCCCCCGCAATTCACTCACATCATAGTTTGAAGAATGGAATAAAAATAAAAAGGGAGTAACATCACATATTAAAAGTTTAGTTTAGGCCAGGCGCAGTGGCTCATGCCTGTAATCCCAGCACTTTGGGAGGTTGAAGTGGGAGCACTGCCTCAGGCCAGGAGTTTGAGACCCGCCTGGGCAGCAAAGCGAGACTCTATTTCTATAAAACAATTAAAAATTAGTTGGGTGTGATGGCACATGTCTGTAGTCCCACATACTTGGAAGGCTAAGGTGGGAGGATAGCATGAGCCCAGTCGTTTGACGCTGCAATGAGCCGTGCTCACACTAATGCACTCCAGCTTGGCGACAGAGCAAGACCCTGTCTCAAAAGAAAAAAAAAGCTTAGTTTACACCCCGACATGTACTTATGTGTTCCAGATGTAATGCTTTGGCACAGCACAAATACATGATTTTATTTTCAAGAAAGAAATAATAAAAAATGGAGTGCCTATATTTGTATCACTTGGAACCTTGTTTTCTAAACTTAAAGAACAACCTGGGAAACTACATTTGAAACTTCAAATCCATTCATACCTCGACTCATCTGTGGTGAGGAGCTCTCATTTTAAACAAACAATACGTGTGTGTGTGTGTGTGTGTGCGCGTGCGCGTGTGTGTGTGTGTGTTTGAGAGATAGAGATTAGAGTTATTTATTGCAGTTGTTTCAAAAAAACAATTTAAAAAAGCATGAATTTGGACTGGGTTTTTAGTTTGTTTCTGGGAGAAGAGAAAGTTACATGCAATAGAGTATATGTTTTGAGGTCTTCAAAATCTCAGATCTAGGCCAGGCGTGGTGGCTCACGCCTGTAATCCCAGTACTTTGGGAGGCTGAGGCGAGTAGATCACAAGGTCAGGAGTTCAAGACCAACCTGGGCAAGATGGTGAAACCCTGTCTCTACTAAAAATATAAAAATTAGCCAGGTGTGGTGGTGGATCCCTGTAATCCCAGTTACTAGAGAGGCTGAGGCAGAGAATTGCTTGAACCCGGGAGGCAGAGGTTACAGTGAGCCAAGATCGCGTCACAGCACTCCAGCCTGGGTGATAGAGCGAGACTCGGTCTCAGAAAAAAAAAAAAAAAAAAAAATCAGATCTTTTGCCTTAGCAGAATCCCTTACTTAAGTTGTTGGAACCGGCAGTTCATAGGGATTTTGTTTCCATCCTTTAGTGAGGGGGGTGTGTGCGTGTGTGTGCACATGGAAAGTTAGGGGAAAAACACAATGATATAACCTAACCCCAAAACAAGGAAGCACGTTACACAGTTGAGGTTTGGCGCTTCAGTTCCTGCCCAGTCTCAGAAGGTGCAGCTTGGCTGACCTTGTGTGACCTATCTCTATGACACATCTCCCAAGGGGGTGGGGAGGACTGTTTCTCTCCAGCATGGCTTTAGTTTTATAAAAGCCCTGTGCAGTCTTGCAAACTCAAATGGTTTTCTTAACAAATCACTCACATTTCATGTGTTCTGGGCTGGGCAGGGCCTCGCTAATCCTTGGCCAGCTTTGTGAGTCAGAAATTATTTAAATGACTGCCTGAGTCCTTTTGAGGCGAGAGAATTGGCAAGTTAATTTAGGGAGGTGCAGTGACTCTTCAACAGCACTGCATTAAGTGAGTGGCAGCATTGATAAATGTGTTAGAAGCTCTATTTTATTGTGATAATAAATGCTAATGAAGAAAATGAACGTATTACCTTTTAGAGTGAGATAAGAATGATGATGCTACCAAATTTTATTAAGCATTTATTATGTGGTGGAGTATGGTGGCTTCTCCCATGTTTTTGACTGTGACCTATTGTAAAACATAGACTGCAACCTGGTAACCTGGTGTGTGTGTGTGTGTATGTGTGTGTGTGCGCATATCTGAATTATTTGGTGAAACAATGGTTACCCTATGCATGTCTAGTGTCCTCTGGGCTCAAGTGATCCTCTTGCCTTGGCCTCCAGAGTAACTGGGACTACAGGTGCATGCCACCACACCGGCTAATTTTTTGTTGTTGTTTTGTTTGTTTTTGTTTTTTTTGAGACGGAGTCTTGCTCTGTCGCCAAGGCTGGAGTGCAGTGGCATGATCTCGGCTCACTGCAAGCTCCGCCTCCGAGGTTCACGCCATTCTCCTGCCTCAGCCTCCCGAGTAGCTGAGACCACAGGAGCCCACCACTTTGCCCAGCTAATTTTTTTGTATTTTTTTTTTAGTGGAGACGGGGTTTCACCGTGATAACCAAGATGGTCTTGTTCTCTTGAACTCATGATCCGCCTGCCTCAGCCTCCCAAAGTGCTGGGATTACAGGCGTGAGCCACCGTGCCCAGTCTCACACCAGCTAATTTTTAAAATTTTTTGTAGAGACTGGGTCTCACCGTATTACCCAGGCCGGTCTCAAACTCCTGGCCTCAAGTGATTTTCTAGCCTCAGCCTCCCAATGTGCTGGGATTACAGGTGTGAGCCACTGCACCCACCCTAAAGTTGCATTTGAAAACAAATATATCTTTTGATCAGTATATAGCTTTGATCAGTATATAGACAAATATTATTATTATTATTATTATTATTATTTTAATAATAATAATAATTAAAGGAAATCTCGCTGTTGCCCAGGCTAGGGTGCAGTGGCGTGATCTTGGCTCACCATAAGCTCTGCCTCCCAGGTTCACGCCATTCTCCCGCCTCAGCCTCCCGAGTAACTGGGAGTACAGGCGCCCGCCACCATGCCCGGCTAATTTTGTTTTTGTATTTTTAGTAGAGATAGGTTTTCACCGTATTAGCCAGGATGGTCTTGGTCTCCTGACCTCGTGATCCGCCTGCCTTGGCCTCCCAAAGTACTGGGATTACAGGCGTGAGCCACTGTGCCTGGCCGACAAATGTTATTCTTTCTGCGTTGCCATATTTTGTGGTTTTTAAAAAATATATTTTTATTCATTTATCTGGTGACTTGAAATTTCATGCAAGTACAGGTCCTTATAGACAATTTCTATTGGAAAATCATTTATTTTGGGTGTGTATTAGGGTTTGGAGAGAAACAGAACCAACGGGATGTATGTCAATCAATCGCTCATCTATCTATTGAGAGGTTGATTTTTAGGAATTGGCTCATGTGATTGTGGAGGCCAGGTGAGTCAAAAATCGGCAAGGTAGGCTGGCAGGCCTACCACTTCCACACTTCCACTTCCAACCATTGCACTTTTCCTTTCTTTCTTTCTTTCTTTCTTTCTTTCTTTCTTTCTTTCTTTCTTCCTTTCTTTCTTTTTTTTTTTTCTGAAATGGAGTCTCACTCTGTCACCCAGGTACAGTGGCGCAATCTTGGCTCACCGCAACCTCCTTCTCCCAGGTTCAAGCGATTCACCTGCCTCAGCCTCCCTAGTAGCTGGGACTACAGGTGCACACCATCACACCCGACTAATTTTTGTATTTTTCGTAGAGATAGGGTTTCACCATGTTGGCCAGGCTGGTCTCGAACTCCTGACCTCAAGTTATCTGCCCGCCTTGGCCTCCCAAAGTGCTGGGATTACAGGCGTGAGGCGTGAGCCACTGCACCCGGCCTTTTGCAAGTAATTTCAACATTTAAGAGCATGGCCTACTGGATCGGTCCCATCAGCAAATAAACATGCAGTTATTTCTCCCAACTTAAAAACAACAGAACCCTCTCTCCACCCTACTTCTCCCTACAGTTATACACCTATTTCTCTTCAGTTTAGAGCAAAACTTTTTGAAAGAATTGTCTGGACTTACTGACTAATTTTTTGCCTTCTATTGTGTCTCAAAAAAATTGTGATAAAACACACATAACGTAAAATTTACTGTGTTGACTATTTTTGTTTTCAGGTCAGTAGTGTTGCATATACTGATATTGTTGTGCAACCAATCTGCAGAGTTTTTCATCTTGTGATACTGAAACACTGTATCCATTAAACAGTAACTCCCATTCCCCCCTGCCCCTAGTCCCTGGAGACCAGCATTCTACTTTCTGTCTCTGAATTTGACTGTTCTAGATACCTCATATATGTGGAATCATGCCATATTTGTCCTTTTGTGACTGGCTTATTTCACTCAGCATAATGTGCTCAAGGTTCACCCATGTTGTAACGTGTCAGAATTTCCTTCCTTTGGGCTGGGCATGGTGGCTCCCGCCTATAATCCCAGCACCGAGGAGGTGGACATTGAGCCCAGGGGTTCAAAACCAGTCTTGGCAACATGGTGATACCCCGTCTACAAAAAATACAGCAATTTGCTGGGCGTGGTGGCATGCACCTGTAATCTCAGCTACTTGGGGGCTGAGATGGGAGGATCACTTGAGCCAGGGAAGTTGAGGCTGCAGTGAGCCGTGATCTTGCCGCTGCACCCCAGCCTGGATAACAGAAGGAAACACTGTCTCCAAAAAAAGAAAAAAAAAGAAAGAAAAGAAAGAATTTCCTTCTTGGTTTTTGGTTTTCTGTTTTGTTTTTTGAGACGGGGCCTCACTCTGTCACTGATTGCTGCAGTGGCACAATCTCAGCTCACTGCAACCTCTACCTCCCAGGCTCAAGCAATCCTCTGACCTCAGCTTCCGGGGTAGCTGGGACCACAGGCATGCACCGCTATGCCCAATTAATTTTTTTGTATTTTTGGTAGAGACAGGGTTTTGCCACATTGCCCAGGCTGGTCTCGAGCCCCTGAGCTCAGGCAGTCCCCCTGCCTGGGCCTCCCAAAGTGGTGGGATTACAGGCGTGAGCCAGCACAGCTGGCATGGAATTTCCCTCTTTTTAAGGCAGAATATTATTCAATTCTATGCATTTGCCACATTTTGTTCAACCATTCATCTGTCATGGACACTGAGTTGCTTCCGCCTTTTGGCTATTGTGAATGATGCTGCTATCCCATTCTCTTTTGAGCCCCTCATTTCAGGCAGGCTTGGCTTCCACTCCCCTCTCCCCAGATAGCTCTTACCGAGGTCTCCAGTGAGTGCCTGGTTGCTCGTCCCAATGGCCTGTTCTCTGTTGCCATCCTTCCTGACTACCAGCAGTGTTTGATGGAGTTGGTCACCTTCTCTTCCTCGAAGCCTTGTCTCACCTGGCTTCTAGGATGCCCCGTTCTCCTGATCCTCTTCCCACATCTCTGTTAAGGAGCACCCCAACCTCCTGGTTGCTCAGGCCCGAAGCCTGGGGCGTTATATTTGACTTTTGTATCTCTCTTCTCTTCACTTGTCAAAAGACCCCACTGTGTATTTTTTCAAAATATACTTGGAGAGTGGCCACTGCTCCCCTCCCACTCCTACCACCCTCCAGGTCATTCTGCCCTCTCACCTGAATGACTGCGGCCTCCAAGCCGCTGCTTTTACCTCCTTTCAGCTTGTTCTCAACTTGGAGTCAGAGGGAAACTTCTGAAGGGTTGGCTACTTCTCTGCTCAAAGCCCTCAAATAGCTCTCATTTCACTGCAACAAAAGCCAAAGGCTTTAGGGTGGCTGCAAGGCCCCATGGGATCTGGCCACATTTCCTCTCTGATTCCTCTCTTAGTTTGCCCTTCCCCCTCATAACCCCACTCCAGCCACATCACTTCCATGCTGTTCCCTGCGTGGGCACCTCAGGGACTTTGCACCTGCTATTCCCACCGCCCAAAATGCACCTCTCCCAATGTCTGCAGAGCTTGGTCCCTCATTTCCTTCAGCCTTCCCTGGTCATCGTGTCTAAACCGTTACCACCACATCCCAACTTCCACTCTGCCTTCATTGCTTTTTCTCCTTACACTATTGTTATCCAATATAAGGTGTATTTTGCTTATTTATCTTGTCATCTGCCTCCCCCACTAGAACGTAAATTCCATGAGGGCAGGGATTTTTCTTCTATTGTGTTCCCTGTCATGTCCCCAGTGCCTTGCCTGGTACAGACAATAATTTGTTGAACCCGTGAAGAAAAGTTTGGTAAACAGATCAAAAGCCATTTGATTATTCTATTATGATATAATTCTTGCCTTTATTTTTCTTACCTGTGAATTATTACATATGTGTATGTATGTGTGTGTGCATGTTTGTTGTGTGTGTGTGTGTGCGTGTGTGTAGACAGAGAAACAGCGAGTCCTGTCATTCCCACCAGATATTCCTGCTTGTTAAACAGCTACATAGTGTTTTGCTGAGTGGCTAGAGCAGCTTTATTTAACCTTGTTTTGTTCAGTACTACTGGGCAGCTTCCAATCTTTTGCTGTTGTAGATTATGCAGCATCTGTGCTGGGCACTTGCTCTGCTTCCTTCCCTCTTCTCTGAAAGGCTCCCCCATGCTCCTGAGCCCAGCCTGAGCCCAAGTGGGGGCCGTGGTCCTGGCTGGGCCTATCATGGTTCCCCTCTCCTCAGCTGTGGTAGCCGGTCTGGAGCTGGACACAAGCCAGCCTTGCCAGGCTGTGGGCTTCCTCAAGGTCATCCTAACCCACTCAGAAGTGGCAGAGAAGGTGCTTGAGGGCACTCACCCAGCGCTAGAGCAGTGAGGACAGGCCCAGAGTGTGGAGCTGCAACAGCGCGAGGGGAGGGTTGGGCACGTTGCCTTTGGATCTAGTCACATGACTGTTTGAGCTGCTCCAGGGACCTTCCTACAAATCCCCTTTCTCACCCATCTAGATGGAGGTGGATTTCTCACTGCTAGCAGTGAGTCTAGACAGATCCAATCCAGTGGAGCATCCCTGCCCCACTCTCTTTTTTTACTTGATCCTTAGTCCAGAGCAAGGAAAGATGTGGAAACCCTCCCAAAGGCATTATTCAGGGCAGAAAATGCTTGTAGGCAGAGCAGCACCTTGTTTTTGTCACAACCGGAGAAACAATTTAAATGTGAACCTGTGCGGGCTCAGATGCTGATGCTGACATCTGAGGAGGACCTCTCTCACCTCAGGTTCTTTGTCTGTAAAATGGGGATGAAAATAATTGTACCACACCTCAGGACTAAATGAGTTAATAGAAATTCTTAGAGTGGTGAGTAACACAGGATGAGAGAGTGCTCACTGAGAGTTAGCTGTGGTGGCTGCCAGAATCCTAAAAGTGTAACAGGAGTTAAACATAGAGGTACCATATAGTCCAGCAATTCCACATCCAGGTATATACCCAAAGAAATGAAAGCAGAGACCCAAACAGATACTTGCATTCCCATGTTCCCAGCAGCGTTATTCACAATAGCCAAAAGGTAGAAATAATCCAAATGTCTATTGACAGATGAATGGATAAACAAAATGTGGTATGTACATACAATGGAATATTATTTAGCCTTAAAAAGGAAGGAATTTCTGGTTGAGTGAGGTGGCTCACACCTGTAATCCCGGCACTTTGGGAGGCCAAGATGGGAGGATCTCTTGAGCCCAGGAGTTTGAGGCTGCAAGTGAGTTATGATCGTGCCACTGTACTCCAGCCTGAATGACAGGGCCAGACTCCATTGCAAAAAAAGAAAAGGAATTTTTGACACATGCTACAACATGACTGAGCCATGAAAGTATTATGCTACATGAGAAAAGTCAGTCACAAAAGGATACTTACAGGGGGTACCTGGAATAGCAAGTTTAGAGAGAGAAGTATTAATACAGTAGGGGCTGGGAGAGGGGCAGGTGCAGGAGGAGTTACCGCTGAATGGGTACACAGTTTCTGTTTAGAATGACAATAAAGTTCTGGAAATGGATAATGGTAAGAGTTGTACAATATGGTGAATGTGCTAGATGCCACTTAACTGTACACTTAAAAATGGTTAAAGTGGTATGTTTTATATTATATTTTACCACAATAAAAAAGAGTATAAGAGGAGTTGGACTCTCCTGGACTTTTTCTTTATAGATTGAAGTTATGTCAAAATGTAGCACAGTGAAAAAACAGGCACAGACCACCACCACTTGGTGGTGTGTGCTGGTGTGTGTGTGTGTGTGTGTGTGTGTGTGTGTGTGTGTGTGTGTGTATGTGGTGGGGGCTGGTAAACTACTCAACAAGACACCAGAGGCTCCTTGTGAGGACTGATACTGCCGGCTGGGATCTGACGCTGCAGGATCAGGAAGAGTGGAGGAGATGAGGGAAAGGTGAGCCTGCACAAAGAATTTTCTCAGTGACTGTGGGCAGGGCAGTCAGGATCCTGGGTCACATAGGCCCAGCCCAGGACCAGAGCCCTTGTGAGTCACAGCTCAACTCCCAGCAAACAAAGGGATACGCCAGAGAGGGGCTGAGCTGTGACTCAGAGGCTGCTGCTGCTGTGAGCTTCCTCCAGGAACCCCATCCCTTCCAGTCCCTGATTCTGACTCCTACTGTGGGGGCGAGGACAGGTGTACCCACTTCCTGGGCAGGTTCTTGGGAGGGCTCTCCTGCAGAACCTAGAGTTTTTTGCAGCTCTTTTTTGAAAACCCGAGTAGCAGCAGCTATACCATTTAAGTGCTTGCTGTATACAGGCCCTGGGCTAAGTTCTTTTTTTTTTTTTTTTTTTGAGACAGAATCTCAGCTCTGTCACCCAGGCTGGAGTGCTGTGGCACAATCACGGCTCACTGCAGTCTTGACCTCCCAAGCTCAAGAGATCCTCCCACAGGGACTGTAGGTACATGTCACACACCCAGCTAATTTTAAAATTTTTTATAGAGATGGGGTCTCGCTATGTTGCCCAGTCAGCTCTTGAACTCCTAGGCTCAAGTGATCCTCCCGCCTTGGCCTCCCAAAGTGCTGGGATTACAGGTGTGAGCCACCATGCCTGGTCCCTCACTTCATCTATTTATTTTTATTTTTATTTTTATTTTTGAGATAGAGTTTCACTCTTGTTGCCCAGGCTGGAGTGCAATGGCGTGATCTCGGCTGACTGCAACCTCTGCTTCCCAGGTTCAAGCGATTCTCCTGCCTCAGCCTCCCAAGTAGCTGGGATTACAGGCATGCGCCACCAAGCCTGGCTACTTTTGTATTTTTAGTAGAGATGGGGTTTCACCACATTGGTCAGGCTGGTCTCAAACTCCTGACCTTAGGTGTTCTGCCCGACTTGGCCTCCCAAAGTGCTGTGATTACAGGTGTGAGTCGCCACACCCAGCCCCACTTCATTTTTTTAAAGCCTCATTGTCACCCCATCAGGCAGTCATTTCAGTCCTACTTTACAGAAGAGGAAATGGGCTTAAGGAGGGAAGCAATTTGCCTGAGGCTATGTGGGTGGCAGATAGCAGAGCCAAATTTGAACCTATCACTGACTAAAGGAGCCTGGACTTATAATCATGCCACTCACCACCCTCCGTACCCCTACCCCCAACTCATACACACACAGGGAAGAATAGACTCCAAAATGTGACCTATCTTTAGGCCAAGCTTGTCTAACATATGGCCCAACACAAATTCATAAACTTTTAAAAAACATTATGAGATTTTTTTGTGTGTTTTTTTTTTTTTTTTAGTTCATCAGCTATCGTTAGTGTTAGTGTATTTTATGTGTGGCCCAAGACAATTCTTCTTCCAGTGTGTCCCAGAGAAGCCAAAAAATTGGACACCCTTGCTCTAGGCTTAAAGACAAGGCTTAAAATTTTTTCCTTGTGCTTATGAAAAAATTTAGAAAATACAAGTAATGAATATATTTTATAGTAAAAAAGGCATAGTTAAGTATGATTGCATGTCAGCATTTTAAGTTGTTATTTTTATGCACACTTTTGGAAACTTGAAGGGCAGGTGACATCAAACCCATTGGGTATGAGTATCACTCATTTTGCTGGACGCCGAGAGCATCACAGTCTGTGACAGTTTTGTCCAATGTATGTAAAACTGTAATGGCATTTCAAAAAGACCAGACTGATTTGGAACAAGTTCTCATAAATGTGAAAATAGAGAACATAGGTGTAATGTAGATTGGCCCTTGAGGGAGCAAGTGGTAATACTAATTTCCAAGGCATTCCTTATTTTTCTGTGTAAAAGGCCACACGTCTTATTTTATGGAAAGAAACTTGTTCTTTCAGGACTTTTAATTGAAAGAGATTGTGGGAAATATGTAACCCTCCCTTCCTTTACAGTCAGCTCTTGGTGAATGTGGCCATGGCAAGGACACGACTGAAGGGTTAAAGCCCAATCAATATGAGGAAAAGGAAATTCACTTTAGACAATAGTTTTCAGTTTCATCTGAAATTTTATCAGAGTTGCTAACTTGGTGGCAAAACTGACTGACTCATTTAGGTGGCCCCTCCTCAACTCTCCCTTGTCTGTCTAGTATGGACAGTAAAATCAGTGAGAGCAAGAATGAAGCCCCCCAGTGTGTCTGTTATAGTAGGAGGCCATCTTTCATTCACTTACTCTGTATCACTTAAGTATGTATCAAGTGATACAATGGCTGGAGTTCGCTTCACTGGGTTGAGTGTAGAAGAAATAATATTAGGAATGAGTTGACCACTCAAATTGTATGATGTGTGGCACAGAGGGTACATTATATTCTTTCTACGTTTGTATGTATTTAAACTTTTACATTTAAAAAAGCTTGTGTGGGGGTGTGGGTGTGTGGGTGTGACTTACCCTGGGCCAGGCCCTGTGCTAGGTGCTGAGGAAGCCTAAGTGGCTAAGACCGGCTCAGACTCTACCCTACCAGAGTCAACAGACAAGACTCACTCAGGAAACAGATACTAATCAAATAGTCACATGAATGCAAGTAAAATTATAGTTGGGATAAGTGCTGAGAAATCATGAACAGAAATGCAGAAACCTGGACGGGTACGGTGGCTCACACCTATAATCCAGCATTTTGGGAGGCCAGGGCAGGCGGATCACTTGAGATCAGGAGTTTGAGACCAACCTGGCCAACATGGCAAAACCCCTCTCTACTAAAAATGCAAAAATTAGCCAAGTGAGGTGGCACGCACCTGTAATCCCAGCTACTTGGGAAGCTGAGGCAGGAGAATCACTTGAACTCAGGAGGCAGAGGTTGCAGTGAGCCGATATCGTGCCACTGCACTCCAGCCTGGGCAACAGAGTGAAACTCCATCTCAAAAAATAATAATAATAAAAATTAAAAAATACAGAAACCTGCAGTGTAGACCCCATTTTACCCAGGATCATAACGGGACTAAGAGTCCTCAACTGGAGGTACTACCAAGGGGTCAGGTGGAGTGACAGCCTGCTTGTGTTTAGACCTAAAGGAAAAGATGGAAGGGGGCAGGGGTGTGTGGGATGTGTGTGTGTGTGTGTGTGTGTGTGTGTGTGTGTGTGTGTACAGGCCTGCATGGTCAAGGCCAAGAGGAGCCTTTGTGATTTGTCGCCTGCTTGAACCATGGTGAGATAGAAGGATTTCAAGGTGGACCAGTTGACTGAATGCCCTTCAACCCCATAGTCTTTTGTGGTGCATCAACCTCATAGAGGACCTTGTGGTATATGTTCAAGATAACAGACTGGGAGCTTGAGACCATGCCCAACATGAGGCAACATAGCTACATCCTGTCTCTACAAAAAACTAAACAAAAAAAAGAAGAAGAAGAAACAATAACCGATTCTGCTTAGAAAAAAATCCGCATCTCTTCTTGCCTTAACTAACATGCCCTTTCCACTCCTTGTCATGCCTCCTGGTCTCATGGATGTTCCAGCTATGTCCCAATCCCTTTGCTTGCTCAGCCTCTGGGTATGCTGGTCCTCCTGTCCAGAGCACTTTTGCCCCTTCTCTTAGGGCCAGCTCTCTCCCATATCTAGGTTGGCTCAAACATTGCAGGGAGGCTCCCCATGATCACTTTTCCCTACATACTTGCTCTGCTTCTATTTTTTTTTTTTTTTGACGGAGTCTTGCTCTGTCACCCAGGCTGGAGTGCAGTGGCACAATCTTGGCTCACTGCAACCTCCACCTCCCAGGTTCAAGAGATTCTCCTGCCTCAGCCTCCTGAGTAGCTGGAATTACAGGTGTGTGCTATCACACCCGGCTAATTTTTTGTATTTTTAGTAGAGATGGGGTTTCACCATGTTAGCCAGGATGGTCTCGATCTCCTGATCTCATGATCCGCCCACCTCAGCCTCCCAAAGTTCTGGGATTACAGGTGTGAGCCACCGCACCCGGCCTCTGCTCCCATTTTTATGGGTGTCTTCTCCAGGCTGTGAGCATGGTGACAGTAGGGGCTATGTCTGCTCATATTCTGTGGCCTCCCTAATTCCTAGCCCATAGAGGCACACAGTGCCCAGCAGATCTGACAGCCAGATGCTGTCTTATCTTGTGCCTATTCACATTCCTACTTAATCATTTTGCATTTTAGAAGGATTTTGACTCATGTACAGTTGTCAAAATGGAGTTATGGAAAGTTGTGGAAGCTTTATATAAGGTGGGAGTTTGTGTCCTAAAATTCTTTCAAACAGTAGGGATGTGCATTGGAATTCTGTTGGGCTTCAGGGGTGAGGAGGAATCAGAGGCTTCTGGAGGATACAGAAAAAGGATTGGGTGTCAGGGAAGCTGCACCTTCCTCTGGAGGTAACAGAGATTGGTCTTTTTGTGTGCCTGGTTTGTGGTCACAGCTGACAGGACTTTACCCTAAAAGTACATCCTACCTCACTTCTACCTCACACCGTACACAAAAATAATTCAAGATGGATTGAGAACCTAAATGTGCAAGGCAAATCAATGGAGTTTCTAGAAGATAATAAAGAATATCTACATGAGATAAGGCTAGGCACAGGTTTCTTAAATAAGTCACAGAAAGCATAAAGGGGCCAGGTGGGGTGGCTCAGGCCTGTAATCCTAGCACTCTGCGAGGCCGAGGCAGGCGGATCACCTGAGGTCAGGAGTTTGAGACCAGCCTGGCCAACATAGTGAAACCCCATCTCTTCTAAAAATACAAAAATTAGCCAGGCTTGGTGGCATGCACCTGTAGTCCCAGCTACTCAGGAGGCTGAGGCAGGAGAATCGCTTGAACCTGGGGAGGCAGAGGTTGCCGTGAGCTGAGATCACGCCACTGTTCTCCAGTCTGGGTGACAGAGTGAGACTTCGTCTCAAAAAGAAAAAAAAAAGGCATAAAGAGAAAAGCTTATAAATCATATTTCATTAAAATTAAGAACTCTTCGTCAAGAGACACCATTAAGAGAGGGAAAAGGCAAGCTGCAGTCTGGGAAAAGATATTTAAAATACATATGTTCAACAAAGGATTTACATCCAGAATATATAAAGAACTTCTACAAACCAATAGGAAATAGACAACACAATTTTATTTACAAAAAAACTTTACAGTGCGGTGGCTCACGCCTGTAATCCCAGCACTTTGGGAGGCCAAGGTGGGCAGATCATGAGGTCAGGAGATTGAGACCATATTGGCCAACATGGTGAAACCCGTCTCTACTAAAAATACAAATCCTATAACCACTACTCGGAGGCTGAGGCAGAAAACTTGAACAGGATGGAGGTTGCATGACTGAATCCCACTGCACTACTAAAATTTTGAAATGGAGTCTCACTCTGTCACCCAGGCTGGAGTGCAGTGGTGTGATCTTGCCTCACTTCAACCTCCACCCTGCTGGGCTCAAGCAATCCTCTCACCTCAGCCTCCCAAGTCGCTGGTACCACAGGCATGCACCACCATGCCCGACTTTTTTTTTTTTTTGTATTTTTTGTAGAGATAGGGTTTCACCATGCTGCCCAGGCTGGTCTTGAACTCCTGGGCTCAAGCAATCCGCCCACCTTGGCCTCCCAAAGTGCTGGGATTACAGGTGTGAGCCACCGTACCCACCTGACAACCCAATTTTAAAAGGATAAAAGAATTGAGCAAGCATATCATCAAAATGAATATCCAAATGACCACAAAAACATTTGGAAAGATGCTTAACCTCAGGAGTCACCAGAGAAATGAAAATTTAAGTACAAGAAGATACTACTATATACCCACCAGAATGACTAAAATTAAAAAGACTCAAAGTGTTGGTGAAGATATGGTGCAACTGGAACTCACACACACTGCTAGTGGGAGTATGAATTGGTACAACCATTTTGGAAAATCATTTTGATAACATCTACCCAAACTTAACAGATGCCTACCTATGCTGCAGCAATTCCACTTTTAGATATATACCCAAGAGAAGGGAATGCATCTGAGCACCAAAAGACTTGTACACAAATGTTCATAGCCACTTTATCCATAATTACCAAAAGGTGGAAACAATCCAAATGCCCATCAGTAGCCATATGTATAAGTAAATTTGGTATATCCATACAATGGGATACACTCAGCAATGAGAAGGAAGGAACCACTGCTGCATGCCACAATGTGGATAAAACTTCTAACACAGTGATGAGTGGAAGAAGCTAGGAACAGGGAGTCCATACTGTATGATTCCATTTATGTACATTTCAGACACAGGCAAGTGAATCCATGCCACTAGAAGTCAAGATAGCAGTTATCTTTGGGGTAGGCAATTACCTGGGAAGGAACATAAGGAAGCCTTCTTTCTAGGAGACAGGAACTGTTTTATATGTTTTGATTTAGTTGGTGATCACATTGGGGCATAAATATCTAAAAATGTTATTGAGTTGTATACTTAAGATTGATGCGTTTTATGGATGTTGCAAACTACTTTATTGGTGTGTATATTGGGGAAACAAAGAACACATGGAAACTTTTCTAGAGCCCTTGGAAGAAGGTTGGGGAGACGAAACAAAGCCAGAGGCAGGGCAGGCTGGAGGGCAAGGCGAGGTGGAGGGCTGGGAAGAGGCAGGTGTTTTTCCTGCCATGGAGCTCCTCCCTGCCCCAGGTGTGGGCAGCCGTGATTGCTCCTGTGTGTCCCTCCCTGCCCTCTCCTATCCACGTGTCCTTTGGCAGTGAGCGCTCCCTAACCATCACCCATCCGTGGCACGATCCTTATCCTAAAGAGAGCAGGCGCTTGAGAGGGAGGGTGGCCTTTCTTAATTCTGGTGCTGTTTAAGGAAGGGGTGCATTTATCTGGTGCTTCCAGAATTTGCACTCCTTGGATTTTCCCATATGGGAACCTGCCTGGCAGGCAGCTTTGCATGAAGCCGAGGATTAAATGGTGGTGGTGGATAGGGTGGAGGGGACCCAGTGAGGAGGGCAAATCTGCTTCTGTTTGCCCGGGCACATCACCTGCACCCACACCCTGGGCTGCTCCCCAACAAATTAAAGCCTGTTTCTCTTGATGGCCTGGGGCAGCCCTGTCAGTTTGCTGGGGCAGATCTCCAAGCTGGATGGGCCATGGTGCCCTGGGGGTGGTTTGTGCTCTAGATGGTCTCTGGCTTTCTGCTTGGGTGCTCCTGCTGGGTGTCCTGACAAGAGAAGGACGCACTTCAATTCCAGGCCTGTGTGCTGGCTGCCTTGGGACAGCCCGAGTGCCCTGGCTGTAGATCTAAATGCAAGCATACTGTGAATTTTATTTATTTATGTCTTTGTGTCTTGCCATGTTCCATAAACGCTTTAAGCCACTTTATCTAGAGAAGACGAGGAAAGTGTAGGGGTTAAGAATGTAGGCTCTAGGCCGGGCG
>NW_026652280.1:94166197-94523682 GCF_009828535.3 Hylobates moloch
GGCTAATTTTGTATTTTTAGTAGAGATGGGGTTTCTCCATGTTGGTCAGGCTGGTCTCGTACTCCCGACCTCAGGTTATCCGCCTGCCTCAGAAAACCACACTTTTTTAAATAAAAAAAGTTTGCTGCAAACTCATTTGATGACCAAACCTGGCTTGAGTTAATAGGAGATTACTGATAGTATGTAGCAGAAGTAGTTACACATTCAGCTGTAGAAATACTTATGTACTGGATTTTGGGGTGCTGTGCCTGCTGGGGTTTGACGTAGCATCCTGTACATACTCCATACTACCTTTCTCAAATGCAAACAGGTTATGAATTCCAAAATATTTCCAGCACCAAAGGTTGAAAAGGGACTGTGGACTTGTCTGCCATAATTCATTCTCTGGATGGCCATTGAGGCCACTTCTTGCTTTTGCTAATAGGGAAGGATGCTGCAGTGAGTATCCTTGGTAGACTTGGAATTGCTGGGTTCACAGATATGCAAATTTAAAACTTTGGTGGTTATCGATAGATTGCCTTTCAAAGAGGTGAGCACAGCTCATCCATACTGTATGTGTGAAGTTGATTGTGTTACTCCCCGGCTTTCAAGAGTCTCCACAGCTGACCACAGTTGTCCATAGTTGTCCACAGCTATTCGTGGCCCAGGGGCTTACATCCTTGCTCCCTTCTGTGGTGTTCACAGCCTTTCCTTCCCAGTCTGGCCCCAGCCTGTCTGCCCAGCCTCTAACCATGGTGGCTTTTCCCCCACCATTATACTTGGACTTCAGACCACCTGTAGTGTCCCTCAGTCAGTCAACAACTGACCCCCCAATTCATCCCCCCAGTTCTGTCTCTCTCTTTCTTTATCTTTCTCCCCACTACCCCCATACTGTGTGCCTGGGGCTCAGCCATAGGCAGCATAGAGCTGCCCTGCTCTGTGGCCTTGGCCTTCCAGGGTGGAAGCAGGAAACCCAACTTAGTTTTGATAGTCCTGAGAATAGAGAGTGAGAGGGAACAGCATTTAGGGGAGAGAACAACCTGTGGGAAGGCCCTGAGGCAAACTTGGGAGGAAGATTTGTATTTTTAGGGTTGTGGGAAACCCTTGCAGAGGTTTAAGCCAGGGAATGACTTGGCCTATTGGGCTTGTATTTTCAATACTGCAGGTGGTAATGGAGAAGGTGTTAGCAGCAGGGGCTGAGAGAAGGGAGTGGAGGGAGAAGGGTCAGGCCTTAGTTGCTGACTGGACCTACAGGGTAAGATGAGAGAAGGGTGGAGGACATCTTGCAGGTCTCTAGATTCAAAATCTGGGTGGATAAGGGTGATCTGAGCCTGAGCCTCAGGAGGAGAGGGGCTGAGAGTGGAAAGAGCAAGTCCTCTGGCTGCCAGGGCTCACATCCCAGTTGTTGCTGTCAATCCCTGACCCTCACTGTCCTCATCTGTAAGATGGGGATTAACGTAGTGCCCTTGCAGAGTCCTGCGAATGTGGACTATGTGCAGGGGGCTGCACATAGTGGGTGCTGGGCAGGGGCAAATCTTTCCCTTCTTGTGCCAGGAAGACACCCTCCGTTCCCCCAGAGCTAGTTTCTCTGTTGGAACTGCCTTCCCAGCCATTGTAGTTTCTGATTTCTCCTCTTGTCAGGCTTTGCTTTTGTTTCCCTACTGGATTCTGAGCCCCTTGGAACTCCAATCCTAGGTAGTAGAGCCTGGACATCTGCATTTCTGAGCAATTCCCCAGGTGAACTCAGCTGCTTAGAACATTCTGCATCCCTGTAGGGCTGGGGCTGTGTCTTCTTAGAGCCAGGCACATACGCAACCCTGGAATGAATGAACCGCTAACAACCGTATGGCCTTGCATCTCCCACAGATAAACCCAGCAGGCTGGACTGCTCCAGTTTCGAGAGCAGCCCAGTCACCTGGGAGGGATTTTTATTTTATTATATTTTTTCTTATTTATTTGTTTATTGGAGTCAGGGTCTCACTCTGTCGCCCAGGCTGGAGTGCAGTGGCACAATCATAGCCTACTGCAACCTCGGACTCCTGGGTTCAAGCAGTCCTCCCACCTCAGCCTCCTGAGTAGCTGAGACTACAGGCATGCATCACCATACCTGGCTAATTTTTTAGTTTTTGTAGAGATGGAGTCTCGCTATGTTGCCCAGGCTGGTCTTGAACTTCTGGCCTGAAGTGATCCTCCTGCCTCAGCTTCCCAAAGTGCTGGGATTACAGGCATGAGCCACCATGCCCGGCTCCTGGGAGGAATCTTGAAAGTTCAGATTCCCAGACCCAGCCTTGGCAAGTCTGTTTCAGAAGGTCTGAGCTGAGCAGAGCATGATTCTCTGCTTGGATGATTCTACCCAGCCATGTCAGGACACCTGTAGGCTCTTAACGCTGTGTGTCCTCCTGGTTCTGACATCCTTGTCCTCAGCCACAGGCCCTGGTATGTCCTGCCATGCTGGGTGAAGTTGGTTTTCTTGGTACCAGGTCACCAGGTGGGGTTTCTGGGTAGTGGCAATGGCTGTTCCCCTCCTGCAATTAGCAGGAGTTAAAATGTCTGGGTTCTGAACTTGTGTGTCTCTGCTGCCACCAGTAATTACACAAGGTCAGGTATGTTTATCATAGCTGAAATTCTAACATTTTGGGGGCCTGTGTCCCCAATTCTCTTTGGTTTGCGGTCTCATTCTCCCAGCCAGCCTTAAGGAGGGGGGACGTGGGGCACAGCTGCTCCTACCCCGAGAGCGCACAGAGCCCAAGTGCCAGGCTTTGCCTCCAGAAGCATCTGCCCATTTCCATTGTCTGCCTGTCTTTGGACACAGAGGAATGATTATAACCAAATGGAGGGGTCCTCCTTCACCTGATCTCCCTGCACATTTCCAGATGGCTTTTGTAGAAGGTGTGGTCTTGCTCTTGATGTGCAAATCTGTTGGGTGATAGAGGTCTCATCGTGCTGGAAGTAGTACCTCCCCAGTTAATTCTCCTCCACCCAAGCAGTCAGTGAAGGTTCAGCAGCTGGCAGAATGGAAATTGATGGTGGACATGTGACTTGACTGGCTGAGCTCCATAATGCTCATTCCTCATTGTCATTTCTCATGTGCACTGTGGGCGTGTGTCTCTTGGACAAGAGGATTGGGGTCTGGAATCCTGGAGGGATCTTGCAAAGCAGATCCAGATCTTGGTGTCTGGAGTTAGGGCGGGGTGGTGGTGGTGCTGGATGGAGTGGGAGGGAAGACCTGGATCCTCTGAAGGCCTGCGTGTGTCTGGGCCAGCAGGAAGGGGCTGAAGTGCGTGAAGGCTCATCCAAGGGTTACTATCAGTCAGGTCACTTTCTTTGTGACTGTGGCTGAGCTTTACTGCCTCTGGAGATCCACATGCCTGTACAGTCTTGCCTTCTGGGTGGGTCTGCAATTGTTCCTCATGGGTATTTTAGTAATCTCTGGATGTATCTTTCCCCCACTTCTTCTCACCCTCTTGTTTGCTCAGCATCCCAGCTCTGGAAGACTTCAGATTCTGTCTCCTGCCCCTTTAACCCAGCTGCCCTGGGTTCACTTCATTCCAGCAGAGGTCTCCTCTCTTATATCCAGTTCCCAAAATTGACAGCATTGAATACAACACTGATTCTGAAACTTGCTCACTGGGGGATCTCCAACAGGCTTTTTAACTTCTCCAAGAGACCCTCTGCTTTCCCATCTTTTTTGGTTTGTTTTTATAAAGGAGGAAAGGACACTGACCTTTGCATGGCACTGTGCTGGGCTCTTTGCTTACACTGCTTCATTGGATCTCCATAATAGTCCCATGAGGTAAACACCATTAGGACCCCTGCTTTCTAGTTGGGGAAACCGAGGCATAGAGAAGTCCTTTCCAAGATCTTATAGCTGCTAAGTAGCAGAGGTCGAATGAATTTAAGTCCCAATAGTTTCACTTTGTTGTTGTTGTTGTTTTTGAGAAGAAGTTTTTTTGTTTGTTTGTTTGAGACAGAGTCTTACTCTGTCACCCAGGCTGAAGTGCAGTGGCAAAATCTCGGCTCACTGCAACCTCCACCTCCCGGTTCAAGTGATTCCCCTGCCTCAGCCTCCTGAGTAGCTGAGATTCTAGGCTCATGCCACCACGCCCAGCTAATTTTTGTAGTTTTAGTGGAGATGGGGTTTCACCATGTTGGCCAGACTGGTCTTGAACTCCTGACCTCAGGTGATCTGCCCACCTTAGCCTCCCAAAGTGCTGGGATTACAGGCATTAGCCACCACGCCAGGCCCCAATAGTCTAATTTTGGAACCCCAGGCCTCCATTGGCTTTCTCTGTTGTAAATGTTTTTGCAATATAGATGTTTTAATAGCTTATGTAAAATCTTGTCATTGTGTAATTATGGTATTATGGAATCACATTTCTCTTGCATTTAGTTTATGCAAACAAAACTAGAATCTCTTAGGAAAAAAAGAGAAAAACAGCAGTTTAATCTCACTGTTCCACTTAATGAGTGTATGTTCTGAAGGATACAGGAGATTGGGGGTGGTGAATCTGCTGGACTCCCTATACAGGCCTCACATTCTGAGTGCTTCAACTAGGGCAGCTCTATGTGTGAGTCTGGGGGTTAGAGGTTTGTGTTTTCCTTTGGTTCTGACCACTAGCTTTACCTGCAGTGCAGCTGAACACACAGCCACCTGCTCTAGCACTGTGGGAGAACTGAGTTGTGTTCCTCCAGAGAGGGTTAGCAGCTCACTAAGATGCATCTTCCTGAGGGGTTTTCCAGGGGAATTTTGAACTCTGCAGGATTTTCCCACTAACTTTAGAATTTGCCCTCCAGTGTCAGAAGGCTGAGTTTGGTCCTCCCTTTTGCAGGGTCTTTCTCAGCTGACATTTGGGTCAGAGCACAGAGATGGAGCTAAGATTGAGCCAGAGAGTTTTGTTTTGTAGGGGAGTTGGGCTGCATATTTACTCAGGTGCCAGAACCTATGAGATATTGGAAGTTTGAGAGGTCTGGACCCGGGAGTCAGACAGACCCAGCTGTTCAACTCCTACTGTCCGGTTCCAACTGCTGGACCTTGGCCAGGTTGCTTAAAGCTGTAGTTTAATTCGTTCTCGAAAATGTGGATAACAATGTGCACATCTCAGGGATCTTGTGTGAATTTGCAGTTAGAGAACAGGTCCTTGATATATCTTGGTCATCTGTGCCCCTTAACTAGAGCCTCATAGATTTCAGTGAATTGTAGATTGTCTCTAAGTGGCTAGCTAGGTATAATTTCATAAAGCATTATTTAGAGTTGGGCTTCTAAGCGAGCTCACCTTATTTTGTCTGCATTTTGAAGCACTCTGGGTATGAAGTATGCTCTACTTAAGCATTTGTCCTTGCAAGTAATGAATGATAACGAGACAAACCAGACTTTGAGCTGAGTTAGTGAGTGTGATGTGTGTTGATTCTATGAAGCTCATTTAAACAAATGCCCTGGTTGGTGAAGGATCAGGTCAGAAAATCTTTCCCTGCCCAAAGGATCCAGTTTTAACCTCAATTAGAAAAACTGGCACAAGACCATTTCTAGGGCCATTTTGCATGTCTGCCATTTCTCTTTGGGACCTCTGTTTGGGGGAGAATGTTCTTGGTTTTTGTGCTTCTGTCCTGATTCTTCCAATCACTAGCTCTATGGGCAAATCTGTGCTTTCTGTGCCTAGGTTTCCTCTTCCGTGAGGAGATAAAAGTTCCTGACAACATTGCTGAGTGGGTTGAGCATTTGAAGCCCTCAGCAGGGTGTCTGGCATATGAAAAGGCCTCTATTGCCATTGCTTGTGGTGAGGAGGAGGAGGACAATGATGACAGTGTGACATAGACGACCCATTGCTAGGTCCATGTCTATCATACAGCAGGCAGCACAGAATGGGGAACCCCAGTCCTGCTCTGACCACTGTGTCCTGTTCCCTCCTACCTTTGGGTCCTCTGTGAATCCATAAGCATGCTCTCTGTCCATCAACAAAAACATACTGAGTGTCCATGAAAGGCATTACTGAAGAGACCCAGAGAGAGACAGGCTGATGGTAGTAGTTTTTTGTTTTTTTTTTTTTGAGACAGAGTTTCGCTCTTATCGCCCAGGCTGGAGTGCAATAGCGTGATCTCGGCTCACTGCAACCTCCACCTCCTAGGTTCAAGTGATTCTCCTGCTTCAGCCTCCCGAGTAGCTGGGATTACAGGTGCCCACCACCACGCCCAACTAATTTTTTTTTTTTTTTTTGAGACGGAGTCTCGCTCTGTCGCCCAGGCTGGAGTGCAGTGGTGCAATCTCGGCTCACTGCAAGCTGCGCCTCCCGGGTTCACGCCATTCTCCTGCCTCAGCCTCTCCGAGTAGCTGGGACTACAGGCGCCCGCCACCATGCCCGGCTAATTTTTTTGTATTTTTAGTAGAGACAGGGTTTCACTGTGGTCTCGATCTCCTGACCTCGTGATCCACCCGCCTCGGCCTCCCAAAGTGCTGGGATTACAAGCGTGAGCCACCGCGCCCGGCCTCAACTAATTTTTGTATTTTTAGTAGAGATGAGGTTTCACCCTGCTGGCCAGGCTGGTCTCAAACTCCTGACTTCAGGTGATCCACCTGCCTCGGCTTCCCAAAGTGCTGGGATTACAGGTGTGAGCCACCACGTCTGGCCAATAGTTTTATGTAAAGCAAGGTTTTACAACTTTGTTGTTCCGTTGGAACCATTTGACAGTATGAGAACTCCTCCAAGAACCCTAGCATGTAAATCATATAAAAGATGAGATGCCCTGGTTGAAATTGGAACACCTTTTGGCCTAAAGACAGGCATCCTGGAACCAGGCAGGGGTTGACCGCTCGTGGTATCCCCACCAAGCCTCCTATCCTGGGATCTGGGATCTGATTTTCCACTGGGAAGACTAGAGACTTGTGATATGACCTTGAGGACTGACTAAGCTTCTCCCGAAACCTCCCCAAATGAACATGTGATGGAGACCATGCCCACAGTACCAGCCTGTACATAAGCAGTGAAAACTGGAACTGGTACTCAATCTATCCATGTAATCAAGCCACAAGGGCAGCCAAGCACCAAACCTGTAGGCTGCCTGGTGGGAGTGGAGTTCAAAATACTTGTTGGAGCAAGTACGATACTGTCATTAGCCTGTTGCATCCATTTCACCATTGGGGTATCTTGACACTGTTTAGAAATACAAGTCCTCGTATCCCCAGCATGCATCTTCCTCTGAGGAATAGTGACTTACGGACTGGGTTGGGTACTGTGCAGCTTTGCTTCTTGATGCCTTCTTTTCCTATGATTCTCGAATGGCCCACCCCCCAATGTGGACCACTTTGTTGCTTCAGCTGGTGGTGATGCCTCCATGGCGTGGGTGTCCTGATTCCACAGCAGGTTTGTATCATCTTTCATTAGAGTGGAAGAGTACACAGTTCACTGAATGTGTTCATTTGTCCAATAAGTATTGCATTTGTGTGCTCAGGGTGCCACACAGCTTGGTACAGTTGGAGAGACACATGTGCACACATTGGTGTGATTGGGTGAAGGAGGAGTGTGGCAGGAGCACTAAGGAGGCACCAGAGCCCATCTTCAGAGTATTCTGGGAAAATCCAAGGGGGTGACGTGAGTGGTGGAGCTGACAAAATGTCTCTCAGATGATGGTCATGGGACCTCACTTCCAAAATCTTGCCCCAGCAATCTCCCATAACCTCCACAGTGTTTGGCGTCCAGGGATGATGGAGTAGAAATGCAAATAGAAATAGGTAACACTAACCATTAAGTACATCTTCTTGGCCAAACACTGGACGTGGATGATCTCATTTCATGCAAGGGTGCACAACCTGCTGTGATGACACACTGCGCTGCCCCAGCCTTCCTTATACTTTCTGTCACACTCCTCCTCACTCTTGTAATCTCTTTTTCCTCCTGGTTAACTACTTATGCTGTGTTCTTTATCTAGAGAAGCCCTGGCTTGTTGACCTGGTAGACTCTTATTCACCCTTCAAAACTCAGCCCAGTCATCACCTCCTCTGAGAAGCCTTCCATGATATGCTCAGGCTGACTTGGTGCTCTTCCTCTTACAACTGTATATCCTATCATTACAGCTTTATTACACTGTACCGTAATGGTCAGAGTCTTTTTTTTTTTTTTTTTTAGCTTTGAAACAATTTTAGTAATCCTAACATATATAAACATTTTTGTTGGTGTTCGTGTTGTAAAAATGCTAGTGGTAGCCAGGCGCTGTGGCTCACACCTGTAATCCCAGCACTTTGGGAGGCCAAGGCGGGAGGATCACGAGGTCAGGAGTTCAAGACCAGCCTGATCAACGTGGTGAACCCCCATCTCTACTAAAAATACAAAAATTAGCTGGGCGTGGTGGCACATGCTTGTAATCCCAGCTACTCAGGAGGCTGAGGCAGGAGAATCGCTTGAACCCAGGAAGCGGAGGTTGTAGTGAGCCAAGATTGCGCCACTGCACTCCAGCTTGGGCAACAGAGCAAGACATGGTCTAAAAAAAAAAAAAATGCTAGTGGTACAGATATAACTGAAGCCTGTCTTAGCCTCCAGCCAGTCCCATATCCCACTTCAGAGATAGCCACTTAAAAATAACTTTGAGGTTGTGTTTTCTAAACTTTAAAAAATATATTTATGGGCTGGGTGCGGTGGCTCATGCCTGTAATCCCAGCACGTTGGGAGGCCGAGGCGGGCGGATCACGAGGTCAGGAGATCGAGACCATCCTGGCTAACATGGTGAAACCCTGTCTCTACTGAAAATACAAAAAACTAGCTGGGCGTGGTGGCGGGCGCCTGTAGTCCCAGCCACTCGGGAGGCTGAGGCAGGAGAATGGCATGAACCTGGGAGGTGGAGCTTGCAGTGAGCTGAGATGACGCCACCACTCCAGCCTGGGTGACAGAGTGAGACTCCATCTCAAAAAGAAAAAAAAATATATATTATATATATATATTTATGTACCTACAGTGTTTTGCTGGGACATGTTTAACAGTCAGCTCTTGGGGACAGGTTGGAGAGCGGGGAGCCATGATTTGCAGCATTTTCTGATTTCCATGGTGTAAAACTCCCACCATGGCCAACAAACCCCGTCGTGACTGAACAGAGTTGGAAAGAGATGTGCACCATTGGCTTTCTCAAACTGGTATGTGCCGGCTCTCATCCACCACTGCTTCATATAGCTGGAGTCTTGAAGTATGTGCGGTTTTTCTTTTGCTAGAAACATCATTATACTTTAGGTTCTGTTCTTGCTTTTTTTTCCCCTCTAATGTTGAGTTAAGCTGTGTTTCCCATGCTAGTGCATCTAGATCTGCTTTGTTGTTTTAGCTGTTGCATATTCTACACAAAGCAGTCATTATTTCTCCAGTGCCTTATTGATGGACAGTTTGGTTGTTTTTCATAGGGTGTGTCTTCTCATAGTAGTCCCCATCCTCCTGGGGCATAGGAACTTATCATTTGTATCCATGTAGATGCTTCAAGACCATGCGTGCGTGGACTCAGGGTGATAGTGGATGCTTGGAAACAATGCCAAGCTGGCCCAGATGCGCTGCTGTGTCCACACTGACCAGAGCACTGTTTGGTAACTGACCTAATGTCTCGGCTGCTCATGTCATTATCTCTGGTTCAGTTTAGTGGCCACATCAGCCCTTGGGGGTGGTGGCATTGTTTTTAGCCAAGGGCTCTGGGTCATGTTTCTTGGCCACTGGGGAGGTGAGGTCATCTGCGGCGGGTGGCTTGGGACCTTGTGGTCCCAGCCTGAGCCATCCAACCATCCTTTAGTTCTGATGTTGGCTCTGGCCCTGAGATTGGCAGACAGCAAGAAAAAATGTATCCAGCTCTCTCCCTGCTCAGATAAAAGCCTGGAGGACAACTCTGACTGTTGTTTGCTGATAAAAGTTTATAAAGCTGTGAGCACCAAGCATGAGGCAGAGCAAGGAGTACACGGAGCATTTGTAAATTTCCCTGGAGGGCATGTCCTCTTTTGAGATCTGAAGATGAAAAGATCTTATTTGCTGGAGTCTTGATTTTGTTGTTTGTGTACTTATGAAGACTTTTTTTCTTAGTATATATAGTTTTTGGTAATTAAGTATGTGAAAGTGTTAAGCACCAACTGTATGCCTAACATCCCATTAGGGTGGGGTCGTTATGGAAGCAGAGTGGGGTCTGGCTTAAGAGCATGGGCTCTGGAATCAGATGGTGTGGGTTCAAGTCCCTCCCCTACCATGATACACTTTGGGATCTTGAACAAGTTGATTCACCATTCTGTGCCTCAGTTTCCTACTATTCAATAGAGGGATTGTGATAGTGCCCCCTTCATAGGGTGGGAGAAGAGGAAGCGAGATAATGCATGAGGAGTGCTGAGTCTGGTGCATATGAGGTGCTCAGTAAAGGCTGTTGTTATTAGTAGGAGTTATTATTAATTAGCACTAGAAGTTCACATACAATCAGAACTAGGAACAGAATGGAATGTGCAAGACCTTGAGATGTTCTGCTCTTGAGACACTTGCAGTTTGTTTGGGGAGACGAGAGTAGGTGTTTTTGGTCCTATTAGCAATCAGTATATGACAGTCATAATCAAGTCCAAATGATATGGTTTTTATTTCAAGTTCTACAGAAGTTGGTGGGGAGCGCCTGAGAGGAGATGGGGCTCATAGATGGGGTCACTGTATGTGAGAGGCAGGTAAAGGAGTGAAGGAGAGACAGAGGAGGGCACTGTGCAGCAGGTGTCAGTAGCTGATCAGTTCCAGTTCAGTCTGGTGGGCAGCGGTTGGCAGGGTGGTGGGTGTTGAGGAGGTCAGCTGGGGTCTGCTTCATTCAGAGATGAAAGGACACAGGCCTGTGGAGTGGAAATGGGATGAAGCAGGCAGAGCCATTTATTAAAGCATCTTATTGAAGCACAGCATACCCACAGAGAAGGGCACCGGTCATAACCGTATCACTTGATGGATTTTCACAAATGGATCATACCTGGATTAAGAAACAGAACTTTGCGAGCACCCCAGAAGCCCCATCATCCCTCTTCCAGCCACCACTCCCCCACTAGAACCGCTATCCTAACTCCTAATAGCCTGGGATAGTTTTACCTGTTTTGGTATTTTCTCTTCTTTTCTTTTCTTTTTTGGGACGGAGTCTCGCTCTGTCGCCCAGGCTGGAGTGCAGTGGTGCAATCTTGGCTCACTGCAAGCTCCGTCTCCCGGGTTCACGCCATTCTCCTGCCTCAGCCTCTCCGAGTAGCTGGGACTACAGGCGCCCGCCACCACGCCCGGCTAATTTTTTGTATTTTTAGTAGAGACGGGGTTTCGTCGTGGTCTCGGTCTCCTGACTTCGTGATCTGCCCGCCTTGGCCTCCCAAAGTGCTGGGATTACAAGCGTGAGCCACCGCGCCCGGCCTCTTCTTTTCTTTTCTTTCTTTTTTTTTGAGACAGAGTCTTGCTCTGTCCCCCAGGCTGGAGTACAGTGGCGTGATCTCAGCTCACTGCAACCTCCACCTCCCAGATTCAAGCGATTCTCCTGCCTCAGCCTCCCGAGTAGCTGGGACTACAGGCGCGTGCCACCATGCCTGGCCAATTTTTTGTATTTTTAGTAGAGATGGGGTTTCACCGTGTTAGCCAGGATGGTCTTAATCTCCTGACCTCGTGATCCACCCGCCTTGGCCTCCGAAAGTGCTGGGATTACAGGCGTGAGCCACTGTGCCTGGCCCTGTTTTGGTACTTTCTGTAGACAGACTTGGACAGCACACACTCTTGTGTTTGGCATCTTTAGCTCAGCATTGTTTTCTGAGGGTCCTTCTTGTTGCTGCATGTAGTTGTAGGTCATCCATTCTCATTGCTGGGAATCACCACCATTGATTTCATTCATTCTATTGCTGATGAGCATTTGGGTAGCTTCCAGTTTGGGTTTGTGGTAGGTCACATAATGGCCCTCCCAAAAGATGTTTCTGACCTAATCCCTGGTCACAGGTACCGTTCACCAGTAATACCTGGGACTGTGTTACCTTACATGGCAAAAGGGACTTTGCAGATGTGATGCCTTTAAGGATCTTGACATGGGGAGATTATCCTTGAGGGACCAATGTAGTCACAAGGATTCTTATAGGAGGGTCTGGTTCTGAGAATGAGATGTGGTGATTAAAGCAGAGGAAAGAGAAGACAGATTTGAAGATACCATTGCTGGCAATGAAAACAAGAGGAGGAACCACAAGCTGAGGCATGCAAAGTGACCTTTAGAAGCTGGAAAAGGCAAGAGAACAGAGTCTCCTCTAGAGCCTCCAGGAGGAATGCTGCCCTGCAAGGCCATGTAGACCCATTTCTGACCTACATTGCTATGAGAGGAGATACATTTGTGCTGTTTTAAGTCACTGAGCGTGTGGTAATTGGTTACAGCAGCAATAAAAGACAAATGTAGGGGAGTTGTGCATGGTGCTACTGAGGACGTTCTAGAATATGTCTCTTGGTGCACGTGCATACCTAGGAGCAAATGCAGGTTGACTCGACATTGTCACGGTCTTCCAAGATGGTGGGACCAATTTATGTTCCCAGCAACAGCGGTATATGAGAGTGCTGGTTGCTTCACATTCCCACCAACACTTGGTGCTTCCTGGGAAATTTTTAAATGAAGAATTAGCAGGACCTGCTGTCCAATGGACGCAGTTGTGCTTTGCAGGAGGTTGATGCAGGAGGTATCAGCAAATACCAATGGATGCTGACCCTGCCAGCCGAGGAGAGGAACGAGGGAGTGGTGGTGCCAGAGTTTTTAGCTGGGGAGAACTGGAATTCCTCTTCCATGCAGGTGACTGGGATGGGAAATACAGATGAACTTTAGATTAACATGAAACTTTCCATCCGAAGAGTTAGAACAGCGCTTATCTCATCTTTGTAACTTTGTGACTAACCAAGGGATGTGGTGGGTATTGTGTGGTGGAGAGAAAGCCCGTGCTGTTCATCAGCCCTCATTTAAGTGCTGCGACTGTAAGCAAGTCACACCCTCTCAGATCTCTGGTTTTGCCATCTGTAAAATGGGTATGATCCTGGCTTTTCTGCAGGGCCCTGGCAGATGAGAGGAGCCTCTGTGTGAGAGCCCTGAACTTACCACCTATAAGAAGGAGGCAGTGAGTCAGCAGTGGCTGTGGTCATTACCAACAATGGTATAGGTCTGAGGCAGTGGCCGACGCCTGTAATCCCACCACTGAGGTGCAAGAATTGCTTGAGGCCAGGAGTTGGAGACCAGCCTGGGCAACATAGCAAGACCCCGTCTCTACAAAAAATTTAAAAAATGAGCCAGGTGTGGTAATGTGCACCTGTAGTTCCAGTTAACATGGGAGGCTAAGGCAGGAGGATCACTTGAGCCCAGGAGTTCGAGGCTGTAGTGAACTATGATTACATCACTGCACTCCAGCCTGGGCAACAGCAACACTCTGCCTTAAAAACAAACAAAACAATGGTGTGAAACCCCTGGGTTTAGAGTGTTCCTGGGGCTGAACACTCAACCTTGAGAGGGATCTGAGAGTATCACCTCTTGATTGACATCCAGGGCAGATGAGGTTAAGCTCACGATCAACCCCACAACCCCCGGGGCCTCATTGAGACACTATTCCCTACCCGATTCCTGAAATGGCTTTTGAAATTTTTTGTTTATTCATTCATTTGTTCATTCAGCCACCACCAAGCTTTCCTGTGCATGTCATGCACAGGAACACAGACTCCCAGGCCAAATGCCTGGGGTTCCAGTCTCAGCTTTATTATTTGCTACCTGTGTGGCCTTTGCCAAGTCTTAAATTCTTTGTGCCCAGTTTTCTGATTCTTCATGTGAGGTGGTAATAGTCCCTGCCTCCTAGGACTGGTGTGAGAATTTGATGCAACAATCCATGTCAGTGTCTGTGTCAGGCCCTTGGGCATCCCTCAGTGCTAGGGCACAGAGATCGATGCCCCCAGTCCCTGCCCCTAGTCACAGGCTGAAGGGTGATGGTTTTTTGTTTCTTGTTGTTGTTTTTTGTTTTTTGTTTTTTTTGAGATGGAGTCTTTCTCTGTCTCCCAGGCTGGAGTGCAGTGGCACAGTCTTGGCTCACTGCAAACTCCACCTCCCGGGTTTACACCATTCTGCTGCCTCAGCCTCCCGAGTAGCTGGGAATATAGGCGCCCACCACCACGCCCGGCTAATTTTTTTGTGTTTTTAATAGAGACGGGGTTTCACTGTGTTAGCCAGGATGGTCTCGATCTCCTGACCTCGTGATCTGCCTGCTTTGGCCTCCCAAAGTGCTGGGATTACGGGCGTGAGCCACCGCGCCCAGCCTGAAGGGTGATGGTTTATTGGTGCCTGTCTACAGAATATTTTTGCCAATATGGGAAAGGAAAAACCTAAAGCTCTGACCTAGGACTAGCCAGTGGCCCCTCAAAGGCAGGCTCTGATCCCTCATGGCTGCTTGGGAAATGTGGCTTTGAGGAGAGTCCTGTGGTTGGCATCATTTTGGAATGTGGGTGTAAAGTCCCTTGCAGCAGTTACATGCTGCAGAGGAGCTTGGGACACTGAGCAAACTTGGTTTCTAGGCCAAAATGAGGTAGGTTGAGGTGTTCACAGCTGCAGAAGTGACCCAGGTATGGGCTACTCAATTCCTCTTCATACCCTTTGCAGATGCAGTGGCAACTCCGGGACTCTGAACTCAAGTCCCACCACCCTTCCATCTTTTCTTCTTCCAGGATCCACATTTTCACTCTTGCCCTAGCCTGGGCCCCTCCATAATGCACATGTCTCAGCTGATGAAGTTAGCTCTGATGGAAGCCAGAGCGGTGGCCCCTGACGGGGATCCAGATGCTAAAAATATTTCATGGTGTGCTTTTTGCAAGTTAAAGACCAGCATTGGCGGCAGTGGCTGGGGACTCTCCCCTACACTGACTGTCTAACGCCTTGGGGTACAAGGGTCCCAGGTATCCTGTAGGTCCTACTCACCTAGATTAGAGAATTTATCTAAATGGTGCTTTAATCTGGCCAGGCCTGTGGTAGGGCAGATGGAGGAGGCTGTGCTGGAGATGTGGCCAAGCAGGCCTGTGATTCTCAGTAATCAAAGTAGTGGATGCAGTGGTGCTGGACCATTCAGCCAGCACTAGCTTAGAAGAACATGGGTGGTCCAAATTACCCTGACCCCCCGTGCCTGGAAGATAACAGGCTGGAGACCAATACACTATCCCTCAGTATGATCTGCACAGCCAGTTCTCCAGTTGAAACTGATGGCTATTTCTTTGGTTGACACTAAATGAAGTAGCAGGTTTGTGTTTGGGGCCATGTGGTACAAAGAAAATCTATCTTTTGATCCTCAGCCACCCACACCCAGAGTGGTGAGGAATGCAGTGCCTGAGACTGAAGAAGGATCCCAGAGTTATGGCTCAGACTAATCCTGGGGCAAATGTTCAGGAAGCGAAATAGTGGGAGGAATCCTCCACGCCACTGGAATATTCTTCTCCTGTGCACACTGTCTCTGTCTCTCTCCCTTGTCTTTCTCTTTGCCTCTGTTGCTCCTAAGCACACCTGCTTGAATCCTTACCTAAACTTGGGCGTCATGCACCCGAATGGTATTTTACCAGTCCAGGTGGTCATTTTGTGACATGAAACTCACAGCTCATACTTGGAGATGCCCTCTGTGTTCTTCATTCTGTGCCCAGTGCTCTGCTCTTGAGAGTCTTCGCACTGGAAGATATTACCTGCTTATTAACATCCCCTCATTCATTAAGTACTGATTGAGTACTTACTATGCACCAGGCCCTCATTGAAGTTGCATGTAGTTTCACTGAAATTGTGGCCAAAAAGAGTTTGGCCTCACCTGTCTCTACATACATAGCGTGTGCCAAGCTCCAAATAACCAAACCCACCTGCAGAAGGGCCCCAGTGAGGATATGTAATCATATTCCCAGCTGGGATGACAGTTCACAACCCATAAAACCAGGGCGCATAAAACGATGACTTAAAGAACAAGGAAATTTCTCAGTAAGGTAGTAGTTCTAAGGTGACAGGAGTGGCTGTGCTAGACGCAATCACAGGCCCAGGTGGTTTCTACCTTGTTGCTTTGTCATTCCAAGTGCATTGTCATCATCTGCATGGGCAGAGCTGGGTTCCAGCCTGTGGGAAGGGTGCTCATATCCTAAGACCTAGACCGACAAGTAGCACACATCACTTCTTCTCACGTTCCATTGGGAGCCCAGACATTTGGCTATATCTCCCTGCAAGGATGCTTGGAAAATGTGGTACCTGGCCGGGCGCGGTAGCTCACGCCTGTAATCCCAGCACTTTGGGAGGTTGAGGCGGGTGGCTCACCTGAGGTCAGGAGTTCAAGACCAGCCTAGCCAACATGGTCTAACCCTGTCTCTACTAAAAATACAAAAATTAGCCTGGTGTGGTGGCGTGTGCCTGTAATCTCAGCTACTCGGGAGGCCGAGGCAAAGGAGTGGTGTGACCCTGGGAGGTGGAAGTTGCAGTGAGCTGAGATCGTGCCACTGCACTCCAGCGTGGGTGACAGAAAAGAAAAGAAAATGTTGTACCTGATAAAACTTGAATAATTATGGAAGAAGGAAAGATTGGATTTTGGTGGACACTGGGTAACCCTTGATATATTCCCCTTGTATTTAATGCAGCTCTTTGTGTATTGATAACATAAATGTACCTAGATGATAAATGTTGGTTGTTTTGCTTTTTAAAAAAGGAGACCTGAGCCTGCCATACTGAGTCTATGGACAGTTCCACAGCAATGAATCAATGCGTCTGTAGAGGAATGGAAGAAAACAAGGAAAGGTAAAAATAATTAAATAACCTAAATAATTAAAAATTTAAGAATTCCTGCATGCAACAATTAAATGCAACAGAGGGCTTCCTTTAAGCCTACATAAGTCAGTAGAGGCCATCAAGAATTTGGAGATAGTGCTAGGCATGGTGTCTCATGCCTGTAATCCCAGCACTTTGCAAGGCTGAGGTGAGAGAGGATCACTTGAGCCCAGGAGTTCGAGACCAGCTGGGTAACATAATGAGACCTCATTTCTACTAAAAATAATAATAAAAAAAAGCCAGGCATGGTGATGTGTGCCTGTAGTCCCAGCTACTTGAGAGGCTGAGGTGGGAGGATTGTTTGAGTCCAAAAGGTTGAGGTTGCACTGAGCCATGATCACACCATTATACTCTAGCCTGGGTGACAGAGTGAGATCTAAAAAAAAAAAAAAAAAAGAATTTGGAGATAGCAAAATTTCACGTATTTTCTTCCACATCTCTAATTTCTTACTAGAGATGTTTCTTTCACGTCTCTGCCAGAGGAGGAATGCCATTCAGTTTGAAGGGATTTTTCTAAGACTTAGAAGGAAGAGTTGGTATAAGTAGGACCAATGTGATATAGAATTAAGTATTTTATTTCAAACTATGGACATTCATTCCAAAACACTATGCCCCATGCTCAGATGTGTTGTGCCGGCATTTGTGAGTGGCCAGTCCCCCAAGAGGAGGCAAAGGCAGACCCTGAGCTCTTGGCAGCTCCGTCTTCTCTTTGACTCACCATTTCTTTCTCTTTCTTACGCCTTTTTTTTTTTTAAGCCAGTTGTGGTAGTGTGTGCCTATAGTCCCAGCTACTCAGGAGGCTGAGGCAAGAGGATTGCTTGAGCCTAGGAGTTTAAGGCTGAAGTGCACTACAATTGCACTTGTGAATAGCCACTGCACTCCAGCCTGGGCAACACAGCAAGACTCCATCTCTAAAATAAATAAGTACATATAAATAATTAAAAACTTTTAATGTAATATCAATAATTAAAATTAATTTAATTAATTTATTTACTTTTCTTTGAGACAGAGTTTTTGCTCTGTTGCCCAGGCTAGAATGCAATGGTACAATCTCAGCTCACTGCAACCTCCACCTCCTGAGTTCAAATGATTCTCCTTCCTCAGCCTCCTGAGTAGCTGGGATTACAGGTGTCCGCCACCACACATGGCTAATTTTTGTATTTTTAGCAGAGATGAAGTTTCACTATGTTGGCCAGGCTGGTTTCAAACTCTTGACCTCAGGTGATCTACCTACCTCAGCCTCCCAAAGTGCTGGGATTACAGGTGTGAGCCACCGCGCCCAGCCTAAAATTAATTTTATTTATAAATAAATAAATACATTTTCCTTGTTAAAAATACAAATGAAATCCCCATTGACTCTCATTTTCATTCCCAGCTCCTACCTCATCCCTGCCCTTCCCAGAAGTAACCACTGGGATCTACCTTGTACATTTTCTTCCATAACTTTGTTAGTTATCTAGATACATAGAACAAAAGTCACTCTTTTCTTTCTTCCTTTTTTTTTTCTGTTTTTAAATATGTACTGTCATACTATGCTTGTTAGCCTATTTTGTAGCCCTTTTATAAATTCAATAATATATCCTAAAATATTTTTCAAGACATATGTGAATCTACATTTTTTTTTTTTTTTTTTTTTTTTACTGCAGCCAAGTGAATAGTATATCCACAGTACGATGATCCAACTGTTTATTGGGCCATTTCCCTGACGGTGGTGGTTAGCTTCGTTCTGTTTGTTGCCCTTATGGTAGTGCTGTGATGTGCTTTCTGGTATGTTCCACCTGAGCACATGGGCAAGAGTTCTCTAGGGAGGTTGCCAGGGATTAGAGCTGCTGGGTCATCCTGTAAGGTCTGAAACATCACCAGTTCATTCTCCAAAAGGCACTGCTTGTCACCTGGGCAGCAGATCTCCTATTTGCCCACCGTCTTGCCATGCCTCAGATCTTCGGCTTTTTAATTTTGCTAGTCTTTTGGGTGAATGAATGTGTCTGTCTGTGGTTGTAGTTTCCTCTGCCTCCTCTGAACTCTGAGGATGTTCATCTTTTCAGGACTCTGTTGCCTAGCTTCATCTCCTGATGGTGCCATAAGCCTCTGTCCCCACAGGGACCCATCCACCTATCCAGAGTCCCAGGGCCCCAGGGCATCTGGGGAGCCTGGCGCTTCCCAGGAGTGATTGCTACGTTGTTTTCTCTTCTGAGAAGCATCCAAGGAATATACTTATACTCCCCCAGGAGAGTCCAGCCCAGGATTATCTGCTTCTCCTTCTAACCCTGAGGGGCTTCAAAGAGCCCTCAGCTGGATTTCCCTACTTTTATATCAACCACTACCATCACTGATGCCATCAGCATTGGTAATAGTTTGAGTATTTACTATGTCAGCCTCTGCGTGGATCACTTGGCCTGTTTATCTCATTTAATTCTCACAATGGTCCTCTAAGGTAGGGAGTTGTGTTGTTTCTCCCCATTTTGTGGCCATTAGGTAACAGACAGAAACGTATTCAAAACCAACCCAAAGAGTAAAAGGAAACCAGCAAAACTTTTCTCACCATGGAGCCCTGGTTTCTACCCAGTGCTCTCTCTTGGAGTAACAAACAGACCACATTTGTTGAGTGCTGAGTTCTGTTTAATGAGCATGGCTTTGGGGCCATCACGCCCATGTTTGCAGTTGCTTTGACCACACTCAGTTGTTATTCTGAATCTGTGGTGTTTCCAGGGGAGAGCAGAGTTGAGAGTGATGGCTTTGTCCCTGTCCAGCATATGAACAGGGGCTCCTGCATATCACCAGTACCACCGTTCTTGGGTACAGTTAGGGATGGCAGCCTCACCCATGCCCATCCAAAATGTTTCTCTGCAAAGGGGTTTTACAGGTTGAGCATATTTGTCATGGGGAGTACATATACTTGCCTATGAGGAGTATATAAACTCAGCTGTGCAGGGAGAGGAAATACTTCACTTGCCCTCCCTAGACCTAATCAGTCAACCTACCCTAAAATGTTTAACTTTAGGTCTTACTCTAAGATCAAGAAATTGCAGACAGAGTGCACTTTCAAATGCCTTTCTCAGCCCTCATCTTATTATTATATATTTCAGAGACATAAAAATTTAGAGCCGGAAGAAATCCTAGATTCATTGTGTTTAACTCTGCATTACAGTTTTAAGCAGACAGACCTAGAGTGATGAAATGATGGCCAAGTTCATGCTCCCACGTCTCCAGGGTCTGGCTCTGGCTCTTTCCACAACATCACAGCTACCTCTTGTGCAATTATTAGGAGACTGATCCTCTCTTCTTCCAAAACTGCCTCACGTGATCCACCCACCTCAGCCTCCCAAAGTACTGATTCAGCAGGTAATATCTTGCAGAAAACTAGCCCATTGAATGATTAATCGATTAATCAATTAATCGATTAATTGATTTTTCAGTCAGTGGGCGCTGATTGAATACTATTGTATGCACAAGTGACAAAAAGATGGGTAAGATATGAATTCTTAGGGAATTCGGAGTCTGGCATCTGTGGGGGAGAGGTAGTTGCACACATCTGAGCAGTGGTTAAGTGGAAACCCATGAATCTACGTTGGTCAGTGGGGATAATAATAGTATCCCCCACAGTGGGTCATTGGGGATGTTCTGAGTTAATCATTGGAAAGCTCCTGGCATATAGTCAGCACCCAGTAAAGGCGGCAGTTTTTGTTTTTGTTTGCTTATTTTTAGTCGCATATAGAGTGAAGAACCTAGGAAGACTTTTCTGTCAGGAGAATGATAGACTTGTGTTTCAGAAATGGTAATCAGTAAACACAATTTCTCATCTTACATGTATTAATCTTTTCAGTGTCTCTCTCACCTATTGGACTGCAAACCTCATGGGGCCAGGTCTCACCTCTCGTGTTCACTGTTATTACATAGTTCACCTCATTACTGTGTGCTTGGCACACAGTAGGTACTTACTAATATTTCTAGACCGATGAGTAAAAGGGGTGGAGTAACAAGATAGGGAGGGCCTAGGATCCTTGAGATGAGGTGCTGAGACAAAGCCAACCAGCTGGAAGGACCACAGATCAGCCTGGGCCAACCCCACTTCCTCAAGGACTGGGGCTCCCTGGAATCCCTGCCCACAGGCCATGCTTCCCTTTGTGAGATGCAGCTTTGTTCCTGTGATTTATGGGCAGTTTGTCTTTTAACCAAGTGTCTTTATTGTGAGGAGAACTATTTGCATAGCATTTATTGACTGAGCAATACTTTCTTGCTGCTTCTACTTCTGGATGCTAACTTACACTTTAGGGGCCCAAGAGTATAGGATTTCTAGAAGATAAATACCCTGGAGAGTGCAGTTTTCTGTGGTCATCAGTGACTGCAGGCAGATAGTGCATTTCTATGCCTCAGTTTCCTCATCTGTGTAGCAACAGAAGCAGAATTTCTGAACAGTTTCCTCAGGTGCAAAGGAGAGAATTTTGAGGGGGAAGTCCTTGTCCTTCTTGTAAATTCTTCCTATGAATGGACCTATGGTGAAAATGGTTGGATAGTAAGGACTTCACTTATGCTGGAGAAATGGGAAGGTTTAATTTAGGTCATTTATTCATTCATTCATTTGGTCAGTCAGTCAACAAACATCCCATTACTCAGTGGCTGTCAGCACTTTAGGAAAATGCTTAAACAAGGGATTAGGCGTTCCCTGCAGAGTCTTTCAGGCACAGATTATATACATATATGTCTCTTTTTCCAAAATAAAAATCTCCCCCGGCTTGCTCACCTGTTCCATATGTGTTGAGCACCTCCTCCTTGCCGGTTCTGCTAGGCTTTACTCTCCTGGAGGGAAGGGCCTTGTCTGCTGCAGTGATGCCTGACATCTGGCCCAGGCCCTGCCTGTGTGTGGCTCTGGTGGACTGAATTGGCTAGAAAACAGAGTGATTTGTAGATGGCAACATGAAGGACTTGACCCAGAATTGCAATTTGCCCCAGCGCCGGAGGCAGTTTTCATGCTGCAGGGTTAGGTTGGTTTGTATAGTGCTCGAAGCCCTCCCCATTAGACGTGGTGGTTTTGCTGCTTGCTCTTAGCTGCTCTCTTCTCCTTGATCCACTTATCAGCTCCCATCTTGGCATTAGGCCAGGGCTGTTTTGGTCACTGATTTTTAGTAGCTCTTTGTTCACTGTCCAAAAGGCTGTGTGGGACCTGCTCTGCTTCCCCCACCCTCCGGAGGTTTAGCTGCTGACCTTGAGAAGCCAGAAACCCAACAGAAGGGAGAGCAAGAGCCCGAGGTTTGCAAACTCCCCTGACCTTGGGCTCCGTGACCCTGGGCAAGGCGACATCTCTCTAAGGTGTCTTCTTGGAGATCCCATCAGCATTCCCAGAGTCTGCTCCTTAGAATATGGTTTCCTTCTTACATGATTAGGTATGGCAGGGAAAAAGTGGGGTTTGTTGTCAAATTTGTTTGGCCAGTGCTGGCTTAACCTCAGTTAAATGGGGACCTTTCTGCAGACCTCATCAGAGCCTATAAAGTGTCACTGTGCATGCAGAGGTCTCTTAAGGGAGGGCAGCTCCCTACATCTGCTACTGTAGAGATCACCCCAGGGATGTGCTGGATTGGGTCTTTGCGCCTTCACCCAGTCCTTCAACTATGTGATTAAGACAATGAGGTAAATAGATTTTTTTTTCTGTTTGAGACGGAGTTTCACTCTTGTTGTCCAGGCTGGAGTGCAATGGCATGATCTCTGCTCACTGCAACCTCCGCTCCTGGGTTCAAGTGATTCTCCTGCCTCAGCCTCCTGAGTAGCTGTGATTACAGTCATGTGCCACCACGCCCAGCTAATTTTGTATTTTTAGTAGAGATGGGGTTTCTCCATGTTGGTCAGGCTGGTCTTGAACTCCCGACCTCAGGTGATCCACCTGCCTTGGCCTCCCAAAGTGGTGGGATTGCAGGCGTGAGCCACCACTCCCGGCCCAAGTAGATGTTATTTACAGATGAGGAACTGAGGCTTATGGAGGTGAAGGGCTAGGCTGCGGTCCCGTAGCCAATGAGTGGAAGAGTTAAGCCCCAGATCTGGTCTCCTAAACCTCAGGTCCTATTTTGGTGTGTGTGTGTGTGTGTGTGTGTGTATGTGTGTGTTTTCACCATTATCTGCCCTTGTAATGGTCAAAGGCATGGATTGGAACACATCTTGGAAGATGTGCTGCAAAGTCACTAAAAAAAGCTCCTTGGTCCTCCAGTGAGCATGGCTAATCCTCTACACAGCAAATTATAATGCCTGCTTATTTGGGGCACCTCCCGAGGGGCTTTTTATATACATTGGCTCCAAACGTCGTCGCAACGCAGTGAACAACACATATTGTTCACCTCCGTTTTACAGATGAGGAAAAAGAGTTCTAAAGTACCTGCTCCAATGTCACAGGTAATTCTAGGGCTTAGGCTTAAACCTGTACCTTTGATATATATATATATTTTTTTGTGAGACAGAGTCTCGCTCTGTTGCCCAGTCTGCAGTGCAATGGCGTGATCTCGGCTCACTGCAACCTCCACCTCCCAGGTTCAAGTGATTCTCCTGCCTCAGCCTCCTGAGTAGCTGAGATTACAGGTGTGCGTCACCACACCTGGCTAATTTTTTTTGTATTTTTAGTAGAAAAAGGGTTTCACCATGTTGGCCAGGCTGATCTTGAACTCCTGGCCTCACGTGATCCACCCACCTCAGGCTCCCAAAGTGCTGGGATTACAGGCATGAGCCAGTGTGCCCAGCCTAAACCTGCACCTTTGACACTCCCAGAGAAAGCCCTCAGCCTTCTCACCGCCCTACCTGCTTCTTATCTGGCTGGGTCCTCCTTCTACTTGCTCCCTGCAGACCACAGCACAGAGCCCCTCTGCAGAATGGGAGCAATTTCTGTGGCTGCTCCAAGGGTGGGAGTGGGCTTCATCCCAGGCAGTCCATTGAGGTGTGGAAGGGTGGGCATTGGGAGCCAATCAGCATGTTCCTAATGCCAGGCAGTCACCTTCTCATAGGGTGGCGCCAGTGACAAGGGGAACTGCCAGGAGGGTGTTAGGGGAGGAAATGAGTATCCTGGCCCAGTTGTTGAAGTTTCCCAAGTCTCAGTTTGCCCATCTGTGAAAGGTGGATAACAGTGGTACTTAGTTCATAGAGTTGTGCAAGGATTCAGTGTGGTAAGAAATGCTTAGCTCCATCACTGGGCATCTGGCCAATGTCTAGCTGTGGCATTAGTCTGTTATCAGTTCAAAAATCATTCTCCCACCAACTGCAGAGTCAAGGAGGAGGTCTCAGAATGTATGCCCTCTACTTCTCTGTGACAATTTCTAACATAGGGTGATCACATTAAAAAATGCATTCTGCAGTTATTTGAGTACCTACTATGTACTAATCACTCTTTCGGGCATGCTGGGGGCTACAGTCAGACATGGACCTTGCCTTCAAGCAGCTTACAGTCTAGATGGGGAGATGAATATAGTAATAGGAGACAAGAAAGGCTTAAGGGCCTGGCAGTGTCTGGCACCTAGTACACAATCGAGAAGTGTTTAAAGACACACACACCAGGCGGCCTCTGATGGGCACAGCACTCAGGTGGCACCATGTAGCACAACAGGCAGGAAAAGAATGTCTCTGAGGTGTTTTGCCTCTGGCCCACACTCATCTGGTGAAGAGGAAGCTCCCGGGCCCTGTCCAGGTAGGGTAGATTGTGGCATCTAAAACAGCCACTGTCCTTATGTGGTACCCTCACTGGGTGGAGACCATGTACATCATGTTGGTCTCCCTCCTGGGAAATCTGATAGAAAATTCCTGCCAGGTGAGAGTGTGACACTTTCTCTGGAGATGAATCAACTTTTTCAACCCTAGGAGTTAAGCATTGGGCTTAGAGAGCTGTGCAAGCGTGGGGTGGGAGGCATCCAAACCTCTTTTTTTTTTTGAGACGGGGTCTCACTTTGTCGCCCAGGCTGGAGTGCAGTGGCGCAATCTCGGCTCACTGCAAGCTCTGCCTCCTGGGTTCACGCCATTCTCCTGCCTCAGCCTCTCCGAGTAGCTGGGACTACAGGCGCCCGCCACCACGCCTGGCTAATTTTTTTGTATTTTTAGTAGAGACGGGGTTTCACCGTGGTCTCGATCTCCTGACCTCGTGATCCGCCCGCCTCGGCCTCCCAAAGTGCTGGGATTACAAGTGTGAGCCACCGCGCCCGGCACCTCTTTTTTTTTTAAGAGACAGAGTCTCACTCTGTCATCCAGGCTGTAGTGCAGTGGTGTGATCATGAATCACTGCAGCCTCAACCTCTTGGGCTCAAGTGATCCTTCTACCTCAGCCTCCTGAGTGCTGGGACTACAGGCTTGCACCACCACACCTGGCTAATTTAAAAATTTTTTTGTATAGATGGACTCTCACTGTGTTGTCCAGGCTGGTCTCAAACTCCTGAGCTCAAGTGATCCTTCTGCCCTGCCCTCCCAAAGAGCTGGAATTATAGGTGTGAACCACTGCGCCCTGCCTCCATCATTGTTAAAGTATCTTATAGGCTCATTAGGCTCATAAGGTACAGGTTATTGAGATACCTTAAGTGTTGGTTTTGTCTGGGGTATTCTGCTAGGGTGTGAATGGGGGGAGTCTTGAGAATTTTGTTCCCTAGGTGAGAGAAGACCATGGGAACTTGAGTTAAGCGTTTCCCCAGGAGTGCTTCTGGGGCTTGAGCTGAAGGTGGCTTTTGTCCCACCTGTGTGCAGAGCCCAAGTAGGGGGAATGATCTTCTCTAATGATGAGTATCTATCGAGGCTGTGTGCCAGGCACTGTGCTGGGCTCATGGATACATTGGTGAGTAGGACAGGCAGGGGCCCTGATTACAATCTAATAGAGCCCGTGCCCTGGAGGACTTCGCAGTCTGGCATAGGTTTTTCAGGGGCAGAGGACTCAAGAGGGAGCAAAAACAAGGGTGATGGAAAGGAGCCCTGAATGGCTGGAGGGAGGCCTAGGTTCACGTCTGGCTTCAGGACAGGGTTAGGGTAAGGGTTAGGGCAAATGAGCTTTCTGAGGGGAAAAAGCTCAGACTTGTAGCATTTGCCTACTTCTGTAAATACTCCCACCATGGCCAACTTCAACATGCTAACACAGAGTCACTGAGATGTGTGCAATCACTCTTCCCAGTGTGTGCCAACTTCAGCAACCCACTGCATTAGGGCTAGAGTCTAGCCACTCCTCTGAGTGCAGTTTCCTCATCTCTGAAGTGAGCGGGTGGGACTAGGTCACATGAAATTCCTTGGTAAATCGTGGAGCATTGTGTCAATGTAAAGATGGTGATGGTTTTTCACAGCTCTGAAGTTTTATGACTAATACTATCTCCTAACTCTTCTACTCAGGATCCAGATTCCCTCCATTGCTCCGAAACCCCTTTGACAGTTCTTTTCCTTTCCCCACCCATCTCGGCCCAGTCCTGGCTAAAGCACTGTATTTGATAATTTCATCTCTTTAGTCTCCTTCAATCCAGAACAGATCCCTCCTTTATTTTTGCCCTCCATGGCACTAGCATTTTGAAGAGTCAGATCCACGTTCTGTGTTTGTCTGGGTGTGTCTTTGTGGCGCCATTTACCTTGGTCCTCCAGTTCCATGAACTTCAAGTGAAGCCTCAAGGCTGGAGTCCAGGTGCAGCATTTGCAGTGAGAGGCCCTCGTGGGTGACATCACTCCAACGTCAGGATAACCCATGCTGGTGTTGCTCAGTTGACACCCTGGTGAAGGCATTAGCCTGCATTGGTTTTGTTTTAGATCGGATTGAGATATTATATTGACCATAATTCTAACAACTATTAAGAAGGAGAAGCATTTGTAATAAAAAACTGCTCTTGGCCAGGCGCGGTGGCTCACGCCTGTAATCCCAGCACTTTGGGAGGCCGAGGTGGGCGGATCATGAGGTCAGGAGATCAAGACCATCCTGGCTAACATGGTGAAACCCCGTCTCTACTAAAAATACAAAAAATTAGCCAGGCGTGGTGGCAGGCGCCTGTAGTCCCAGCTACTTGGGAGGCTGAGGCAGGAGAATGGCGTGAACCCAGGAGGCAGCGCTTGCAGTGAGCCGAGATAGCACCACTGCACTCCAGCCTGGGCGACAGAGCGAGACTCCGTCTCAAAAAAAGAAAAAAACAAAATTGCTCTTACCCTACACAAGGTGGATATATATATTTTTTTATTACAGACATGAGCCATATACAGGTATAGCTCTGATTTTTTTTTTTTTTTTAAGATTGTCAAGTAAAATTGAATCTGTTTGCTATTGGCCTTCCAGGTATGGTGGCTAAGGGAGATATTTCAGAGACAGCCCCCTACTTTTTTTTTTTTTTAATATCTTTCCTTCCTTTTGATAGATCCAGGTCAAATTGGAGTAGAGTGTTCTTGATGTACGAAGCTTCAGTATTCTGTTTATAACATTTAGGCAGGAAACAAGATTTCTGCAAGGTTAGAATGTCATGGTGGAATGGGCACTTTGGGGAGTGGTGGGTTCCCGAGTGCTGTGTGCAGCAAGGGTAAGCATGTACCTGTGTGTTGTTGTTTTCTCAAGGGAGTATGAAGGGTGCACTGGGGTGCCCAAAGCAGCATCAGATGTAACACAAAGAAACCAACCCCATGCCAATTTGGAGAAGGCATGATTTAAGTTAAAGTCAAGGAAGTCTATCTCGAGTGTCTACTCAGTGCCAGGGGTGTTGTTCTGGGTGCTGTGAATGGCACAGGCCAACTCTTGTGAATCTTATAGTACAGGAGCACACAGACCTAAACAAGCCATTCCCAGGGCAGTGAGCATGTGAGAGGGAAGTGTGAGGATCTGTAGTCCCTTTGGGGTGGACCTAACATTCCCCGGGGGAAGTAACAGATAGAAAATGGAAGCATCTGTGAGGGATAGCCAGGTAAAGAGCAAACCATGTGGAGGGGGCAGTGTGTGCCAAGGCCCGGAGTCCACAGAGATGTGATGTGCCAAAAGCAAAGACAGCATCTCAGTGAGACTGGATCATGTCATATGACAGGGGCCTGGGAGGCCTCTGGGCTGGGAACGCTGGGTCCTCTTGGCCTTGGTAGTAAAGAGCTTAGACTCTGTCCTAAGGGTCCCAAGAGGCCACTGAAGTGTTTTAAGTGGCCTCTTAAATCTGATTAAATCTGCATTTTGAGAAAAGATCTTCTGGCTAGAGCGGGAAAAAGATTTGGAGGGAAGCAAAACTCAGGGCTGAGTAACCAGCTGGGGGTATTGTAGCCATCCAGGAGAGAGATGATGGAGGTCATAAATACCCATTGAGAATAAGTGAGTGGATAGCTTGGATAACCAATGGAGAGAGGTGAAATCATGAAAAATATTTGGTGGTAGAATTGAGAGTGGATCTGGGGACTGAACAAATCCATCCATCTACCTATAAAACTAACATCTGTTGAGCCCCTTCTGTGCGTCTGGGACTGTGTTTGGGATATGCATACTGCAGTGAATGAAGCGGATGTGGTGGTCCCTGCCCTGATGGAGCTTACCTTCTGGTGAGGGAGACAGACCATAAACAGATGTATGAAGTGGCATTAGCTGGTGGTGCATGCTATGAGGAAAGATAGAGTATATGATAGGGTGAGCATGAGAGGGTGGAGTTTCACATAGAGACACAGGGAGAGCTTTTTTGAGAGAATAACATTCAACATAGACCTGAATGTTGAGAAAGCAAGCCCTGCAGCCTTCTTGAGGAAAATCATGGCAGGCATCAGGGACAGCATGTGCGAAGGCCCAGGGGCTTAGCTTGGATGAAGAATGGCATTCAGGTCAGTACAGTTGTGAGTGATGAGACAGTCACACGTGTGGATCAGCCTGATCAGCGCTGCTACTGTGAGTCGTGTCTTGGAAGATAGGTCCTCTCTTCCTTTGTTGGCAAAGACAGGGACCTCCTAGGCTTCCCCAGGTGACTGGACAGGGCAGTCTCGGGAGATTGGTTCCCAGTCACCAGAGATGGGTGAGCCTAGGCAAAATAAGTGCCTGGTTGGTAGTGTCTGTGTTTGAGTACAGCGGTGAGTTTCAAGCATGCCACCAACATTCACACGAGTAGAGAAGAGGAAATGTGGCAGAGCACAAGAAGGAATGTATTTCTGGAATAATCATTTATGTTAGCTGGATCACCAGCATGTATTCATGCTTCTTTTTTTGTATATAGGAAAGCTATTGATTAATAACTTTTTTTTTTTGAGACAAAAATGACATTCAGGTCAGTACAGATGTGGGTGATAAGATGGTCACACGTGTGGATCAGTCTAATCAGCGCTGCTACTGCGAGTCATGTCTTGAAAGATGGGTCCTCTCTTCCTTTGTTGGCAAAGACAGGGACCTCCTGGGCTTCCCCAGGTGACTGGACAGGGTGGTCTCTGTTACCCAGGCTGGAGTGCAATGGGGTGATCGTAGCTCACTGCAGCCTCAAACTCCTGAGCTCAAGCAATCCCCCTGACTCAGCCTCTAGAGTAGCTAGGACTACAGGCACATGCCACCATGCCCAGCTAAATTTTTAAAATTTTTTTGTAGAAACAAGGTCTCACTGGGTTACCCAGGCTGATCTTGAACTCCTGGACTCAAGCAATCCTCCTGGCTCAGCCTCTCAAAGCGCTGGGATTGCAGGCTTGAGCCACCATGTCCGGCCAACTTCTTTTATTCATGTTGATTAATATTATCTAGTTTTCCTATTTGCTCTAATAGTTTTGCAGATCTTATTTTATTATTACTATATTTTTGTAGGGAAGGATTTTTCCAGACATACAATGATATCATCTGCAAATTAATACAATTTTGTTTTGCCTTCCTTTCTAGTCAGTATGACTTTTTTTTTTCTTCTAATTGGATTGGTAAATGCGTCCTGAATAAATTTTTTTTTTCTTTTTTTTGAGACAGAGTCTTCCTCTGTCACCACGCTGGAGTGCAGTGGCATGATCTCAGCTCACTGCAGCCTCTGCCTCCCAGGTTCAAGTGATTCCCCTGCCTCAGCCTCCCAAGTAGCTGGGATTACAGGCACGCGCCACCATGCCCGGCTAATTTTTTGTATTTTGGTAGAGACGGGGTTTTACCATGTTGGCCAAGACGGTCTCAATCTGACCTCATGATCTGCCCGCCTCGGCCTCCCAAAGTGCTGGGATTGCAGGTGTGAGCCAGCGCGCCTGGCCACTTCCTGAATAATGTTAACTAGTGGTGGTATGTAGGGTCCTTCTTGCTTTGTACCCACTTCAGTGGGAGTGCGCTAATGTTTCCCTAGGAGATGTGATGCAGGCTTTCAGTTTGAGCTATATGTCTCTTAAGGAAGTTTCATTCCATTTTTGTTTTGTTAAAAGGTTTTTTTTTTCAATCAGGAATATATGTTGGAATTTAACAAGACCGGCATCTAAGGAGACATCTGTTTTTGTTTTTTCTTTTGACTCTGTAATGTGATGAATTATATTGATAGATTTCCTCATGTTGACCCATCCTTTCATTCCTGGGGTGAACCACAGGTGTCTATGTTTGGTTACAGCTGTGCTTTTCAAGCATGGAGCTACTTTCTGTCATTTAAATTAGTATTCCATGAAGATGTACTTGGTTTATCCTGTGGCTTAGAGTAACACTGACAGAACAGCTTTCCTTCTGTTTGAGGCATTGAAGCTAGAGGGAATGAACAAATCATTCATCCATTAGACCAACTTACATTTATTGAATGCTTAGTATCTGCAAAATGCTGCTGGGTGGACAGCTGCCAGTATCCCTTGTAACTAAGAGACTTAGGATTATATGCAGTGGTTCTGCTAGGAAATGTTGTTGCAAGTGACAGAAATGCAGTTCAGTCAGGATCAAGCTGCATAGGGAACATAATGGCTCACAGGAATGGAAGGTCCAAGAGTAGATGGCCTCGGGTATGGCAGGATCCAGGGGCTCAGTGTGATTAGGCCTTGCTGTCACTCTGCCCTTCTCTTGGCTCTGCTTTCTTCTGTGTTGAAATCATTCTCAGGAAGTTTTCCTCCCTGTGATACCGGCACCTCCAGGCTGGCATTTGACTCCAGCTGTGGAGTGAAAGCTTATTCCCACTTGTTCCAGCAGAGCTTTCCGAGTGAACTCAGATTTGTTCACAATGTGGGTGGGCCTCGTGCTCTCTCCTGGAACTCTGGAACTCGGGGGTGGAGGATGGAGTCAGCCTCATCTGAACCCATGGATGGAGAGTGGGGGAGGGGTGATCCCCCAATGGGAAGGCCAGATGCTGTTACCCACACACAGGGAATTGAATGCTAGGTGGCAGACACCCCAGATGTTCATGCCATCTGGGCCGGCGATCCCCTTTCCTTTGTGGTCTTCACTGTCCTTTTTCACAGGTGAGAGGGGAGGTGGCAGGGAGCCATGATTCCTGACTCAGCCCCAGGGCCCTGCAAATCAGTGACAGAATCAGGATTTTAAGTCCCTACCTGAAGTTTCAGGCTTTATTTGCTCCACTAAATTAGGCATGGAAACCTGAAATCCCAGCCGTTGGGGATGCCAAGGCAGGTGGACCACTTGAGGTCAGGAGTTTGAGACCAGCCTGATTAACATGGTGAAACCCCGTCTCTACTAAAAATACAAAATTAGCTGGGCAAGGTGGCGCTCGCCTGTAGTCCCACCTACTTGGGAGGCTGAGGCAGGAGAATCACTTGAACCTGGGAGGCGGAGGTTGCAGTGAGCCGAGATTGCACCATTGCACTCCAGCCTGGGCAACAAGAGTAAGACTCCATCTCATTCATAAATAAATAAATAAATAAATAAATACATAAATACATAAATAAATAAATAAAGCAAGCATGGAAATAGATGGAAATAGAGAGTTAAGGCATCATCTGTGCACCTTGAGGGTTGGTTATTAAAGAAAAGATTTCCCCAGGTTCACCCTTACCCCCAGCCTCTCAGCCACACATAATAATCCTTCTCGTCAATTCCTTATTGTTCCCTTTTCATAATGAACTTAGAAGGTAGACACCTTTAAAAAGGTGTCTTGGATGGGATGTTGCATACTTAATATAGAGCCTTTATAGTAGCAAAGTTTTAATTTGACAAAATCTTGCCTGATCTGATGTGGCATCTCTTCAAATAGTATTTTTTATTTTAATTTGATTGAGGTGCAAATATATCTGACACACATGCCAACTTAAGGGACAAACTTTTCTGCATATGTTCTCCCGGGTTCAGGTGTAGCACTTGTTCAAGCACTCTGCCCCCATTCCAGCTCCTTTCAAGCCCCCTTTCTTTCCCTCCCCTCCTCATCTCCTCCCTAGGAACACACCGAGGCTGAGAAGGACTGTGACTTTCTTGCCATTGCCTACCTGGGTGCACACACTTGGGTCCAGGGACAAAATGAGAAACCTGATCCCAAAGAATTGTGCCGGGAAGGGAGGTGGGCAGCGTCCATCCATGGAGGACAAATGGCCACCTACAGAGCCCTCTGGGAGCGCCCCTGGTCTACCTAAGACTCAGGAAGTCCCCCTTGCTCTCGTGTTCCTCTTTCATAAATAAAGAAATCAAGGTCTAGAGAGAGAAGGGATTTGCCACAGGTCACCCATGCAGTGATGTAGGCTGGAGGCCAGGAGGATGGTCCTGGTTTGTGGGCCAGCTACCCACTGTGGTCCCTGCTACCCAGTGAATCCAGGTGGCTTAATCATTGGACTCGGTCATTCTCATCCCTCATTTCATGATACTGTTAATTTTTTTTTCTGGAAAATCTTGAAATTCTGTAAGAGATGGATAATGGAAAGAATATAGATGCTGGAATCTGACATTGTTGGGTTCAAATTCCTTCTTTGTTTTATGACCTTGGGCAAGGATGTTAACTTCCCTGAAGCTCGATGTCTTCATCTGTAAAAGGAATAATAATAGCACCAACCTCATATTATTGGTTGTGAGGATTAATGAGATGATACGTGTCACATGCTCAGCACACTACCTGGCAGGTGCTATCTGTAAATGGGAAAAGCCAGGTTGTGGCTTTTTTGGTGTGGGGAAGGTGAGATACGACATAAACATAAAGCATCACAACCTCCCCCAAATGTGAACACTTTAGCATAACTTTAATCACTATAAATTAGTTTATTAATTAATGATAGCATGGTATATTTAAGAACACAGCTCTGGAGCCAGACTGCTCTGGTTCAAATCCTGACTGTACCACTGGCCAGATGTGTGACCTTTTGTAAGTTACTTAAGCTCTCTTTGCTCTGCTTTCCTTGCATGTAAAATGAGGCTAATTATAGGACCTACCTTAGAGGGTAGTTCTGAGGATGAAATGAGGCAATGCAAACAACACCCTTGCTTAGCCCAGTGCCTTAGTTGATGTGCAGAAAATATGACATCATTATTACTAACAAATTGATCTATATTCCTTTTTGGCCTTTAAACTTTTTTTCTTCTTTGAGACAGAGCCTTGCTCTGTCGCCCAGGCTGGAGTGCAGTGGTGACATCTCAGCTCACTGCAGCCTCAGCCTCCCAGGTTCAAGTGATTCTCCTGCCTCAGCCTCCTGAGTAGCTGGGACTACAGGCATGTGCCACTACGCCCAGCTAATTTTTGTATTTTTAGTAGAAATGGGGTTTCACCATGTTGGCCAGGCCGGTCTTGAACTCCTGACCTCAAGTGGTCCACCTGCCTTGGGCTCCCAAAGTGTTGGGATTACAGCGTGAGCCACTGCACCTGGCCTTTAAGCATCTTGAATGAAGTTTTGCCCTGGTTTTCACAGAGTAACTACTGCATGTGCTCTTTGCATTCACTGAAAGTTTTTTCCAAGCTCATTTCTCTTCCTGTTCATGTTAGCACTGGAAGCTGGGAGAGAAGACTAACCGTTCCCCAGCATCAGGCAGCATCCTTTGGATGTTGTAGAAAGAGACTGGTTAGCTCTTGGAGAAGCGTGAATGGGCCACTCTCCTGGGTCCAGCCTTTTGTCCACTGGGGACAATTGTGGCTTTCACAGTGACTCATCCTTGGGCAGCCGTGACGACATCATGGGAAAGGAGGAACAGAGTTCAATCCAACGTGTGCCAAGGGGGCATCTCTGTCCTTGCAGACGTGGAGCTGGTGGGGGCAGGGAAGGATTTGTTTCTTCAAGGACCAAGGAGTCAACCCAACTAGCAGAGGGTCAAGTTGAGCAACTGAAAGGATGTGAGAAAACAAAAAGCGCTGGCTTGGTGGGCTCGGCCTTTTTATTTTGAAAAACGCTCCTTTCAGCTCTCAATTGGCCCCTTGAGCTGCAGGGAGCCCTGCCAGTTAACCCACATTTAATTAGAAACTGGGTTAGTGGACATTCTCTTTCTTCCCAGAGCATGTCCTGGGTATTGGAACCTTTCCAGGGACTGGTACAGTAACAGCCATTTACATGGCCCTGGCTTTCTGGGCGCTGGAATCAGCCTTGGGTGAATATACATCCCTCCCCTTCCCCCAACCTCTGCTGACTCTCTCCTGATGGAATTTGCCAACTCCACGCATAGAATGCAGGCTTTCCCTGGATTTGTCTAAGCCTCAGTCTCCTTGGTTTACCTCTGCTGTTTAGGAACCACTTAATCCTCACCTTTGAGTTTTTATTTTGCTCTTTAGTGGTGATATTATGTGCATTTCCTTTTGTTTGGTGACTAATGTGTGTGTGTGTGTGTGTGTGTGTGTGTGTGAGACAGAGAGAGAGACGGAGAGAGAGAGAGAAAGCTTTCCTCTCTCTCTCCCCCACCAGGCCTCACTGTGTCTTGTTTCGGGGACTGAGACCCGGCAGTGACACAGTGACTTCCTTGTCTTCTTGGTTCCCACCAGCTGATGGGCAAGGTCATTTTCAAAGTCCTGACACCTGCTTATCATAACCGCCAGCTGCACTCCACAAAGAAGGCCCCCTCCCCCACACCAGGGAAAAGGGGAGATAAGAATAGACCTGGGGGGGACCAAGAGCAAGAGTGTGAAGGACACTGTGCACCAACTCAGAGGTGTGGGTGGGCATTTGGATTGACAACTGTGCTTAGCACCGGCTGATGTCAATTTTCCATCCTAACGGTAGCTATTTTGAAAAACTCTCCACACATTCGAGAAGTCTTTAGAATAATAAAATATTTGCATGGACATTATGTGATTTGATCTCCTTTTTGTTATTCTTTTTTTCTTTTTGAGAGGGAGTTTCGCTCTGTTGCCCAGGCTGGAGTGCGGTGGTGCGATCTCAGCTCTCTGCATCCTCTGCCTCCCGGGTTTAAGCAATTCTCTGCCTCAGCCTCCCGAGTAGCTGGGATTATAGGTGCCCACCATTACGCCTGGCTAATTTTTTTTTTGTATTTTTAGTAGAGACAGGGTTTCACTATCTTGACCAGGCTGATCTTGAACTCCTGACCTCGTGATCCACCCACCTAGGCCCCCCAAAGTGCTGGGATTACTGCGCCTGGCCGTTTTTGTCATTCTTGCAAGCAGCATTACTTTTTAGAAAGCAGTTTCAGACCACCCGCCTGCGTCTTACCAGTTGGATGTGCTGTGATGTCTGAGGATCTGTATCACGAAATACATAAATTGGATTGGAAGGTGGATTTCAGCAGAGGTCACAAATGGCAGAAAGATAGTTGTGTGATAGTTGTGCATGTTCCTCTTTTCCTTGTTTTGGTGTGAGTGCCACTAGGGTCCTCTAGGGGCATAGTCTGCTCTGTGAACTTCCTGGTGGATATGAGGATGCACCCAGATGGACGCCCTGCCTCTGTGGTCTCTGTCTGCAAGATTCGGCCATCTGGGGATTGGAAATCCAAGAGTTCATCATTGCCAATGCTGCTTGGGAATTGGTGGGAACAAGACTTTTCTCACCACTGAACACGCTGTGGTCTTGAAAATGTAACAAGGGTGGCAAAGTGTCTAGGGCTTTAGATACAGGCAGATCCATTTTGAGGGTCTGAAACTTATATGATTTGGAGGGCCTTTTCAAGAAAAAGAATTTTAAGGCCAGGTGCAGTGGCTCACACCTATAATCCCAGCACTTTAGGAGGCAGATGCAAGAGGATCACTTGAGCCCAGGCGTTTGAGACCAGCCTGGGCAACATAACTAGACTTTGTCTTTACTAAAAAAAAAAAAAAAAAAAAATTAGCAGGGCGTGGTGGTGTTCGCCTGCAGTCCTACCTACTCAGGAGGCTGAGGCGGGAGGATAGCTTGAGCCCAGGATGTTGAGGTTACAGTGAGGCATGATCATGCAACTGCACTCCAGCCTGGGCAACAGAGAAAAAATAAAGACAAAGAATTTTTAAATATCGCTTTCCGAATTTTACAAAATCATAAGAGCATATGCACCTTTCTAAGGAGGGTCCTGTGAAGTGAGGGGCTCTGAAGCTTCAGTTTCATTAGCTTCCTAGCATATCCATTTTGGGCTGTAGCAAAACAAGTAGAGACATGTTGGGAGGAAAGGTTTAGAGGTAGGAGAGTAAGAAGTTTAGGTGAGATTAGAAACGGGGTATAGTGTTACCATGTGTCTGCAGGTGGCTACTCAACTCAGTTGTAGCCAAAAGCAGCCCGTCATTTACGTAAGTGAATGAGCATGGCTGTATACCAGTAAAACCTTATGTAAACTGCAGACGGCTGGATTTTGCTCTCAGGCCCTAGTTTGCCAACCTCTGGTTTAGACAATTAATAATTTCAGGTTGTTCGACAGACTTTTGCTAAAAAAAAAAAAGTACATGAAAAAAGTTAACAAGCTTTGGTCGGGCACGGTGGCTCACGCCTGTAATCCCAGCACTTCGGGAGGCTGAGGCGGGAGGATCACGAGGTCAGGAAATCGAGACCATCCTGGCTAACACGGTGAAACCCCGTCTCTACTAAAAATACAAAAAAAAAAAAAAAAAAAATTAGCCAGGCGCAGTGGCGGGCGCCTGTAGTCCCAGCTACTCGGGAGGCTGAGGCAGGAGAATGGCGTGAGCCCGGGAGGTGGAGCTTGCCGTGAGCGGAGATCACGCAACTGCACTCCAGCCTGGGCGACAGAGCGAGACTCTATCTCAAAAAAAAAAAAGTTAACAAGCTTTATAAATATTTACTTTTGTAATTTTACTTTTTATTGTATTAACTATTAATTTGTGTTTATTGTAAAAAAACTGAAAAGTTTAGAAAACTATAAAGAAGAAATAAAAAAGTTTTCTAATTCTGCTGCTCATTGTTACTATCAGTGAGTATTGTGGGAAATTTCCTTCTTGCATTGGTATGCATATGCACAGTAATTATTTTAATAGAATTATACCATGTATTCAGCTTGATTTCCTGCTTTCTTCTAGAATATGGGAGTCCAGGTTGTGATGAAGAGGGGTGGTGATGAAAGGGGTATGGTTTGGAAGGAGGGTGCTGTAGTGGTTAAGGCTGTGCACAATTGTGTCCAGAATTGGTGGGTTCTTGGTCTCACTGATTTCAAGAATGAAGCTGCGGACACTCACAGTGTTACAGTTCTTAAAGATGGTGGGTCCAGAGTTTGTTCTTTCTGATGTTCAGATGTGTTCAGAGTTTCTTCCTTTTGGTGGGTTCGTGGTCTCGCTGGCTTCAGGAGTGAAGCTGCAGACCTTCCCGGTGAGTGTTACAGCTCTTAACGCAGCACGTCTGGAGTTTATTCTTCCTGGTGGGTTTGTGGTCTCACTGGTTTCAGGAGTGAAGCTGCAGACCTTCACAGTGAGTGTTACAGCTCATAAAAACAGTGCGGACCCAAAGAGTGTGCAGCAGCAAGAGTTATTGCAAAGAGGAGAAGAACAAACCTTCCACAGAGTGGAAGAAAACCCAGGAGGTTGCTGCTGCTAGCTTGGGCAGCCTGCTTTTATTCCCTTATCTGGCCCCACCCACATCCTGCTGATTGGTCTATTTTACAGAGAGCTGATTGGTCCATTTTACAGAGAGCTGATTGGTCTGTTTTACAGGGTGCCGATTGGTGCGTTTACAATCCCTGAGCTAGACACAGAGTGCTGATTGGTGCATTTACAATCTTTTAGCCAGACACAAAAGTTCTCCAAGTCCCCACTAGATTAGCTAGACACAGAGCACTGATTGGTGCATTTACAAACCTTGAGCTTGACACAGGGTGCTGATTGGTGCATTTACAATCCTGCAGATAGACGTAAAAGTTCTCCAAGTCTGCACCAGATTAGCTAGACACAGAGAACTGATTGGTGCATTTATAAACCTTTAGCTAGACACAGAGTGCTGATTGGTGCATTTACAATCCTCTAGCTAGACATAAAAGTTCTCCAAGTCCCCACCAGATTAGCTAGATACAGAGTGCTGATTGGTACATCCACAAACCCCAAGCTAGACACAGAGTGCTGATTGGTGCATATACAATCCTCCAGCTAGACATAAAAAGTTCTCCAAGCCCCCACTGGACTCAGGAGTCCAGCTGGCTTCCCCTAGTGGATCCCCTCCCAGGGCCACGGTTGGAGCTGCCCACCAGTCCCACGCTGCGTGCCTGCACTCCTCAGCCCTTGGGCGATGGATGGGACGGGCGCCATGGAGCAGGGGGCGGTGCCTGTCGGGGAGGCTCGGGCGGTAAGGGAGCCCACCACGGGGGCGGGGGCGGGGGCGGGGGGCAGGGGCTTGGGCATGGCGGGCTGTAGGTCCCAAGCCCTGCCCAGCGGGGAGGCGGCTGAGGCCTCACAAGAATTCGAGTGTGGCGCGGGCAGGCCGGCTGGCAGTGCTGGGGGACCCGGCGCACCCTCCGCAGCCTGGCCTGGGTGCTAAGCCCCTCACTGTCCAGGTCTGGCGGCCTGCTGCTCTGAGTGCAGGGCCTGCCCAGCCCGCGCCCACCTGGAACTCATGCTGGCCTGCGAGCGTGTGCGCAGCCCAAGTTCCTGCCCCGTGCTTCTGCCTCCACATCTCTCTGCAAGCAGAGGGAGCCGCCTCCGGCCTCGGCCAGCCCAGAGACGGGCTCCTGCAGTGCAGCGGCAGGCTGAAGGGCTCCTCAAGTGCGGCCAGAGTGGGTGCCAAGGCTGAGGAGGCACCAAGAGCAAGCAAGGGCTGCCAGCATGCTGTCACCTCTCACGATGGCATCAGAATCCTGGGTGCAAAACCTAGTTCTGGCTGAACTGTGAGACCTTGAGTAAGTGACTTTAGTTCACTTGTCAGATGGTGATAATCATTCTACCTACCTTCTATGTCAGTTGTGAGGATTAAATTGATAAACTACAGAGTGGCCAGGTGCAGTGGCTCACGCCTGTAATCCCAGCACTTTGGGAGGTCGAGGTGGGCAGATCACTTGAGGTCAGCAGTTCGAGACCAACTTGACCAACATTGTGAAACTCCATCGCTACTAAAAATACAAAAATTAGCTGGGTGTCATGGCGGGCACCAGTAATCCCAGCTGCTCCAGAGGCTGAGGCAAGAGAATCACTTGAACCCGGGAGGTGGAGGTTGCAGTGAGCGGAGACCACGCCACTGCATTCCAGCCTGGGCAAGAGAGAGAGACCCTGTCTCAAAACAACAACAACAGCAACAATAACAAAAAAGGGCTTAGTTCACGACCAGGTACAGATTTAAGTGCTGAATGAATGTCAGCCATTCTTAATATTGTTATTGTGATTGCGTTGTTGTAATAACGGTAGTGGCTCTTGGGTTTTGAGGCAGGTCACGAGGCCATCTCTTGTAGACCCCATTTCATACTCAACATCAGTCTTCTTGGCACAGCTGGTTGGGGAGCAGCCCCTCAAGTTCTCTCAGAAGGCACGTGTCTCTCTTGAGTATCCTATGAGGGAGTCTGAATCCTCAGCAGGGACCACCCAGGACCCAGGGCCAGTCCGTGCTGACCATTCTTCCACCTAACCAGACCCCACTGCTTCTCCTCACCACCTCCTTCTTCCTTCCCCATAGTACAAATCAGAGGCCTTGCAAGCACTGGGAAGCAGTGAAGATGGAGTGAGGCCTGCAGTGATAAAATACTTTCAAAAGCCAGGTCTCATGAATCCTCAGCATAGCTGTAAGGGATTGGGAGTGATTTTCTCCTTGTACAGATGAGGAGACCAAAGTTTCAGGTCACACAGCAGGTAAATAAGTGATAGTATTAGGACACCTTTCTTTCTGGTGTCAAATCCATACCTGCTGTTTTTGCTCTGGTTTAGATTAGGATTTCTCAACCTTGACACTATTGAATCCTTGGGTTGGAGAATTCTTTGCTGTGGGTGGCAGGGGAAGGCAGGGGGCTGTCCTGTGCATTGGAGGATGTTCAGCAGCATCCCTGGCCTCTCCCCATTAGATCCCACTAGATTCCAGTAGCACCCACCTCACCCCACTCCCTTGTAACAAAAGAAAATATCTGCAGACATTGCCATATGTCCTGTGGAAAGGCAAAAGAGGAGGCGTATATATTTGAATGTGGGCGGTGGGGATTGACAGCAACTGTATCCAACTTGGATTGCTGTCATCAGTGTGCCCCATGGGAAATCTTTAGGGAGTTCACCGCTAGGGCAGAAAAAAGGTGAAATCTTTGTTTTAGATCATGTGCTCAGCACCATCATGTTCCTGTAATTTCCAGGCGGTTTAACTTTGCCTCCTTGTGCCAAAAACGTCTTTGTTTTCATCAACTGTGCTTCTGTTTCTTCATTAGGCTGCATTCCGGTCCCAGTTTCACCTTCCCTCTGGTTTTCCCTCTGCTGGCTGCATGTTCATCATAGCTCCTACACGCAGGGGTGCTCCCACTAACTATGGAAGCGGGCGGGAACATTTCCCCTCATACTAAAGTCTACTTTGAGTCTGCTTTGCAATTTCCTTTTGGTCTCCCTCCTGGAGATTCCTGTGCCACCTGTTAACACCCTTTTGTGTTTGGCTCATTTCTTTCTTCAAATTTTGCTGCTTTTAATCTGTTCTTTCTAAGCTTAATAGAGTGTGTGTAAATTAGGAGTGAGCAGATGATGAACAAGGGTCCAAATGTCTCTTCCTTGGGGTAAAGTGTATTTTGTAAAACAGCCCATGTCTATTTTTCAAGATTAGTCTCCCCATGATTCAGGCCTTTCCATGAACACTGAGGTCCTTGCTTCTCCGTGGTGGGTTCCTTGGGAGTCAGGGCTCTGAGGAGGCAGACACTTTGACTGTGAACAGTGGAGTTTTACACACCTAAAGTTGGCATGTCAGGTACAGGTTGTAGATAGTCAAAATTAATCTTGAAAATGCATAAATCTTCCAACCCATGCGTAGTTTTGTATGTACAACCCTGTAAAATAACCTGTGTATGTAGATGTCAATGTACGTAGTTGTCACATATAGAGGAGTGCACATGTAAATAAATTCCACTGTGGTTTGTTTTTTTTTTTTTTTGAGATGGAGTCTTGCTCTGTCGCCCAGGCTGGAGTGCAGTGGTGCAATCTCGGCTCACTGCAAGCTCCGCCTTCTGGGTTCATGCCATTCTCCTGCCTCAGCCTCCCGAGTAGCTGGGACTATAGGCGCCCGCCACCATGCCCGGCTAATTTTTTTTTGTATTTTTAGTAGAGACGGGGTTTCACCATGTTAGCCAGGATGGTCTCTATCTCCTGACCTCGTGATCCGCCCGCCTTGGCCTCCCAAAGTGCTGGGATTACAGGCGTGAGCCACCACGCCCGGCCCACTGTGGTTTTTAATAGTGGAAGAGGGTATAGAAGACAAGGTGTGTCCCTGAATTCTGAATATCTAAGGTATGTGTGCTGTGGTGCCTGCATGTTAAAAAGAGACAGGAGAAAGCCCTGAGGTCAGAAGCCCGGGCTCAGAAGGCAGCTGCCTGCGGTCCAGTTCCTGCTCCACCACTTGCTGCGGTGTGACTTTGAGTTCATGGCCTTGCTGTGCCTCTCTTTCATCATCTTTAAAATGGGTATGACGAGAATACCCATGCCTTGCACACAGTAAGAGCTTACTAAATGTTAGCTGTCATGCTGTGTTGCTGCTCACTATTATTATTATTAATTAATCATAACATGATTATTATTACCACCTCCAATGAGATGGGCTGGTTTGAGAACTGAGTTTCCATCCTGTGCCTCTTGGCTTGTGTGATTCCTTTAAAGAGATGTGGAACAAGGTCCCATCTTCCTACCCTGGCGTTCCATCACACAGACACACACTGGGTGTGCTGCGAGTCTTCTCCACGCACTCTCTCATTTGTGTCCCGCAGCAGTGTGGCTCACTTCTTGTTTAATCTCCTCCAGCAACTTGGCAGGCCTGCAGCCACCCTTCACATCCTGGCCTGTCCAGCAGGCTGATAAAATGCAGATGCAGCTACCACCCCCCTCAGAGATCCGCCCGCCTCTGGCCTCACTGTCGTGGGTCCCAAACGTGGATTCTTAGCTGAGGGGCTGAGGGACTGGGATGAGGGGCGGGGGGTTGCGCGAGACAGCCTGTAGAGGTCAGAGAGTCCGAGGAACTTTAGAAGTAGCTCTAGGTTCCTGGCATGGGCAGTGTTAGAATTGCAGGCAGGCTGGGGGATAGGCCCCGAGTTGGTGGATCTCCACTTAACAGATTTTTTGGTACTATTTTTTAGAATAAAATATTTTTATTTCATAGTTCATTCTTGAGTGTTCCAGCTGAAATGAAAAGTGAAAAAGTTTAAGCAGTATGTTAAAGGGCAGGGGTGGGGAGGAGCCAGACCTCAGAATAGGAGCCTCAAACGTGAGGCTCACAGGGCCAGCCCATCATGAAAATGAGAGCAATGGCTTGGGCCATGCATTCTGTTTCCCAGGAACTCGTGGCACATCCTGGTTCCTGCCTCCTGTTGAGAATGCTAGCCCATGGGGCCAGATCTGCCAATTTCCCAAGATCATCTAGAAATTGGAATCTTAATGTAAAACTTCCCAATTCTCATGAGAGCCATCTGGATTTTGAAATTTTGGCAATTCATTGAAAAAATTCTTTTAAATATATTTTTGAGCTGGAATTGAAAATCCACCAGCTTGCAAGGGACTTGAGAGATGCTGTGCTTGTGCCCCTACAGTTTACAGATGCAGAAACAGAGGTCCAGAGAAAAATGACAGGGCCTGGTACAGTGATTCATGCCTGTAATCCCAGCACTTTGGGAGGCCGAGGTGGGTGGATCAGATGAGGCCAGGAGTTCAAGACCAGCCTGGCCAACATGGAGAAACCCCGTCTCTACTAAAAATACAAAAATTAGCTGGGTGTAATTGCCTGTAATCCCAGCTACTTGGGAGGCTGAGGCAGGAGAATTGCTTGAACCTGGGAGACAGAAGTTGCTGTGAGCCGAGATCATGCTACTGTGCTCCAGCCTGGGCAACAGAGTGAGCCTCTGTCTCAAAAAAAAAAAAAAGAAAAGAAAAGAAAAGAAAAAGACTTGTCCATGGAATCCAGCTCTCTGGAGCTTCCACTGCAGATCTATTTCTTCCAATTCCATCCAGACAGTGTGTTTCTGTTTGGCAAGCGGGCTGTTAAGTGGAGTTTTATTGCAGGTATCGGGGTCATCCAAACTGCTCTATGGAGCTAGCAGAGTGACCACATGAGCCCCAGGAAGCGTGAGCGTGGTCTTCGTTCTTGGTTGAGCCAAAAAGGCTCACACGTTCCCAGACGAGGCTATTCTTGGCAGGGCCACCTCCTAGGGATTAATCATACTGAAAAGCTCACAGATTTAATTTTGCTGAAGTTTGATCTGTTCTAGGAAAGTACATTCAGCATGGCTCAACAGAGAATTTTCTGTCCAAGGATCTACACAGTTAATATATTTTGGAGATCTCAGCAGAGCACAAAGCAGGCTAGAAAAATTCCCGTGGTGTTAGGCCAATCCAGCTTTGTCCTTTGGCCAGGAAAGTCCAGACTGCCCCTGGACCATGGCACAAACCCCAGGTGCCCAGTTAAGCAGCCCTGCCGGGAAAAGGTGATGAGAAACTTGCCTTTGCTAAAATAGTTGAGCCGCCAAATGATAGCCTGACCTAGGGGCTCAGAAATAAATGTTTCCTGTTATGCAGGAGGAGAGGGGCAGGGTTTGATTCTTGTGTTCTCATGTGCTTGCTCACTCTGCTCGTAAAAAGGAGAGAAGTTTTATTTTTGCAAGCTATTGCAGCGTGAGCCCTAAACACCAAAGCCAGTCTCTTCAAGAAAACTGATCAGGATCCAGGAGCAGTTGTCAGGCCCCTGGAGGGTGACTCATGAGCAGCAGAGTTCCCGGAACTCACCCGTCCCTGGTCGGCTAGGAAGAGGCTGAGTGTGGTGGTAAATGTGGAGGGGCAGGCGCAACACTGCAGGCATGGCCTCTGTTTTTGAAAAACATCGTGTGTTCGGGTCAAAGCATCCATTCCCTGTGAGCAACCCAATTTTAAAAATAGGAGATTCTGCAGGAAACCAAGCTGCCTGCCTGTTTTCACCTGGAAGACCAAATTCTCACTTTCCAAGCCTGATTTTGGAATAAACAAAATCAATTCTAGCTCAGCCTCAGCAGAAGGCACGTGCAGTGGTGGCTGTTTCATGGCTGTCTTTCCTTCAGGGCTGTTGGAGGTGTTTCTGGAACCAGCGCAATCAATGGCAGGAACAACTGGTTTTTCAGGCTATTGAGAAAGTCTGATTTATGTGGCTGAAGTATGGTGTTATTGACCCCCCCACGTTCGACTCCTAACATTCCAGAACAAACTGAGAATTCATGTGAATCAGCACCTTATTTATTAACTCTTTATGGATGAATAACATAAACACAGAAGTGCACAAGTAACTGTACACCTTGCTGGGTTTCACACGCTGAGCACACCTATACAGTCAGCACCCAGAGTGAGGAGCACAGTGTGACCATCGCCCCAGGAGCGCCCCCTGTGGTCCCTCCACGGGCAGAACCATCAGCCCAACTTCTCACTGTGTGTCAATGGAATATCACCTGGATGTTGGGTCAGGAGTTTTGGGCTTAAAGAGCCCTAAGCAGGGTTGTGCCATCCAGCTTTGGGAAAACTCAGCCAGGGAGGGTTGTTCTCTGAATGTCAGGAGGGAGACTCCTGTGGCACTTAGGGCCCAAGGGAGATGCTGGTTCATTGGCTGTGATGGAGATGGATTTCCAGGCGGGCATGAGAAAGCGTGACCATGTTTGGGGGGGTGTCGAGAGCAGGCAGCACATTGAACGAGTGACTGTGTTGGTGATGTTGTGTGTGTCACTGATTCATGAGCATTTTTTTAAAGGCCGGATTATTTAGGACCTATGAAAAGCTGAGATCTGCCTGTTGGGGGTGGGTGGGGTGAGATTCTGAACTGGAGCCAGAGAGAAATGCCATGTGTCCCTACTGATAGAAATCTGATCACCCCGGATGCTGCCTGTCAGCATGTGGGCTCTGGGGAGCTGTTTTCCTAACGGCTTGGACGAAGCTTGTGGACAATGGAGATCGGAGGGGGGAGCGCTGCCTAATGAGTTCCTTGTCTGTTGGCTGAAGGTGTGGGGTTTCTTTGATGGAAGCCATTAGCCACTTTGATGGCTTGTTTGAAAACAACTGAAATCTATCTTGTCGGTGTAGTGGTTCTGTAGATACCTCACGCTGGTCATTGGCATCGACAGCTGGGAGCTCCCCTGGCAGGTGTGGGCAGAACTTGGCTTCTCAGTGATTTGCTCTCACGTTACTTTAATGCATGACTGGGATGGTTTCTATATATACACTTGCTTTATGTGGCTCCAGGGAACAGAGAACATGGCAGATCCTATTAAAAGTGGTTCCTGGTTATCCAATATTCATTCAACATTGATTAAGCCACCAACTGTGTGCCAGGTGCTAGGGATAGCTTTATTTACAGTTATGGGGTCATCAGGCTTTATGTGGGTGCAGTGTTACAGGTAAGTTAATTATAGGCTTGAAGACTGTATGTTGTCATATGCGTTTGTCACTTCTAATATGTGCTCCTCATATCCTAACAAGAAATAATATTGATTTATCCCAGAGGAGATCGCGTATGTAAAAAACTTTGAACACTAGAAAGCGTTTGGCAAATCTGAGGGGTATTTTTGTTCCAGGGTGTGTAACCTTCCATTTCTATGCTGAGTTATGGTACAGAAAGGAGGCCCTCCACCAGGCGCCCAGCAAACATTATTCTCTGCCTTTTACATATTAGAGAACGGAGCTTTATGGAGGTGATGCCGTCACTCCTTCAAGGACCCAGTTTACAGCTCCAGGTCCTGACCCTCAGCGCCAGACATGGACGAGTGAGGTCTATAGACAGAGATGGCAGGAACCCTTCCCGATAGGGAGCAGGATGGGCAGGCGGTCCCAGCAACTGAAATGCTAGGCTTGTTTAGAGGACTTCCAGTGAGTCTGTGATTCATGTGGAGATTGCCCTGTTGCACAAAAAATCCAGTTCTCATTGGCAACACTCCTTTCTCCCTTGTTTTATTTGACTGTGTGGCAATGGGGACAGGTAGCACTGAGATGGGTTGCCACAGACATTTCTACTGTTGAGTTTGCCTCCCTGGGCTCTCATTCTGCTCCACTGTTTACTGACTGTGGTTCGTGGGCAAGCTACGTTATGCTCTGTGCTTCAATTTACTCATCTGTAAAAGGGGATGAATATTAGTACCTAGGATGTAGTATTATGATAAGTATTATGATAATCAAGATTAAGTACTCAATAAATGCTGTCATTTCTCTTAGTTATTCCTGGACGTTCCCATTCCCATCTCTCAAATCTCTCAAATTCTGAAGCTGTTTGTTGTTCACATAGGAGGTGCCTAGTAGAATCATTGTAGCTTATAATTTTGGCCTTATAGTCTACATTTTAGCAAGGGCTGAGATACCTTGCAGATTCTAAGAAAATATCTATAAAGAGGAAGACTTTCCTTTTTTGTACCTCCATTTATTTCAGGGATTGCAGATATATATATATATATTTTTTTTTTTTTTTAAGATGGAGTCTTGCTCTGTCACTCAGGCTGGACTGCAGTGGCACAATCTCGGCTCACTGCAGCCTCAAACTCCTGGGCTCAAGTGATCACCCTGTCTCAGCCTCCTGAGTAGCTGGGACTACAGGTGTATAGCACCATGCCTGGCTAATTTTTAAAACAGAGACAGGGTCTCACTATGTTGCCTAGGCTGGTCTTGAACTCCTTGCCTCAAGCGATCCTCCTGCCTCAGCCTTCCAAACTGCTGGATTACAGGCATGAGCCACTGCGCCGGCTGCATAAACTGTTACTGTCTAGGCATGTAATGAAATCTCAGTTTGCTTGGACAAGCTGGGGTAAGACTCCGTGACATGTTGTTTAAGATCAGTGCATGCTGGGGCCAGTTTACTTGAAAGGGGTTCTGTAGATTGAAGATGCTGCTGCCTCTCTTACATGAGAATAATCTGCTTATGTGCCTGGCCTTGGCCAGACAGAAAGGAAGTGTCGGGCATCAGCTGTCTGAAGGCGTGGTGAGGAACTGAAGAGAACAGAAGGAAAACCTGGCTGGTAAATGCAGACCAGCCACTGAAGGATTCCAGGAAGGAAGCCCTGAGGATGTTGCTGTCTCCCTTGCCAGCTCTTTGTCTCTTGCAAATGTGGACACGCTATCAGGGCGGATCTGTTAGAAAACGAATCCACTGAAACATCTGCAAATAAGTGGCTCCAGACTGTCATTATCTCCCTGGGTTTTGTAACCAGTTGTGGCTGACAAGGACATTCTGCTGAGAAGGTCAGAGTCCTGTGTGTGTTGACTGAACACCTTCCCTCAGGTTCACACAGCACCTCACTGGGCACGTCTGGGGCCCATATGCCATCCAGTCTTTAGGAGCAGGTGGTAGCTTCTCTGCCTCCCTCTGGATGAATGAGCTCCCTCTGGATGAATGGGGTCAGGGTCATTGACTGTGGTAGTTTCTTATGGCCGCTGCAACAAATTACCGCAAATCTAGCAATTTCAAACAACACACATTAATCATTTTACAGTTCTGGAGATCAGAAGTCTCCATGCAGTCTCGCTGGGCTGGAGTCCAGATGCCAGCAGGCTTGGCTCCTTCTGGAGGCCATAGGGAAGGATCGGTTTCCTGGCTTTTCCAGCTTCTAGAGGCAGCCTGCATTCCTTGGCTCCTGGCCCCTTCCTGGCATGACTCTGACCTCTGCTTCCATGATCACATCTCCTACTACTGCTCGGACCTTCTTGCTTCCCTGTCAGAGGGTCCTTTTGACCACCTTGGGCCCACCTAGAGAATCCAGGATATACCCCATCTCAAGATCCTTAACATAATCAGATCTGCAAAATGCCTTTTGCCACGTAAGGTAAAAAAGTCTTAGGTTTTGGGAATTAGGATGGGGACATCTTTTGGGGGCCATTATTCAGCCCACCACATGGACTCATACCCTCTAGTGCTAAGCTCACAGCCTTGGGTGCCAGCCTGCCTGGGGTCAGGTCCTAGCTCAGTCACTCACGAGCTTGGTGATATTGGCAAGTTATTTAACTTCTTTTTTTTTTTTTTTTGAGACGGCGTCTCTCTTCGTTGCCAGGCTGGAGAGCAGCAGTGCAATCTCAGCTCACTGCAACCTCCACCTGCCGGGTTCAAGCAATTCTCCTGCCTCAGCCTCCCGAGTAGCTGGGACTACAGGGGTGTGCCACCACACCCAGGTAATTTTTGTGTTTTAGTAGAGACAGGGTTTCACCCTGTTGGCCAAGATGGTCTCAATCTCTTGACCTCGTGATCCGCCTGCCTCTGCCTCCTAAAGAGCTGGGATTATAGGCGTGAGCCACTGTTCCCGGCCTTTAATTTCTTTTTAAGGAGCTTCCTCATCTAATATGGCATAGAAATAGAACTTCCTGGGCGCAGTGGCTCACTTCTGTAATCCCAGCACTTTGGGAGGCCGAGGTGGGTGGGATCACCTGAGGTCAGGAGATGGAGACCATCCTGGCCAACATGGTGAAACCCTGTCTCTACTAAAATACAAAAAATTAGCCGGGCGTGGTGGCGTGCGCCTGTAGTCCCAGCTACTCAGGAAGCTGAGGCAGGAGAATCGCTTGAACCTGGGAGGCGGAGGGTGCAGTGAGCCAAGATTGCACCACTGCACTCCAGCCTGGTGACAGAGCAAGACTCTGTCTCAAAAAAAAAAAAAGAAAAAAAAAGAAAAGAAATAGAATTTCTTCTTCTAAGGCATAATTGAAATAATATATGAAGTGCTTAGAACAGTGCCTGCCATATAATAAGTGCATTTTGAGTACTATATTTTATTATCACCATTATTCTACCCTTAATAAGCACTCAGAAATTGTGTGAATGTATATTCCATCTTCCAATTTGGTTCTTCTGACTGCCGGTACTTAAGAACTGATACTACTGACTTATAGTAAAAGTTTTTTTAAAAAAACTATCTCAGACGGGCGCGGTGGCTCACGCCTGTAATCCCAGCACTTTGGGAGGCCGAGGCGGGCAGATCACAAGGTCAGGAGATGGAGACCATGGTGAAACCCTGTCTCTACTAAAAATACAAAAAACTAGCCCGGCGTAGTGGTGGGCGCCTGTAGTCCCAGCTACTCAGGAGGCTGAGGCAGGAGAATGGCGTGAACCCGGGAAGCGGAGCTTGCAGTGAGCTGAGATCGCACCACTGCACTCCAGCCTAGGTGACAGAGTGAGACTCCGTCTCAAAACAAAACAAAACAAAACAAAACAAAACTATCTCACTTTGGGTTTTAGGATTTAAGACGAGACTACAAAACTGACTCATCTTTTGTGAGGAAATATCTTCTATTCCTTTGTGGAATGATACATAAATGGTGCTGAAGGCAGGAGGAGGTTAATTTGGCACCTAAATAATTCAGTTGGCTACAGTTCAAGCCTTCTTTTCACTCCGCCGTCCTCTTGGTGAGGCTTTGCCTTATGTTTGCACTATGGCTGCTCATCTCCTGCCCTCATGTCCACGTTCCAGCAGGAAGAAGGAAGGAGAAGGGAAGGCCTGCACTGTATCAGGAAAACAAAGTCTTTAAGGAATCCCAGCAGATTTCTGTTTACATATTTGGCCAGAACTGAAGGATGTGTCCTCCTGTAGCTACAGGGGGTCTGGGAAGGTAAGAATGTTGAATTGCAACTTGGGAACATGTTGAGTTCTGTTAAAAAGGACAAAAAGATGCATCAGCATCTGTTGCGATTCCCTAGAACAAGAATGGCTGCATGCTTATTGAAGCGTTCTTTGTACAAGTGGCAAAATGCTCTGAACACCTAAATGTGTACAGTGAACATCAGTTGTTACCTATGATCGGGGAAGGATCCAGGTTTTGTGGGGCCTGATGCATAAGGGCTGTGTGTGCGTGTGTGTGTGTGTGTGTGTGTGTGTGTGTGTGTGTGTGTGGGAGTTATCCTCTCTTTAAAAAAAGGACTTTACAATAAATCTGCCTCTCACTGGTTATTGTAAGAGTGTATGTGATGCACTGAGAAGTCATTTCTGAAGATACGTGGGGCGCTCTTTGTAGAGAAGTGACAGTAACATTCACAATGACAATAGCTAACATTTATTGAGCACTTAGTGTATGCCAGGCACTCGGGCAAGCATTTGCAGGCTTTTCTCACTGACTCCTCACAATCAGCGTAGGATACAGTTGCTGCCTATTAGTCTCATTTTATGGCTGAGGAAGCAGAGGCTCAGAGGGGGTAAGTCATTTGCCCAAGGCCACACAGCTAGTATATGGTAGAGTCAGGGTTCAAGCTCATGGAGCAAAACAGGACTTGTTTCCTGTGGTTTAAGCATTCCCTACATAGTGATCTCTCACTGTCATAATTACATGCCTACTATGTTCTCTTCAGTAAAGATCTCTTATTTTTAGTTGACTAGAGGAAGGACAATATGAGTAGAAAATTTTTCTTGTTTTGGGGATGAGGTCTCACTCTTTTTCCCAGGCTGGAGTGTAGTTGTGCAATCATAGCTCAGTGTAGCCTGGAATTCTTGGACTCAAGCAATCCTGCTGCTTCATCCTCCCAAGTAGCTGGGACTACAAGTGTGCACCATCACATCTAACTAATTTTTGTAGAGATGGGGTCTGGCTATATTGCCCAAGCTGATCTGAAGTTCCTGGCTTCAAGCAATCCTCCTGCCTTGGCCTCCCAAACTGTTGGGATTACAGTGTGAGCCTGGAAAATATTTGTTAAAATATTAAAAAATAAAGTTTTATTTCTTCCCACTTCACGAAGGTTATATTTGGAATTAAGACAGTGTGTTCTTTAATAGTATTTTTCATAGTAATTGATTTGATGAGTAAGCAAGAATGATTTGTGATAAGTTAAATGTCTTGGATAAGTGTTTGATTAAAAAATAGCTCATCCGGGTGTGGTGGCTCATGCTTGTAATCTCAGCACTTTGGGAGGCCGAGGTGGACGGATCACTTGAGGTAAGCAGTTCGAGACCAGTCTGGCCAACGTGGTGAAAGCCATCTCTACTAAAAAGACAAAAATTAGCTGGGCATGGCACCTGTAGTCCCAGCTACTCAGGAGGCTGAGGCAGGAGAGGCAAGAGAATCACTTGAACCCGGGAAGCAGAGGTTGCAGTGAGCCGAGATCACACCACTGCACTCCAGCATGAGCGACAGAGCAAGACTATCTCAAAACAACAACAACAGAAACCTCTCAAAAATTCTTCCTACTTTATCTGTTGGCTGAACTAATGCCAGGCTCCCATCATAAATAATCAAGAATTTCAACCTGATGACTTCTTGGTAATAAAGTTCAATGGGGTTCTTCTCATATGGAGTGTACATAAAACATTGTGAAGGCCCAGAACAGCAAAACGTGCTTAAAGGCGGACATGGGATCTGCTTCAGGGTATCTGCTGAGGTTAGGACTCTGTGTGCCTGTAGGCATAAACATGTGGACATACCTTCCTTTGGATCCTGAAATGGCCAATTCCACGGTAGGGGGAAAGGAGGAAGGAGGGCTGTGTTTGAATCGATCATTTCTTGAGACAGCTTGCGTTAAAAGTCAAACTAAGAAAACCCAAATGGCCGTTTGGCTTTCTGTGGTGTTTGGGAAGGCAGTCTGAGGAGTGGTCTGTGAAGTCCCTGGGCAGGAGGGCTCGGGCTGAGGGCTCAGCTGTGGCACCCCCAGATGACTGCTGAGGTCATGAAGGAGCTCATGGCACCATTCATGTTTCTGGACTCAGTCATTTTGCCTGGGGTCCCCATAGCAAGGAAAGTAGGGAAGTGAACCAAGGTCCAGCCAGTGTTGCTCTTGGCTGCAGGGAAGGAAAAAAAAAAAAGGCAGGATGACCGGGAAGGGAAGGAGCCAAGCCACCTTCCTGGTCCTATTTAATGAGTGTTAATCTTTGTAAATATTCAACAGTATCTGATACCAAGTAATAGCTTTGCCAAATGAGTGAGTGAAGGGCCTCTTTCTGTTTGATTTCCCTGGTTAGTTTTTTGTGTGTGTACAGAGAGGGTTTGGACCATGTTCTTTTGTGTGTTTGTATGGGTTGAATAAAAGAGTGATTGTTTTTCAATTGTCTCTATGCAGGAAGCCTTGGCTGACTGTAAAAATTTGGCACTGGGAAGTGAGCAGCAGTTTGCGATGTTACTGATTCAGTGTTCGCACAAATAACTTTGAGAACCTTAAAAACCCAACTGTACATTATACCTTGTAGTTGCAGGACATCAAAGTTAATTAAGTCTTGTCCGCCTCATTTTGCAAATGAGGAAACAGAGGCCAGAAGAGCCTGCATGTGACGTTGCATTCAACTATACACACGTTCATGAGAAGTGTGACTTTGGAATTGTGAAAGTTTTATGAGTTCTTGCTGAAGCATCTTCCAGGAATTCTAGAATTGGAACATGGAGGCCCTGGAGGAGTGAAAATAGAAAATCCTTCAGTTCTCCTGATAATACAGGGGAATGACAGGGCAGTGAAGTAAGGGGTGCAGAGCAGGTGTTTGGATCATTTACCGTTCGTCATCTCCTACTGGGGGCCTCTCATTGTACTTGCAGGCTGTCTCTCTGTTGATCAGGGCAAAGGCCTGGATGTGAAAAAGCCCCCACAAACAGCTCCTCTGAGTTCCTGTGACAACCTGCCCAGTGTAGATCTGTGTGGAGTCAGCCCTGTTTATGGAGAGGCTGCCAGACCCCACTCTTGCCCAGTCCTTCTTGCTCAGGCAAGCCTGCTGCTAAGCTCTCAGGGGGCAGAGTTTGCTTTTGGCATCTCTTTCTGCCCACCCTTAGCCATCTTCCTCTTGATACCAGCCCCTTCCAAGAACCAAGAGCCCTCCGCCTGATCCCTGGGCCCGAGTGTCTTCTAGGCCATGGACTGGGCAGAAGTGACCAAATGTGGACCCTGCTCTGCAGGACCTCCCCACAAGGCATGTGGATGGACAGGTTAGAAGTCTGAACTGAGAGTTGGGGGCTACGGGGGAGTGGTCCATCCTGAGGGAGGTCATGAGGGTGAGAAAGACTTGTCAGAGAAGATGGCCCTGGGGCTGGGTCATCAGAGGCTGAGCTGCTCAGTGGAAACCAAGCATCGCAGGCCTCAGTGCTGTTTGGTGGCAAGTGCTTCTGCAGGGCTGGAGGCTCTGTGTGGGGATGCTGGGGTAGGGATCCCAGGAAATGAGTTGAGGGGTAGATGAGGTGGGGAGGGTTGTAATGGCTAGAGCAGGGGTGTTCAATCTGTTGGCTTCTCTGAGCCACATTGGAAGAAGAATAATTGTCTTGAGCCACACATAAAATACAGTAACACTAATGACAGCTGATGAGCAAATAAGCAAATTGCAAAAAAAAAAAAAAAAAAATCTCATGGTGTTTTAAGAAAGTTTCCGAATTTGTGTTGGGCCGCGTTCAAAGCTGTCCTGCCTGCGGGCCACAGGTTGGACAAGCTTGGGCTACAGGGTCTGCATAGCTGTCCTTTTTTATCTTGGATTTTATTCTGTAAGAGATACGGGGCCTTGCTGTCTTAGTCCATGTGAGCTTCTGTAGCAATACATCATAAAGAGAGTGGCTTATAAACAACAGAAATTTATTGATTTCTCACAGTTCTGGAGGCTGAGAAGTCCAAGGTCAAGGTGCCAGCAGATTCAGCATCTTGTGAGGGCCCATTTCCTCGTTCATAGATGGTGCCTTCTCACTGTGTCCTCATGAGATGGAAAGGAAAGCAGCTCTCTGGGGCCTTTTATAAATGCACTAATCCCATTCACTTAATCACCTTCCAGAGGCGCTACCTCCTCATACCATCACATTGGGGATTAGGTTTCAACACATGAATTTTGGTGAGACACAAACATTCAGACCATAGCAATTTCAAGGATTTGAAATGGGATGAGGAAGGAATAACTGTATTTGAGATTTAGAAGCTTCTCGTTTGCAGTGTGCAGGGGGAGCTAAGATAGGGAATAGACAGGAGAGGAGGGGGTTTGAAGCAGAGTGGATGCAGAAATGAGGGAGGGTGTCTCAGCAGACCCCCTGGGTTCCACAGTGGGAGTGGGGGCAGATGGTGATGCCAGTCATTAAGACTGTTTTTCAGTTGGTGAGTCCCAGTTTCTAGGTCTACAAAATGGGAATAAGGGATGATGATGGGGATTAAAGGCAATCTCATGGGGGCTGTGCTTGGAGGGCATGTCACCTATGTTTCTTTCCTTCTCCTCTCAATCGAAAGCTCCCAACGTTGTGTTCCAATCCCCCAGGGCCTTGCTCTTTGATAACTCAGCTGATGAATTACTTCTCATCACATGTGGGAGTTAATGGTTGATGGAAATTAATATGTTATCCGGTCCTGGAGGCCTATTTCCATTGTAAATAGAGGTTCTCACTAACTAGACTAAAGGAGTCCTCAGACTTTTAGGCCAGCCTTGAATTTGTCATTAAAATCTTGCCAGAAAATCTTCAAATGTCCAATTTTAGCTTCGACTTATATTTTTTAGGTTTCTCTCTATTCAACTTATATTTTTTAGGTTTCTCTCTATTGGGGTCTCAAATTGAGACCAGGTTAAAAAAAAGACAGATAGACAGACACACACACACACACACACACACTCTCTCTCTCTCTCCTCTCCTCCCCTCCTCCCCCCCCCCCCCAATCGTCGAAAATTTACTTTTTGCCCCTCTTGAAAAAATGATGATTGCATGTCTCCTCTTTGCTGGGTGCCGCAAAGATCCTCACTGCCTGATCTTATCATGGCCATTCAGTCCGTTCCTAAAGAAGCAGCAAGGCATACAAACAAAGTTAAAATGAATTCTGTCTGGAAGATTTTATATCTTCTTTTTAGCATTTCACATTACTCTTTGATACAACAAATCAGAGTCATCAGAGGACGAGCTTGGTAAAGGACAGTTGTCAAAGTCCTAATTCCTGAGAAGGACAAGATGCCTCTTCACTGGACTCCACCCCCCAGACGCCGGCCTCAGCTCATAGCACAGAGGAAAATTATGATCCTTGAGCATCAATTGCTTTACAAAGAGTTGAGAATTGGTGCTCTGTGCCCCAGCCATTGTATTAGTCCATTTTCACACTGCTATTAATTTAAAGAACTACCTGAGACTGGGTAATTGATAAAGAAAAGAGATTTAATTGATGAACAGTTCCCCATGGCTGGGGAGGCCTCATGAAACTTACAATCATGGCAGAAGGCAAAGAGGAAGCATGGCACATCTTACATGGGGGCAGGAGAGAATGAGAGCGAGGGGGGAAGTGCCACACTTTTAAACCATCAGATCCTGAGAGAACTCACTCACTGTCACAAGAACAGCAAGGGGGATATCCGCCACCATGGTCCAATCACCTCTCACCAGGCCCTTCCCCTGACACGTGGGGATCACAATTTCACATGAGATTCAGAGACACAGTTCCAAACCATCAGCCATCATTCCTGCTGCATCTTGTATTTTCTTCTGTTGTCCTGGATTTGGGGGAGTGTGGGAAGTATTTAAATTATACTGTGTTTTGTTACAGGTTTAATGAGAAAAATATGAAAAGATTACCCATTCTTACTGTTGCTAGTATCTTGAGACAATTAAGGCATATGGTAATGGAAAAATATGAACTCTTCAGTGAGGGTGGTGGAAACTCCTTTTCCAAGAGGCCTGTTGAAACTCTTCCCTTTCTGGTGAATAATTTTAGAAAAATAGTCATGTTATCCACAAAGTAGTCTCTTTTGAAAAATCCAAACAGATTGAAAAAAGAGACTTCAGTTCTCTGTAAGTTATATTTTAATGCTCAGGATGATTCAGGTCAGTGCACAACACAGTGCCTGATGCACATGAGCCCTCCAGAAATGGCACCTGGCAGCTTTTAGTACTAGAGCTTCTATAGTTGTACCTTGCTTCCTTGCCATGCTTTTTGCTTGTTGGTTGTTTTGGGCTTTACATTTTTGTAGGGAAATTTTGCCCAAGTTTCATATAGAGTTGTATCGTTTACTTAACAAAGCCTTGTGAGATTTCAAAAAATACACCTGATAATCATAACAACTATGAAAATAACACACGTTTAGATTGTGTGTTATAATCTACAGTGTGCTTTTTTTTTTTGAGACAAAGTTTCACTCTTGTCGCCCAGGCTGGAGCGCAATGGCGCGATCTTGGCTCACTGCAACTTCCGCCTCCCGGGTTCAAGCATTTCTCCTGCCTCAGCCTCCCGAATAGCTGGGATTACAGGCAGCTGTCCCCACACCCGGCTAATTTTTTATATATTTAGTAGAGACGGGGTTTCACCATGTTGACCAGGCTGGTCTTGAACTTCTGACCTCATCCACCTGCCTTGGCCTCCCAAAGTGCTGGGATGTGAGCCACCGCGCCTGGTCTACAGTGTGCTTTTATCCATGATCACTGAGCCTTTTAATGAGATATGAATATTTCTCCTTCCACATGAGGAAACTGAACCTCAGGAAGGTTAAGCAATGCATCCAAAGTTAGGCTGGGCATGGTGGCTCATGCCTGTAATCCCAGCACTTTGGGAGGCTGTGACAGGAGGATTGCTTGAGCCCAGGAGTATGAGATCAGCCTGGGCAACATAGGGAGACACCGTCTCTACAAAAAATTTAAAAATTAGCTGGCCATCGTGGAACACACCTATAGTCCCAGCTAGTTGAGAGGCTGAGGTAGGAGGATCGCCTGAGCCCAGGAAGTCTAAGCTGCAGTGAGCCAAGATTGCACTACTGTACTCCAGCCTGGGCAACAGAGCAAGACCGTGTCTCAGAAACAAAAACAAAAACACAACAAAAAAACCCCACAAAGTTATATAGTTAAGGATCAGCCTCTGGTTGGGGTCTTCTTCGTGCTCCCATTGCTAATGTCCTTTGTGCCAGGAAAGAGAGCAAAAACCCCTGTTCAAATCTTGAACTAGGAGTTGATTTAGACAGACAGAATCAGGAGGATGAAGTAAGGCTTGAGTGTAGAATGATGTTTTCAGTGGAAATTATCATCCTATTGTAGAATTTAAAAAGCTTCCTTGAGGCCAGGAGCGGTAGCTCATGCCTGTAATTCCAGCACTTTGGGAGGCCAAGGCAGGCAGATCGCCTGAGGTCAGGAGTTCGAGACCAGACAGCCAACATGGTGAAACTCTCATCTCTACTAAAAATACAAAAATCAGCCAGGCATGGTGGCATGCAGCTGTAATCCCAGCTACTCGGGAGGCTGAGGCAGGAGAATCGCTTGAACCCAGGAGGCAGAGGTTGCAGTGAGCCGAGATAGCACCACTGCACTCCAGCCTAGGTGACAGAGTGAGTCTCCATTTCCAAAAAAATAAAAAATAAAATAAAAAGCTTCCTTGAGCAGGTATTGACTTGGTGCAGGTATTAACCATGTTGACTTAGTGAACAAGCAGACTGGGAAGCTGGACCAAGCCACAGACTGTGCTGGGGTTGACAGAGCACCTGGCACTGAGCAGCTGATGTTCACAGAGGGTAATTGTCCTCTGTGCTATGTGCTGAGGCTGGTGCCTGGGGTGGAGTCCAGTGAATTTAGGACTTCACCAACTGTCCTTTACCTGGCTCATCCCTTGATGACTGAAGAGGGATGACACGATCCAGCAAACATAGTTCTCCCATGCTGTGTTCTTAGCCACTGCATGTGGCTGGGGCAGACAGAAGCGACTTAAGTTGACAGTCAGCTCATGATGTTGATACAGCTGGGGCTGATTGAGACAGATGCTGGAGGGCACATGACCTTCTTTCTGTTTTTGTTTGTTTGTTTGTTTGTTTTTAAGCCATCCTCCCTACCATAGGACCTTTGTACATGGTGTCACCACCTCTGCCTGAAATGCTTTCCTCACCTTCATTCTTCAGATTTCACAGGTCTCATACAGAGGTTCATTTTTCTCTGACTCTTGTACAAATATATACTTAGCCAAAATATTTATTTAACTCATTAATGAGAGAACTAGCAGGATGAGGATGAGAAAGCTGGTTCTAAGGACCATCCAGGAAGATACACACACACACACACACACACACACACACACACACACACAGACAGAGAGAGAGAGGGAGAGAGAGTGAGAGTGAGTGAGTGAATTATGGAAAAATATTATGGAAAAAAGAATGCTGGAATAAGATTGCAAATTCAGATATAAAACTGGTTAATGGGCCGGGCACGGTGGCTCACGCCTGTAATTCCAGCACTTTGGGAGGCCGAGGCAGGTGGGTCACCTGAGGTCAGGAGTTTGAGACCAGCCTGGCCAACATGGTGAAACCCCATCTATACTAAAAATGCAAAAGTTAGCCGCTCGTGGTGGCATGCACCTGTAATCCCAGCTACTTGGGAGGTGGAGGTGGGAGAATTGCTCGAACCCGGGAGGCAGAGCCTTCAGTGAACTGCGATCGTGCCACTGCACTCCAGCCTGGGAGACAGAGCGAGACCCTGTCTCAAAAACAAAACAAAACAAAACTGATTAATGTCCCATAGGAAAATAACACTGTAACCTTTGAGACTGTACCTGACAGAATTTTTTTTTGCAATTTATCAAATTTATCAATCTTTAACAAGTTAACAACTTTACAGAGTCTGGGCCCTAATCAAAAGCAAATAGTGAATCAAACAAAAATAACCTCCCTGTAAGCAGACTCGGGGTGTAGATAGATGACTTTGAAAAGTTATACTTTATTTCCTAGTTTGGGATAGTTTTTTTGTTTTTTTGTTTTTTTTTTTAACAGCACTATATCTTGAGTGGCTAGTATAGTACCTGACACAAGGGAGGAACTAGTGACTGTTTCTTGAATGAATGAACAAATGGGGAAAGGTTGGATCCTCAGGCATGCGAGTGGCCAGGTTATTAATACAGGAAAAGCCTTCCACTAGGAAGTTGAACCTCAACCTTCATGCTGGAGGAGCCTGGGGTCAGAAGGCCAGCTGTGAGCAGCCTGAGCGGGACTAGGGTAATAGGGCAGTTACCCAAACAGGGCTTGGGGTGATAAAAGACATGGCAGGAATCTAGTAGTGAGAACTAGGTTATCAAGCAGGAACTGGGTCTTAAGAACAAGGGAGAATTCAGTCATTAGGACAAAGGGAGGGGAAGGAAAGGAACTGTTATTTCTGGCTTCACCCACAATGTGCAATTCATTGTGCAAAGCTGAGTGTACACGGCCCATCTCACGCTCACCCCTCACCTGACCCCTTAGGCAGGATTATTGTTCCTCTGGTTCACAGGCAGAGAGCCTCACAGATAGAGCTGGGGTTGTGGAGATGTTGAATGTAGGCTCTGCCATTCATGCGCTGGGTGACCCTTAGCAAGTTACTGGCTGTCTCAGCTTGTTTTTTTACCTATAAAATTGTAATGTAATCTAAGCAAATAGCAGAGTCCGCAATCCTCCAGACTTAGGCTTCGGTTACATTCAGAGATTTGAGATCCATTGGCTAACAATAAAGGCAGTTCTTTTTACTTGTGTCTCTCAAAGAATAGTCAAGGGGGATCCATTTTATACCCAATACCAACTCTTTTAGGAAACTACTCTCAGGTAGTGGCATGATCTCGGCTCACTGCAACCTCTGCCTCCCGGGTTCAAGTGATTCTCCTGCCTCAGCCTCCCGAGTATCTGGGATTACAAGTGCACGTCACCACGCCCAAGTAATTTTTGTATTTTTAGTGGAGACAGAGTTTCACCATATTGGCCAGATTGGTCTCGAACTCCTGACCTCAAGTGATCCATCTGCCTTGGCCTCCCAAAGTCGTGGGATTACAGGCATGAGCCACGGCCCAGCCACCTTGCAGGTGTTCTAAAAACCTCTCTTGCCCTTCCCTAGACTCCACTAAAGTTCTCCTTCCATTCGCTTTGCCCCAGAAGACTTTCCTCTTCTGCCCCACCTCTGGTATTCTTTTCTCTCTCTGTCCTTGTTTCTCTCCCCTCTGATTAATGCACTTTGCATATGGAAACTGATGAACTCAGACTGCATAGTGGAGGGAAGAAGATGGTAGATGGGGCAAAGTCTTTCCTTATCTGGGTAGCGAAGCTGGGAAGCTGGGTAGCGAAGCTGGGTAGCGTCATTGTTTTAAATAATTCTTGCCCTTGATTCGGGGAGATCAGCTCCCTCACAGTCCCATGGCGTGGTCATGAGGATTACTCTGAAGTTTCTGGCAGTTAGTGCACCTTCGGTAAATAGCGGCTCCCATTATTGTTCCAGAGGAGGAAAGTCAAGTTCACAATGGGGACATCTTGCAGCTGTGAAGTGATGAAGGGGTTTGAAGCTCAGCCGGGTTGGCTCTGGTGCGTAAAGTCTGAGTGAGCAGAAAGCCAGGAGAATTAGAACTCACTGATGAAGTCAGGGTTGTTCCTACGGAGTGGGGCAGGGGTGGTTCCGGGGCGGGAATCCATGAGGGCCCCAGCTGTGGGGAGGCAGCAGCCTTACAAGAGGCCAGACGAGTGCTGTCCTGGGCTTGAGTCTGGGCGTGTGTTACAGGCTGGATGATTCCAGAGCAACCCATCCAGCACCAGCTCTCAGCCACTGTGATTGCTCAGCCACCAGGAGCCCCCTGCCACCTGGGCACAGACCTGCTGGGGTTTTCTGCAAGGAAGCAGCAGTTTTGGCTCGGAGTGTCTCTCTGTACACTTTGGAGTCTAGTCAGGAGGACAGCCTCTTAAAATGGAAATGGGGCACTGCTGTGGGCCACCTGTGGACACTTGATTGATCTCCCCAAGTTACTTGTATTCTCTGAGGCCGATCTCACTCTACAGCATCCACAGGGCCATTTCTAGTGCACCAGCAAAAAAACGCAAGCGAGAAGTGGAATAAAATGCTCCTTGACCTTGTCCTTTCTTTCATCTCTTAACCTTTTAGGAAAAGAAGACTTTTTGTTTTCAGTTCAGGTTTTAAAAAAGAACTAAATAGGGTGTTTGAGACTTGCCACCCGGCAGCGGAGCTAGAGCCCTCCGGGAGGCATGGACAAAGTAATCAACTGAAGTTTTCTAATACCGGCCAGCAGAGGGCACTCTTCACTCATAATCGGTGCTTTCTTTCTCCTTGGAAACGTTCAGTGGCTGCAGGAGCCCTGGAAAAAATTGACTTCCAGCTATTTGTAATTTAACTTTGAGTCCTCAAGAGGGTACCTTCCGCTTTTAGAGTTGCAGTGTTGGTGCTATTATTTTAACACCCGCATCTGCTGTTGTCTGGGCATCAAAGCCTAGAAAAGTCATGAGGGAGATGCATTCTCCAAGGTTCTCAGAGCACAAGGTTCAGACAGAAACGGGGCCAGATGGACACATACTGTTGCATAAACACCAATTAATTAATACTGGGCTCCAGATGAGCCCAGCCTGCCAAACTCGTGAGCTTCACACCTCCATGATCCGGGCCCTGCCTCCCTTTGGTACAAAAATTAAAGAGACAGTTGCAAAAACCAGAGCTTTAACTGGCCAGTCCTAGTAGGGAACAACATTGGGACATGCAGGGTGCTGTGCTTCCCGTGGGGACACTTTAATTTTGTCCTGTGGATTCTTCCTCTCCCTGCCAACATACTTTTAATCTTGTTGATGCTATTAATAATAATGACAAGTGACATTTATTGTGCTCTTATCATGTACTGGGCACTTTTACGACTACTAGCTTATTTAACTGTCTTAGGCCAGGTGCGGTGGTTCATGCCTGTAATCTCAGCACTTTGGGAGGCCAAAGCAGGTGGATCACGAGGTTAGGAGTTCAAGACCAGCCTGACCAACATGGTAAAACCCTGTTTCTACTAAAAATACAAAAAAATTAGCTGGGCATGGTGGCATGCATCTGTAGTCCCAGCTACTCGGGAGGCTGAGGCAAGAGAATCACTTGAACCTGGGAGGCGATGGTTGCAGTGAGCCAAGATCGCGCCACTGCACTCCACTGCCTGGGCAACAGAGTGAGACTCCATCTCAAAACAAACAAACAGAAACAAAACACAAAACCAAAGAAAACAAAACAAAAAACCCTCTTAAAGCCCCAAGAGGTGGGGAACTGCTGGAATTTCTGAGGTTTTGTGAGGGTCGGGCACTTGCTAAGGGTCACTTAGCAGGTGAAGGAGGAGCCAGGTTGACCCCTCGGAGCTGTTGCCCATACCTGTCTGTCACCCATTTGTGGAGTCCCATTTATGCTCTGGACACCAGGTGGTAAGCCAGTGGTGCGCACACAAGACACAGTGCATCTCTGGCTAATTTTAATTATTTTAATTTTGAGTGTGTTAATCAAATACTTGAAAATTGAAAAGGAAGAGAAAGCCAGCCAGCCCTCAGAGAGCATACGCTGTGAGTGGAGGCCCTGAGGTGTCCATGTTCCTGAGGTGGTCTCAGTGGCTGCAGGATCGGCTGTGCAGGGTGGGGGGAGTGAGGTTGGTGGGGCTGTCTCCTTCCTTTCCTTCCTACTAGATCAACTCTTTTTCTGCCAGGTTTCTGTAGGATTGGGCTTGACCCAAGGTTTCTGCTGCTGAGAAGCTCTCAGCGAAACCCCAGTGTAGTGGCTCTTAGCTAAGGGCACGCCCAGGAGTGTTCGTCACCCCATGTCCCCAGAGTCCCTTTCATCTTCTGTTTCTCTTTCCAGCAGCTCCTTCCCTCCTGCCTGCAGATTGGGCCTGGGGCCTCCTGTGCCAAACACTTCCCTCCTACTCCTGCTCAGCCTTTGCATTGCCCAGAGCTCAGCCCAGTGCTGGTGCTGGTAACAGTTGAGAGTCAAAGAGGGGGAGCCCTGAAGTCAGAGCTCAGCTCTCCCTGCGGCCAGCACATGATTATGCCCCAGATTCCTTATCTGCAAGATGGTGATGTTAACAGAATCTGTCCAGAAAGTATGGACTATATGAGGCATTGGCAACCTGGAGTTATTTGTTTGTTTTCTGAGTCAGGGTCTCACTCCATCACCCGGGCTGGAGTGTAGTGGGACGATCACAGCTCACTGCAGCCTTGACCTCTTGGGCTCAAAGGATCCTCCCATCTTAGCCTTCCTAGTAGCTGGGACTACAGGCATGCATCACCATGCCCAGCAAATTTTTTCAGTTTTTGTAGAGATGGGGTTTTGCCATCTTACCCAGGCAGGTCTCGAACTCCTGGCCTCATGTGATCCTCCCATCATGGCCTCCCAAGGTGTTGGGATTACAGGCATGAGCCACCACACCCGGCCTCCAAAGTGTTTTAAACATCACTTCACCCGCAGTAAGGATTCAATATCCATGGACCATCATTACTATTAAGATTATGACCATCACTCCAGACCTATTTTTATCTTTCTCTTTTTTTTTCAAAATTCACATGCGTTTATCCTCTTTTCTGCCCCCACTTCTTTCCTACCTACTCTCTCCTCCCCAGTGACCACCACCCCCACTACTACCCTGAAACTGCCTCCAAGGTGACCAGCCATCTGGAGAGCCAAAGCTGTTGGTGGGTTTTGTGCAGTCTTCATCATGGACTCCCCTTTCACAGCATTGGGTCCTGGCTCCGCCTCCTCCTGGAACACTCGATTTGCTGGCTTCCCCCCAACCCCTTACTTCCAACTGCACCCTCCCCAGGACTGTTGCTTCCGGCCTCTTCTATCACTGCGGGTCCTTGCCTTTGGTCACCCCAGCCATGCCAGGACATTGGCTTTGACCTCAGCTGCAAATCCCAGTTCCCCACTGTTGCCAAACCTTTCTGTCTACACCTCCCAGGGGCCCCAGACTTTGTATGTGTCAAACTCAGATTTCTGGAGGCTGGTGAGGGATGAGCTGCCTTCAGTCTCAGGGACTAGAGGCAGAGATTAGGGACAACAGGCCTTTTTAAGCAACTGAGAATTCAGTCTGAGGGCACTGGGAAGCCTTTGCAGGTGGAGGCAGGATAAACCCCAAATCTGTCCACCCCTAAAGACCCTGCACTTCCTGATTCTTTGTTGGACTCTTTAGGTTGCTGGTAGTTTGTGGATGTGTGGTTTCTTTTACATTTAATTTCCCCCTGCTGGTGATTCATGCATCCCTCCTAGACTCTGGAGCCCCAAATACAATGTTAATAAGTTGCATCTGGCAGAGTGCAGCGTGCTGGGGTGTTTGTGACTGCACTATACTTGATGTCTGGTAAGTTTCTGAGGCCTGGCTCTTTGAGAGTCTTTGAACAGGGCCTTCTCTGGGAGCCCAGCAGCAGCAGCCTGTTGTAGAGGGACCTCCCCGAGTGTCCCTGGTGACCTCCCAGCCAGGTGGCATCACATTGCCCCTTGCTGCTAATTCCCCTTGCCCACCCCCAGCCCCACCTGGGGGTATGTTGTCCATTTACACCCTCATTTGTTAGGGTCTGTGCCTTCCTCTCACCTGCTCATAAGACCCAGGTGTGCATGTTCGTTCTGGCCAGGGCCCAGTGCCCAGGAGGCATGGTGAATGTGTGTGAGGGGATTGAGGGGGCGAGGCTGCAGGTTTCTCTCAGCTATGCTGTTCCCAGGGACCCGTGCACTGCTGCCCCTCTCAGAACCTCAGTTTCCCTATCTGTCTTTACAAAATAGCTGGCCCTGAGCCCTGCTGCCCACCTGTCTGTGGAATACACGTGGAGACCAACCAAGGTGGCAGAGCCCCGGTTCAGGGGTGGAGGCGGTGAATGAATATGTCACATTGTCACTCTGTAGCGAGTGCAATGCTGTTCTGGCTGCCCCAGTGCCAGGACAGTCTGAGCAGCAGTGATTTTTAAAGAGAATGTCTATTCTAATTTAAAATCCTGTGTTTTAAAGGCTGGGCATGGTGGCTCATGCCTGTAATCCCAGCACTTTGGGAGGCCGAGGCGGGCAGATCACCTGAGGCCAGGAGTTCAAGACCAGCCTGGCCAACATGGTGAAACCCTCTCTCTACTGAAAATACAAAAATTAGCTGGTCATGGGGGCGGGCGCCTATAGTCCCAGCTACTTGGGAGGCTGAAGCAGGAGAATCACTTGAACCCAAGAGTCAGAGGTTGCAGTGAGCTAGGACTGCACCATTGCATTCCCCACTTGGGCGACAGAGTGAGACTCTGTCTCAAAAAAATCAAATCAAATCATGTGTTTGTATTAGAAGATGTCCTTGTGTTTCTTTGCTTTTCTTTAGAAGCATTCATAGGCCAGGGGTGAAAAAACTACCATCTTTTACTCCAAAAGAAATATGACTTCCCATAATATTTTGGATTTCCAGTATCTGGAAGGGTAACTGATGTTGCTTTTGCTGATAGCAGGTAGCAAAGGTGTTGGTCATTAGGGGGCCACCAAGGAGCCTGGAAGGATCCTTTTCTACTGTCCAAGGCCAGGCTCCCCTCCCCTGTTTTCTTTTCCTCCCCTCTCTAGTCCACTCTAAGAGCCAAACTAATCCAAATATTTTTCTTTCCTCTATAGGCCCTTGGTGTTTCAAAATCTAGAGAACTCTAGGGAGTAATGTTCACTTGATGTAGTTTCATGTTGGCAGTTAAAAATGAACTTTATAAAACAGACTTGTAGTCCATTTGGGAAATGCACAAAGTGATTTTTTAAAAAGTTACACCATGATCAATATTATAGTGTTTTCCTTATCTTTTTTTTTTTAACCTGTGAGTTTATTTATGTAACTTTATATCCTAGTTTTTCGTCCAGTATTTTAATATAATCATTGCGTCATGACATGGGCAAATTAGACATCACAGTTTGCGGGGCTTGTCCACCTCCCTCCCTGCCTTGTAACATACTCGCCCACCCACCTACCCATCATGTGCTTGTCCACTTACCAACCATCCATCCATCATGGATTGAGGGGCTCTTCTCTGAGGAACAGGGCTGGGTTCTAAGAAACAATTATCAACGCGACAGGCAGGGTCCCTGCTCTTGGGGAGTTACTGCTATATAGTGGAACCAGCGTGTAAGCAAACACAGGGGAAAATGGCAGATTGTGGGGGTCTCTGGGTGGTGGGCATGGGGCTGCAGTCCACGGTGTGGTTTTGACTTCCACGCACGGATGGCAGCTCAGTGGTGGTGTAAGCTCTTGTGGCTGCTGTGTGTCTGTGAGACTATTAGATCTGGAATTTCCCTACAAAAAGGTGCCCCCATGGGTGCTCAGGACTGTGGGGTCCTTCTATGTGGGGTGAACTGAGGGACTGTACAGTGTGGCAGGGTGAATTATTGAGCTGGGATAGCCAGTCTTTTGTTTGTTTGTTTGTTTTCTTGAGACGGAGTCTCACTCTGTCCCCAGGCTGGAGTGCAGTGGCACAATCTCGGCTCACTGCAACCTCCACCCCCCGGGTTCAAGCAATTCTCCTGCCTCAGCCTCCTGAGTAGCTGGGACTACAGGCGTGCGCCACCATGCCCGGCTAATTTTTGTATTTTTAGTAGAGACAGGGTTTCACCATGTTGGCCAGGGTGGCCTCGATCTCCTGACCTCGTGATCCGCCCGCCTCGGGCTCCCAAAGTGCTGGCATTACAGGCATCAGCCACTGCTTCCGGCTGATAGTCAGATTTAGAAGGAGACATGAACCTGACCCAGCAGGCTGACCCTGCAAAAGGGGGCTGTGCTGTAAATGCAATGTTCTCTGGTGTTAGAAATTGCATAGTTATTTGTAGCATCACAGGTACTATTGGAGGTGAGGGGAATATTTAGAGGGATTTCTTAGAAAGCTTTATGTCTGCAGGAAAGTCTGAAAGGATATACACCAGGCTGGGGATCACCAACGCTGAGTGTGACAGAGACCAGGCAGGACCTTACATGAGTGGCCAGGGAAGGGCAAGGGTCACAGTGTCACAGTGGGGAGGGATGGAGACCCTGAGAACCCATGGTCCATCGAAGGGGGCAGCTACCACTCAACCCTAGCAGACCATGGTCACATGTGGAAATATGGCCCTTAGTGATGAGATTTTTTAAAATATTGAACTGAAGCTGGAGACTGTACCTGATTTCTAAATGAAATCCAGATTTTTAAATGTTGGATGCTACCTCAAAAATAAATACATATATACATACATACACCCTATGGGTCGTATAAAATGTACCAGCAGTCTTTCCATTTCTGACTTGTACCTTAAATTTCACTTAGAAGTTAAATTATTATGATTTTTTTATTGCTTACTTGTTTACATTTTAATTTTGTTTGTTTGCCTTTGTAATGAGCATATGATATTTATTTGTAAGCAGGAAAAAAGAAGGAAGACATCTTTATAACCCAAAGGGCTCCCTACCCTTTAATTTTTGTTGATGGTCCCTGGGCAGGTGGGTGACGCTCAGGTTGCCTGGACTGCGGGGCTGGCTGCTGGAGTGTTCACTCTGTGGGAAGAGGACCCAAATCCAGAAAGAGGAGGAAGGACAGCCAGGGGTTCTGCAGGCCGGGTCCCAGGGCTGCTGACCAAGGCGGCAGACAGGTGGGGACCTGGGAGCACACTAGGCACTCCCTCATTCCATCATCCATTTCCTCATTCATTCATTGATTCATTCATCAGGTGTATACTGGGTACTTATGGTTCAGAGACCTGATGTGGGCCTTAGGGTTATAGCAACGAACAAAGTAGACAACAATCTCCACCCTTATGGGATTCAAGAAATAGTAAGTAAGACATAGGGTAGGTCTGATGGTGCTAAACACCATTGAAAACAGGCAAGAGTGGTGGATAGGAAGGCTGGGGAGGGCCATGGTTTCCAATAGGACGGTCTGAGAGAGTCCCACTGAGAAGAGACCTGATGGTCTCTGAAGGGTCAGGACCCCTGAAGGAGGGGTTTCACTCCATTACACATGAATTAAGTGCTTACTGTGTGCTGGGCACTCTGGATGGTTCCCTGGGAACATTCCCATTTTGATGCTTTCTTTAATGAACTTTTGCAAAGAAACAAAGCATAGTTCTTTTGGTTGCATGTGACAGAAATACAATGTACACTTGCTTAAATTTTTTTTTTTTTTTTTTAAAGAGAGCTCACTTTTTATCACTGGCAAATCTAGTGATAGGCTACCTTCAGGCATAGCTCGATCCAGGTGGCTAATCTGTGTCATTAGGAACTTTCTCTCTCTTGGTCTCTTGCTCTGCTTTCCCCAGGTTAGCTTCCTTCTCAGGTAAGCTTTCTGCACAAGATCCCTTGCACAGCTCCAAGTTTGCATCTCATCAGCTCAGTGCCTGTCCCAGGACTGTATATCTGTTCTTTAATGCCAGCCAAAGTCTTGGGGCCGCTCTCACTGAACAGGCCACGTCACATGCCCATCTCTGGAGCCTGGGGTTGGCCCTTCCTGAATTACAGGGTCCCAAAGGGGAGAGGGCATCCCCCAACAGAAAATCTGGGTGCTGTTAGCAGAAGAATGGGGACTAAATGCTGGGCAGTGAGAAACAGCAGATGTCCACTCTGACAACACTTGGATTAAGGAAGCAGGAAGGGCTGAAAACAGCCTGAAAACAGGGAGACCTTCAAGGGTCCCAGCCTGTGACCAACAGACCATGTGAGCTTGGCCAGGTCTTAGTGCTCCAGTCCCTAAATGAGGGTGGTCAGCCAGTTCTCTGAGGATCCTTCCAGCTTGTGATCTGTTTGAGTTTTAGATACATTATCTGAAAACAGATATGACTGAATTAAATTACCAGGTTTGAAATAATACAGGGTTATGGGTCCTGGCTAGAAGTTTTTTTGTTTTGTTTTTATTCAACAACTAGCTCTGTTGGTGAATTGCTGAGGAAGCCGTGAAGGACATGAGACCCACCTCTGCTCAAGCTAGGCTGCTCCTTGCTGGTGGCACCTATCTACACCTCTGTCTTCATAGTGTGCAGCAAAGCTTTGCCAACTTTTCAGTCTGGTAATGGAAAGTGAGCTTCACTGTCATGGATGTCTTGCTTTAAAGACTAGAATGATGCATTAAGAAAGATTTACCCTGGCCTCATCTTCCAGTGCAAGCTTATGAGCAGGCCGTAGTTGAAACAGCACATGACTACCAACAGCTGTAGGGAAAACCAGCTGTGTGGACATCGGCATGTGTTTCCAAGACACTAAACAGATATCTCAGTCGAGAATTTTGTTTTAATGGTTATGTCTCATCTTGACAGACACATACCAATGTATTTCCCCAGGAAGATGGGGAGGGAAGACAGGGATTGCTCCTTGGCGACTCTGCTGATGTGACTTTCTGACCCTTTCTGTTAGTCAGATGTCTGCAGGGGCCAGCATTTGCGTTGAATGGTGGAAGGCTTGGGAGTGAGTCATCTCAAAGCCAGAAAACCATGCATCACCCTCTGCAGGAAGTACTGGCAGTCATACAATTGCACAAGTAGGCAGCCACAGGCCATGTGGATATTGAGGTGGGTAGTGCAGTCAGGCAAGAGCTTTGGAGGCCGATGAACTTGACTTGAAGCCTGGCAGCATTGCTGCTTCTTGGCTGTGTGACCCAAGTCAAGTTACTTGAGCTCTCTACACCTGAGTTTCCCATCTGTAAATCTGAATAATAATGGTACCCAGTCGTAGGAGAACATACATCAGGTTCTTGTCAGCCAGAATAATGACTACTATTGGTAGTGGTGCCATTCGTAATGGGCTAATAGGAGACAGAGTGGCATAATATTCATAGCAGCTGACATGCACTTTACATGTTAGGACCATTGTACTCATTATGGGTACTGTTCTTAGCTCTTCTAAGAGCTAAGGTAGTTAATGTGATTATTCCCACTAACCTACGTAGGTACTACAGATGGTCCCGACCCACAATGAGTTGCCTTATGATTTTTGCCTTTCTGATGGTGTGAGAGTGACACACATCCAGGAGAAACTGTACTTTGAGTCCCCATACAACCATTCTTCTTTTTTTCACTTTCAGTACAGTATTCAGTAAATTACATGAAGTATTCAACACTGTATTATAAAACAGGCTTTGCGTTAAATGATTTCACCCAATTGTAGGCTAATGTGAGTGTTCTGAGCATGTTTAAGTGGGCTAGGCTTTAAAAGCATGCATTAAGGTGCCAAATCCAGATAATTCCATATTTTCACAATGTGGAATAAGCAAGTCTTCTTGCTATTGCCTTACTTACTGGATTTGTAGGGTAAGCTGAGCTGTGATGTTTGGTAGGTTAGGGGTATTAAGTGCATTTTTGACTTACCATTGTAAATTGAGGTGCATGTGAGTTATCATCATCATTCTCAATTCACAAATGAGGAATCTGAGGCACAAAGAGGTAACCTGCCTGGAGTCACAGGGCAAGTGAATGGTCGATGTGTGATCAGAACCCACGCAGCTGGTTCTAGAGCCCTTGCTCCTAACCACCACCCTCAGTAGTCTCACTGCAGAAATGGGAGCTGCACAGGACGCTTCCTATAGGTCAGGAAATGTTCTAAGCACCTTCTAAGGATTGAGTCCTTTAACTCTCATAACAACCAAACTCTTGTAAGTTGGTACAATTATTCTCCCCATTTTCTAGATGAAGAAACTGAGTCACCCAGAAAGGGCTAAGAATACGAAAGGAGTTCACATCCTCGTTGGCTGGCTGATTTAAGACAGGGAAACTGACCTCTCTGAGCCCCAGGGTTGCCACAGGCTGAGAGGTGATCTAGGATAAGCATCACCTGCAGTCCTGATGTGGACCAGACCTTCTTTGGAGGGGGCCTACTTTATTCCTAGTGAGGGCCTTGCTCACAGACCCTGGCTTTATTCCTGGGCCTGTGCTTTGTCTCTGGACAGGGCTGAGAGCCCTTGGGAAGGGGTGGCATCTTGGGGGAAGAGGATTTTGAAGAGATGCCTCTGCCCCTGGCTTGGGCCTCCTGTGGCACCAGGAACCAGCTTGGCTCTACCACGAATGCAATGGCAAATAACACTGTGAACCTGTCTCAATCACTGCAGGGCAAACGGTCGACTAGATCTGGGTCTCAGTTTACTCAGTTGCAAAATGGGATGAGTGTGGAATGAAAGCATGCAATTAAAGGTGCCAACTCCAGATAATTCCATATTTTCACAATGTGGAATAAGTAAGTCTTTTTGCTGCTACCTTACTTACTGATATGTAGAAATTTTCAATGGTGCAATCATAGTTCACTGCAGCCTGGGCTCTGGGCTCAAGCCATCCTCCCACCTCAGTCTCCCAAGTAGTTGGGACTACAGGTGCCTGCCACTACAGCCAGCTAATTTTTTTATTTTTTGTAGAGATGAGGGCTCACTTTCTTGTCCAGTCTGGCCTTGAACTCCTGGCCAGAGGCGATCCTCCAGCCTTAGTCTACCAAAGTGCTGGGATTATAGGTGTGAGCCACTGTACCCGGCCTCAAGGGGCTTTCTTAATAACTGGTTCCTATTGTTGGCTGTGTGAGCTGTGTCTAGCTTCTCCCTCTCTAGCAATGTTAGGAGCTGTATCCTTATTGCTAGACCCATGTTTGTGGTTATTTTGTCCAATTAATTATCATGAGGATGAACTTTTGGGTCATTTTAATGCTCTTGGAAAATGGTGTCAAATTACCCTGTGGAAATTTCATGTCAATATATACATTTATAGTTGTGAAGCAAAGTGCCTGTTTCTCCACATTCTTTCTTGCATTTGATATGCCCATATAGAAGTTGCTAATTTGAAATATAAACATGCTAACTTATTTAAATTTCCATTTGGCTAGTTAGTAGGGAGGGTGAGTACTTTTTGTTTGTTTATTGATTGGGTTTTTTATTTTGTGAACTATGTTATGGCAAAGCATTTCAGTTTTCTTTTTCAAATAAACTGAAATTTTCTTATTACAAAAATGTACATGTCATAAAATTTTAGACAGTGTAGGAATGTGTAACATGGCACGTGCAAGTTCCCCGATCAATCCTAACCTTGAGAAATCACCACTGCTGACAGCATGGGAATAATTCCGGAATCTTCTAGAAATTTTTAAGTGCTATCCATTTGACTTTAAAGACTTCTGAAAGTTCATTCATGGTTTTTGTGTGTTAAAAGGTGTTTTGTCCAGTGACGTCTTTGTCAAATAAAGGTAGTAGGCTTATTTTGATAAATTTATCTTTTCAGAGAAGCCATGTAGTCTAGTACGGGGTGGGGGCGACCGCACCTGGGGTCCCCACTGAATGCTGGCATGTCTCCCTGCGCTCAGCAGGGTGTATATGGATCTGTTGGCCTTGTCTGGTTTGTTGACAGGATTGCTTTTTGTCTCTACTGTCAGGCCGCTGAGCTGGAAGGGCAGTGACGGGAGGCTGAGGGGCTCCTGCTCTTTTGAGAGTCCCAGCATCATTGCCTTAGTGATAGTCACAGCCAGTTTCTACTCTCTACGTGTTTGAGTTTACTTAAACCTCACAACAGCTCAGTGAGGTGTAAAACCTAATATTATTCCTATTTTTCATAGTCTAAGACATGGATTCCTAGAGGCCGAACCCATTTGCTTAGGGCCACGAGATAGCCAGCTGGAACTCAATTCCAGCCCTGCCAGGCGCCAAGTCCCCTGGAAATGGTAGCTGTTCACTTTGCAAATCTGCATTTCTCTGCACCATCTCTCCATAAGCCCCCATCTCCCTGTCAGCCTGTGTATATATTGGACTGGTCCGGATGTGTCCCCCATCGGTTCCCAGTATTATAAAGACTTTGAGCAAGTTGGGGGCAGGTAAAAGGACATGTCTCTCCAAGGGCTGCATCCCAGAATCAGGGCTCCCGAGTGAGTGGGAAGAGCATCTTTGCCTGGATCATAAAGGGTGGTTGCCATGGCGGCAGCTATGGCAACGCTGATGCAAGTGCTGGCCCTGTTCCTGCCGGAGCCCAGCTGGTGAGCTGGGAGTTAGTGAGGGGCCCAAGAGAATGGGGCTTACTCTGCCCTGTGCTTTAGATGGACCACGTTTGATAGAAATATTTGGTAAGTAGCACGTAGCTGATAATCACAGTCATTTTTCTCGCCCCAGTTTGTGGCTCTTGTGGATTAGGTGGCCAGAAAACTGATGCAACTTGGTGGAGCTCTGGGGCAGGATCCTGGAATTGGGCTGTCTGGCCTTACCCTTTAGTAGCTGTGAGGCATTTCTAAATCTAAGCTCTCAGTGCCACAGCTTCCTCATCTGTTAAAGCCCTTATTCCACAGGGCCCCCGTGAGGATTAAATGAGTTAATCCTCATAAAAATCACAGTACGAATAGTAGTAGTATTATGAAAATAGTACTAATATTACCCTCTTTTACTCAGAATTACCTCATACCCGCCACTCCCTTTTTTTAGCCGTCATTGAGGTCTGCCAGGATTCAGCGTGGTGGCTTGCTGTTTGGTGCAGTGCCGAAATCAGTGGCCTTGACATTACCTTCCTTTCTACCACATAAGCTCTAACAAGCCTGACGCGGTTCCACTCCCACATTTCACTGACAGTTTGGGAATAAACATGTTTTTATGTGTGGCCCCAGTCACTGCCAAAAACAGCATTTATGGAGCATCTAATTACCCTGGAGACTGTGGTGGGTCCTGTATTGGAGTCAATAAACTGCTTTAAGCAATGCTGGCTAATTTAAGAATTTTTGGCATTTTAAACTGTTAGGATCAACAGAACATTTATTATAAATGCCCATATCTGAGGACCCACTTTTAGGATTGCAATGTTCATTTTGGAGGGGTTGGGCCACCTACATAGGAATTTATTAGTTTCTGATCAATATAGTATTGAATAAAATATAAAGACTTTCTTCTGCTCCTCCCAGGGCAAGAAGCCCTTATGGAGTGTCTGTTTGACAGAAACTAGTAAAGTATGGCATCTAGAGATATAATTTTTGAGTAAAGAGTTTTCTAGGATTTGAAAAACATGAATTGACTGGATGCAGTGGCTCACACCTGTAATCCCAGCACTTTGGGAGGCTGAGGCGGGCAGATCACTTGAGGTCAGGAGTTCAAGACCAGCTTGGCCAACATGGCGAAACCCCATCTCTACTAAAAAACACAAAAATTAGCCAGGCGTGGTGGTGGTCGCCTGTAATCCCAGGTACTCAGGAGGCTGAGACAGAAGAATTGCTTGAACCCAGGAGGTGAAGGTTGCAGTGAGCCGAGATTGTGCCACTGCACTCCAGCCTGGGCAACAGAGCGAGACTCTGTCTCAACAACAACAAAAAAAACACCCTCTAAGCGTTGACTATTTGATCGAAATCTCTTTAAAATATTAAGAAAACTGAGCCATTAAATTTTTTAAATTAAAATTACCCTTCTATTAAAAGTATAATATGCACACAGAAAAGTTTACCATTAATCTTCATGGATATTTTTATTTGCAGATGTAGAAAAACCAGTGAATAAGACTAATCTCTGATCTTTATTGTTTCTATTTTTTTTTTTTAAGTCCTGTTATACTTCATGTAAAGAGAACCAACTCAGTTTTGGCTCTGGGCCTGGTACATAGTAAGCATTTGAGTTTCCATCTCCTTTCCTCTGTTGTCGCTGCTTCTGCAATGGTTTTAACATCTGTTTCTCTGTTTGTCCACTCTAGAGCCAGATTGCCTGGGTTTGAATCCCACTCTGATGCCTACTAGCTGTGTGATTTTGGGCAAGTCACTTAACCTGTCTGAGCCTCAGTTTTTTCACCTGTAAAGTGGGAATAACAAATAATCTACTCATAAAAGTTTTTTGAGGACAAAATGAGTTAATACTTATTTAGCATTCAGAATGGTGTCTGGCTATGACACAGTGAGCCCTCTATAAGCACTGGTTCTTTATTTTTTATTTATTATTATTATTATTTTTTGAGACAGAGTCTCGCTCTGTTGCCCAGGCTGGAGTGCTGTGGTGCAATCTCGGCTCACTGCAACCTCCACCTCCTGGGTTCAAGTGATTCCCCTGCCTCAGCCTCCCGAGTAGCCGGGACTACAGGTGAGCACCACCACGCCTGGCTAATTTTTGAATTTTTAGTAGAGACGGAGTTTCACCACGTTGGCCAGGCTGGTCGCAGACTCCTGACCTCAAATGATCCGCCTGCCTCGGCCTCCCAGAGTGATAGGATTATAGGTGTGAGCCACTGCACTCGGCCAGAACTGGTTCGTTTTAAACAGTGAACCCTTGACAGCATTCTCTGTGATAGAGAGATTGAGGATACCCCCAGTCCATATGATAATAGGCAGTGGTGCTGATGAGTTAGGGGGCCCATGACCTGATCCCACATCCGTCTCATCAGTGGAGAGCTTTGGTCTTATTTCAAACAAGGAGGAGGGGCCCTCAGTGTCGGTGCGTGGGAAGGCAGAGCACAAACAAGGAGTCCTGGTTAGAAAAATACACTCTCGGGAAAGAACAGGCTCTCCCCAGGCAAAACTTTAGAAAAATAACAATCTGCTACTCCTTGATTAAAGGGTAGAAAACTAATTATCCTTTCCGGAGGGACGTGAGGCTGCTGTCTGCCAGGCTGTGACCTGGAGGTGCAGGATGTGGATTTCCTTAGGATGTAATGAAGCCTTTCCCATTGAAAATGTGCGATGATTCAGATGGATGTGGGGGACAGGGGGAGGGGAGAGGGAGAACGATCCCTTTGCTTTTAAAAGCAACTTCTGGACACTTCAGAAACATTTGTGGGTCAGCACTTTGAATATGGAAAACTGATTTTCTTAAATTAGATTTCCAGAAGACCTCTGTTACAAAACATCCCTTCAAAAATGTTCTGTAATTTTTGCTAATTAGACCAGCTGACAGTGAGCTTAGATGTTTGAAGTTTGGTGCTGCCATCTCTCTGCTGATGATGCAGATCAGAATGCCAAATGAGGTAGTAACTGGGAAACACTTTTTGTGTGTGTATATGCTGAAGAAATACCAAGTAGTATTGAGAGGTGACAGCGTGCTGGCAGTCCTCACAGCTGTCACCTGCTCTCGGCGTCTCCTCTGCCTGGGCTCCCACTTTGGCGGCACTTGAGGAGCCCTTCAGCTCACCGCTGCACTGTGGGAGCCCCTTTCTGGGCTGGCCAAGGCGGGAGCCGGCTCCCTCAGCTTGCAGGAAGGTGTGGAGGGAGAGGTGCGAGCGGCGCGCGCTTGTGGGCCAGCTGGAGTTCCGGGTGGGCGTGGGCTTGGCAGGCCCCTCACTTGGAGCGGCCGGCCAGCCCTGCCGGCCCCAGGCAATGAGGGGCGTAGCACCCAGGCCAGCGGCTGCGGAGGGTGTACTGGGTCCCCCAGCAGTGCCAGCCCACCGGTGCTGCGCTCGATTTCTCACCGGGCCTTGGCTGCCTTCCCACGGGGCAGGGCTCAGGACCTGCAGCCCGCCATGCCTGAGCCTCCCACCTCCTCCATGGGCTCCTGTGCGGCCCGAGCCTCCCCGACGAGCGCCACCCCCTACTCCACGGCGCCCAGTCCCATCGACCACCCAAGGGCTGAGGAGTGCGAGCGCACGGCACGGGACTGGCAGGCAGCTCCACCTGCAGCCCTGGTGCAGGATCCACTGGGTGAAGCCAGCTGGGCTCCTGAGTCTGGTGGAGATGTGGAGAAACTTTATGTCTAGCTCAGGGATTGTAAATACACCAATCAGCACCCTGTGTCTAGCTCAGGGTCTGTGAATGCGCCAATCAACACTCTGTATCTAGCTGCTCTGGTGGGGCCTTGGAGAACCTTTATGTCTGGCTCAGGGATTGTAAATACACCAATCAGCACCCTGTGTCTAGCTTAGGGTCTGTGAATGCACCAATTGACACTCTGTATCTAGCTACTCTGGTGGGGCCTTGGAAAACCTTTATGTCTAGCTCAAGGATTGTAAATACACGGATCGGCACTCTGTATCTAGCTCAAGGTTTGTAAACACACCAATCAGTGCCCTGTCAAAACAGACCACTCAGCTCTACCAATCAGCAGGATGTGGGTGGGGCCAGATAAGAGAATAAAAGCAGGCTGCCCCAGCCAGCAGTGGCAACCCGCTCGGGTCCCCTTCCACACTGTGGAAGCTTTGTTCTTTTGCTCTTTGCAATAAATCTTGCTACTGCTCACTCTTTGGGTCCGCACTGCTTTTATGAGCCGTAACACTCACCGCGAAGGTTTGCAGCTTCACTCCTGAAGCCAGCGAGACCACGAGCCCACCGGGAGGAATGAACAACTCCAGACGTGCCGCTTTAAGAGCTGTAACACTCACCGCGAAGGTCTGCAGCTTCACTCCGGAGCCAGCGAAACCATGAACCCACCAGAAGGAAGAAACTCCAAACACATCCGAACATCAGAAGGAACAAACTCCAGACGCGTCACCTTAAGATCTGTAACACTCACCGCGAGGGTCCGCGGCTTCATTCTTGAAGTCAGTGAGACCAAGAACCCACCAATTCCGGACACGGTATTAATTTTAGTTTCTTCAGTTAAGGGAAGAGCATCAAAAATTCAATATTTATATAACTAGTATATTATATTCCTCATTGTCTTCCACACCATACTGTTAGGGATGGAAATTACCCGTTGGCCTGTACCATTTGGCTGCAGATGTCAAGAAAGTTCAAAAAAGTCTTACAAATAGTTATTGAGCATCTACCATATGTCTAGAGGGTGGGGATAAAATGTTAAAAAGATAAGGAAGTGGCTGTCCTCAGGGAGCTCAATATATACATATATTGGAGACAGAGTTTCTCTGTCGCCCAGGCTGGAGTGCAGTGGTGCAATCATAGCTCAGTGCAACCTCCACCTCCTGGGCACAAGCAATCCTCCCACCTCAGCCTCCCAAGTAGCTGGAACTACAGGTATGTACCACCACAACTGTCTAATTTTTGTATTTTTTGTAGAGACAGGTTTTCGCTATCTTGCCTAGTCTGGTTGGAGCTCATATTTTAATGACTTCGGTGGACTGACCAATACCTAAGCTCTCTGTCAATCTGTATTTTATACAAATAATGCTTCTTAGGTATCTTTGGACAAGTATCTCTAAGCTCTCTTTCTCCATTTCACAAATGTTTTCTTGTCAAGTCACCAGGGATCTCTGCTTTGCCAAATTTGGTGGGCACATCTCCATCCTCCTGCTTGGTGAAATAGTAGAGTCTCCTCTTTGAAGCACTGTCTTCACTTGGCCTCCACGTTGTCCCTCTCTTGGTTTTCCTCCTACCCTCATGGGGCTCTTCTCATGTCTGTAAGCTGATGATTTCTGCAAATAGTCTCCTTATATTTAGCAGCAAATTCCACATCTCCATTTGGAGGTCCATACTATTTCAATGTTATATGTCTGCTCTTGATTTTTGTCCCCAAATCTGCTCTTCCATAGCCCTTCGCTATCTTCCCATTGTTCAGGCTAAACTTCTTTAGAGCATCGTTTACTGCTCTTATTTCACCTTCTGTACTTAATACACAGTAGATAGTGTTATTCCTGCCTTCAAATATGTTCATTATGCGGGGTGCAGTGGCTCACACCTGTAATCCCAGCACTTTGGGAGGCCAAGGCTCACGGATCACGAGGTCAGGAGATCAAGACCAGCCTGGCTAACACGGTGAAACCCCATCTCTACTAAAAACACAAAAAAATTAGCCAGGCGTGGTGGTGGGCGCCTGTAGTCCCAGCTACTCGGGAGGCTGAGGCAGGAGAATGGTGTGAACCCGGGAGGCGGCGCTTGCAGTGAGCCGAGATCATGCCACTGCACTCCAGCCTGGGCGACATAGCAAGACTCCATCTCAAAAAAAAAAAAAAAAGAAATGTTCACCATTCCACTACTCCTCACCACCCCCACTTGCCACCATCTTGGTCCAAGTCCCTGCCATCGCTCATCTGGGCCGCTGTAGGAACTTCCTCACCTCCTCCCTGCCCCCGTGTCGCCACCTGGAGCTTCTGTCTCCATACAACATTGAGAGCAATCCTTTTAAAACTTAGGTTTGTTTTCTGCTCAGAATCCTCCAGTGGCCTCCCCTCTCCCCTGGACTAAAATCTAGAGACCTTGCAGTAATCTGTGAGACGCTTGCCATCTGGTTTTAGCTCCTTCTGTGACTCTCCGCTCTTGCTCACTGCTTACCCCACTCCAGCCATATTGGTCTTGCTGCCCCTCAGCCGTGCCCCAGGAACTTTGCATGAGCTGTCCTGTCTACCTAAGACAGGCTTCCAGCTCCTGCAGGGAGAAGCCTGCCCTGGGCACTCCATATTAAATATCAGCTACTCCCACCACCCCCTGATCCACTACCCTGCTTTGTCCTTCTTCATAGAATTTATCACCTTCTAATGTAAGCGCTGAGAGAAAAGGAACTTTATTTTTTTCCTCTGCTGTATCCCTATGCCTAAAACAATCCCTAGCACATGGTAGACACTCAGCAAATGTTTAAAGCCAACATTTATTATGTACTTGGTGTGAACCAGGTAGTTGGTGCAGTGCTTTATAGGAATTACTTACTTCTCAAAGCAACCCTAGGAGGTCTAAGTCTTATCATATCCATTTTCAAGTTGGAAGCTGAAGACTGGGAAAGTTGTATAAATTGTCCAAAGTAATTTGATGGACTTGGGCTTGAACCCAGGTCTTAGAGACTGCAGAGCCCATGCTTCTGACCACCTTGGGTTACTGTTCTCTCCCTCTGGTGGCCTGAATTGGTTCTAGAAGTGTTTGTGGTAGCTGACCAACACACAGAAATGTGAATGAGCAACCCAAGCCCCATCCATGGACTTGAAATAAGGAAATAGATGGGAGTCCTGGTGTGTTTGTTATGATGAGATAAGGTCTCTCAGGAGTGTCTGGGATATGAATGTGCTGTGGGGCAGATACTCTCTCCTGGATGAGGAGACAAGGGAACCACACCAGGTGGGGTTAGTAAGGTGAAAATCATGTATAATCCAAAGTGCTTTTTTAAAATTTTTTTTTATTTTTTGAGACGGAGTCTTGCTCTGTCACCCAGGCTGGAGTGCAGTGGCACGATCTCAGCTCATTGCAAGCTCCACCTCCTGGGTTTGCGCCATTCTCCTTCCTCAGCCTCCCGAGTAGCTGGGACTACAGGTGCCCGCCACCATGCCCGCTAATTTTTTTTTGTATTTTTAGTAGAGACGAGGTTTTACTGTGTTACCCAGGATGGTCTCGATCTCCTGACCTCATGATCCACCTGCCTTGGCCTTCCAAAGTGCTGGGATTTCAGGCGTGAGCCACCACGCCCGGCCTTAACCCAAAGTGCTCTTAAAAGCCCTGGGAAAGGGTCATGTTGGAGCGTGACTCTCCATCTCTCATTAAATCCCTCATGGCCGGTATCCTCTTCACTGCTGTTCATTTGAACAGCTCCAGACCAGACTGAAAAGTTGGTTGGCATTTGAGGGACTTTTTGTTCCAAAAGTGCTTATTTAGGATCCAGCACAGCGTGAGAGAGGCCTGGGGAAAAGGAGATGACTGGGGTGAATACAGATCCACAGCCCCATGTCAGGCTTGCTTCGGGGTTCCTGCCGGGTGCTTAGAAGACCCCGTGAGATGGCTTCCACTATGGATGTACTTCTCTGTCTCTCTCTGAAGTGCGTATGTTGTATTCATGTTCTTTCATCGTGTATAGAAGCCTCCTCTGTGTATTGGTGATCACAGACTTACTGAGGGCCACACCATGAATTCATTCTCATTATTTATTAAGCTCCTATTAGCTGCAAGGAGTGCAGTGACAGCAGCAAGTCTAAACCAGATTGTCCCTGGCTTTCCAGAGCTCATCACCTGGAAGAGGGCTCTCTTACAGGGTCCCTTCTGTGCTCCAGTCACTAAGAGCTTTACGTATATTAACTCCTCTACTCCTCACAACAGCCCTGTGAGAGGTAGGTCTTGTTAGTATCTTCATTTTACGGATGGAGGAACTAGGGATCAGAGATATTAAGTCACTTGTCCAACGCTACACTGCTGGTGAGTTGCAGAGCTGGCTCCAGCTTCTGTGCTCTTAACTACTGGGCCAAGCCTGTATGGCAGCACTCAGGAAGCACTGACAGTGACTACTGCAGTTCTCCTTCTGGGAGATTGCACGCATGAAAAGTTGTTCTAAAGATACAAGCTTCACAGGAAGCTAAAATACAAAAGGGGAACACAGCAAAATGGCTCTTAAGTGGGAGCAGAAGACAGACCAGCTGTTGCTGCTGAATCTCTGAGCACAGAGACAGTGCAGGGGTGGGAGGGGGAAGTGGGAGTGGGAGGACGTGGAGAAAGCCAGAAGGTGTGGGAGTTCTTATCATTGTTGAGTGACTCAAGTAAATATATGTCTCAGAAATAGACTTGTAGGACTGATTTCTCACAAGTACTGATAAAACTCCACCACTGAGCCGCTTCCATCAAATCCCAGGCTGCATTAAAATGCTTGCTTTCTCAGCTTATTTACCAAATTTTCTCTTCTGGAGTAGTTAATAGGATTTCATTTCACATCATTATTCCATGAGGATTTTTTCCATTAAGTATGTTTCTTTTATTTTGCCCGAAAATATTTTTATTTCACCCTCACTTTTCAAAAATTGTGGTAGAATACACATAAAATATTACCATTGTAACCATTTAAACCATTACCATATTTACAATTTTAACCATTTAAAAATGTATAATAATTCAATGGCATTAAGTACATTCACAAGGTTGTGCACCCATCACCACTATCGAATTCCAGAACCTTTTCATCACCCCAAAATGAATCTGTGTACTCATTAAGCAGTCACTCCTCATTCCTCCTCTTCCCCCAGCTTCTGGAGCTAATCTACTTTCTGACTCTATGGATTTGTCTATTCTGGACATTTCACATAAATGGAATCATATAATATGTATCCCTTGTGTCTGGCTTCTTTCACTTTGCATGTTTTCAAGATTCTTCCATGGTGTGGCATGTATCAGTACTTCATTCTTTTTTTAATGGTTGAATAATTTTCTGTTGTATGGATATATCACATTTTGTTTATCCATTAGTTGATGAACGTTTCATATGTACCTTTTCTTTTTTTGTTGTTTTGATACGGAGTCTTGCTCTGTCACCAGGCTGGAGTGCAGTGGCGCAATCTCGGCTGGAGGCAGTGGAGCAATTCTCCTGCCTCAGCCTCTCGAATAGCTGGAATTAATAGGCACGAGCCACCATGCTCAGCAAATTTTTGTATTTTTAGTAGAGATGGGATTTCACCATGTTGGCCAGGATGGTCTTAATCTCCTGACCTTGTGATCTGCCCGCCTCGACCTCCCAAAGTGCTGGGATTACAGGCGTGAACCACCGCGCCCGGCCCTTATATGTACCTTTTCAATAGGATTATTATAGTACCAGCCATGTGCCAGACACATTGCTACATGCTACGTCCTGAATATATGAAAAACTCTCATTGATCAATCAGTAAGAAAAAAAAGAACACTTCTTTATATAAATGAGCAAATGACCTGAACAAGCATTTTACAGAAGAGGAACTACAAATATAATTTCGTGGATTTAAAAAATCATTTCGATCTCATCTCCAGTTAATTCTGGAATTGTTTTGAATAGAGCAGTCCTATATTATTTGGAAACTATGCACATGTATGTGTTTGGGATATTACCTATTTAGGGGAAGAATTTCACTTGTTTCTTTGTTCAAGTAGCTCTTTATACATTTGTGATCTAAAGATGATTTGGTATATACAGATATAGTACTACCTCTCCAAAGCCTTTGTAAAATATTTTGCCCTTTTAATGTTTCTGAATTCAGAGGGACACTAAGATCCTTTTGGAGAATGCGTCATTTTTAGCAGGGGTTCTCAATATATGCATTTTGGTTGTCACCAACTGCTAAGACATGGAGCAGTGGATTTTCACAGTCAGAGGTTATTGGAAATGGAATGCCTTCTTTTTCTTTTTTTTTTTTTTGAGACGGAGTCTCGCTCTGTTGCCCAGGCTGGAGTGCAGTGGCGCAATCTCGGCTCACTGCAAGCTCTGCCTCCTGGGTTCACGCCATTCTCCTGCCTCAGCCTCTCCGAGTAGCTGGGACTACAGGCGCCCGCCACCACGCCCGGCTAATTTTTTGTATTTTTAGTAGAGACGGGGTTTCATCGTGGTCTCGATCTCCTGACCTCGTGATCCGCCCGCCTCGGCCTCCCAAAGTGCTGGGATTACAAGCGTGAGCCACCGTGCCCGGCCGGTATGCCTTATTTTTCTATAACTGTGCTGTTCAATATGATGGCCACATGCTGCATGTGACAACTGAGCACTTAAAACATGGCTGGTGCCAATGAAGATGTGTCATAAGTGTAAAATACACATTGGGTTTTGAAGACTTGGTATGAAAAAAAAAGGTATCTCTAACACTTTTTTCCTATTAATTATATGTTCAATAATATCTGGATATACTGGGTTAAATAAACTATACTATTAAAACTAAACTTATCTATTCCTTTTTACTTTTAAAATGTGACTAATAGGCTGGGTGTGGTGGCTCACACCTGTAATCCCAGCACTTTGGGAGGCTGAGGCAGGAGGATTGCTTGAGCCCAAGAGTTCAAGACCATCCTGGTCAACATAGGGAGACCCCGTCTCTACAGAAAAAAAAAAAAAAAAAAAAGCTAGGTGTGCTGGTGTGTGCCTGTAGTCTCAGGAGGCTGAGGCGGGAGGATCACTTGAGCTGGGGAGTTCAAGGCTGCAGTGAGCCATCATTATGCCACTACATTCCAGCCTGGGCAACAGAGTAAGACCATGTCTCAAAAAAAAAAAAAAGAAAGAAAGAAAGAAAGAAAAATATATATATGACTAATAGAAAACAAATTACATATGTGGTTCACATGATATTTCAATTGAATAGTGCTGTACTTAAAAAAAAAAAAGGTCAGGCGCGGTGGCTCACGCCTGTAATCCCAGCACTTTGGGAGGCCGAGGCAGGCAGATCACTTGAGGTCAGGAGTTCGAGACCAGCCTGACCAACATGGAGAAATCCTGTCTCTACTAAAAATACAAAATTAGCCGGGCATGGTGGCGCATGCCTGTAATCCTAGCTAGTTGGGAGGCTGAGGTAGGAGAATTGCTTGAACCCAGGAGGTGGAGGTTGTAGTAAGCAGAGATTGCGCCATTGCACTCCAGCCTGGGCAGCAAGAGCGAGACTAGACTCTGTCTAAAAAAAAAAAAGCTGACAGAGGGTGGAGAATGCTTGAGAAGAGCTTCCGGGGACACCTATGACTCCCCTGCCTTCAGAATCTTGAAAGTGTCCCTGAGACAGGCCACACAGGGTCTGGATGTCTGCAGTAGCCTCCAGCTTATCTCTGCTTTCACTCTGGACCCCTGACTCTCTTTTCCCCTCCCTTGCCAGAGAGATCTTTCTAAAAGGCAAATCTCATCATGTCACTCCATGCTTCAGGGGAGCCCCATCACCCTATGGCCAAACCCCTGACTCTGCTTCCCTGTCCAGCCTTGCCCACCTATCCAGCCTCATCTCATGCCTTTTTGCCTCCTTCCCCACCAGCTAATATATATTATTATAATCTGCATTATGTTCATTATATGCAATATATCCACAATGTATTTTCATAGTAAAAGACTAAGAAATACATAATACAAAGGATAATGTCCACATTTATGCTGTCTAAATACCACCCCAGCTATGTAATCAATCACTGTCAACAGTTGGGCTGTGCCCATCCAGGGCCCTCATCCTGCATATAAAGACCTAATTCTGTATCGTTGTATAGCATTCATCTCTGTACCCACTATACATCCAACATTTAGCCATATTTCCTTCAGATTTTGTGTGCTCTATCCCAGGCCCTGTACCTTCCCTCTCTCCTGGAGGTAATCACTCCTCTCTGGTTGAAATAGTCTTAACATCTGGAGTTTTTACATTTTTATTACATATATATGACTATAAACAATAGAGTAGTATTTTGTGTGTTTCTAAATAATATCATATATCATGTATATCTCCTATAACTTGGATTTTCATTTTTTTATTTGAGCTTTTTTATTACTGTATAGTTCTATATGATCTTCCACTATAAAAATGACTGTAGTGGCCAGGCGCAGTGGCTCACACCTGTAATCCTAGCACTTTGGGAGGCCAAGGCAGGTGGATCATGAGGTCAGGAGATTGAGACCATCCTGGCTAACATGGTGAAACCCCATCTCTAATAAAAATACAAAAAATTAGCCAGGCGTGGTGGCGGGCGCCTGTAGTCCCAGCTACTCAGGAGGCTGAGGCAAGAGAATGGCATGAACCCGGGAGGCGGAGGTTGCAGTGAGCTGAGATTGTGCCACTGCACTCCAGCCTGGGTGACAGAGTGAGACTCCATCTCTCAAAAAAAAAAAAAAAAAAAAAAAGTAGTTTCATTTAATCTACTTCCTTATCAACAAACATTAAAGTTGTCATACTTCTTCCAGTTCTTCACATGTGCCATATTCTCCTTTATTTACCTCTTAACTCTTGATGCTTTTTATCTTCTATAAAAGTTTATATAAGATTGGAATGATCTGGTTTTTGTTTTTTCTTTGGAAAGTTCGATAGAATCCATTAGTTAAACTGTCTGGGCCTGACATTTTCTCTCATTTCTTTATTAATTATAAGGCTATTCAGGCTTTCTATTTCTTCTTGGGACAGTTTTAAAAGTTATATTTTTCTAGGGATTTCTGCATTTTCTTTAAGTTTTCAAATTTAATGCCATAAAATTATTGATAACATTCTTATTGTAGTTTTTATTTGTTAAAATGGGGCCTTCTTATAGTTGCCCAGACTAGAGTGCAGTGACATTATCATCCCTGACTGCAGCCTTGAACTCGTAGATGCAAGCAGTCCTCCCACCTCAGCCTGCTGAGTAGCTGGGATTACAGGCTCATGCTACCATGCCTGGTTAATTAAAAAAATTTTTTTTTCATAGAGTTGGTTTTGCTATGTTGCCCAGGCTGGTCTGGAACTCCTGGCCTCAAGCGATCCTCCTTCCTTGGCCACCCAAAGCACTGAGAAGCTTTAAATTTTAATTGCTATTGAATCTGTAGTTATGTGACCCTATTCATAACAGTATTTATTAGTGTCCTTTCCTCCCTTTTTGAATTTGGCCAGTTTTATCTATTTAATGTCTATTTTGTTTGTCTTTTCCCTTCTGCCTTTTTAGCATGGTTTTCCTTTGGCTTGGCCTACTTTTCCCTTTTCTCATCACCTGTTGAGTTCTTCTTCTCTGTTAGGTCTCAGAGAGGCCTCATTTTCTCTGGGAGGTCTTTCTGGCTCCTCAAACTTTGGTCGAGCCCCAGCGGCACTCCTCACTACCACTTTAAAAAAAGCAATTTGCCATGTTGTAATTTTTTGGAGGGGAAGAGGGTGGATCTGAATGCCCTGTGAGAACATGAAAGCAGGAACTGAATTTCTTGTCCACTGCTGATCTCTAATGTCTGGCACCATGCCTGACATGTAGTAGATGCTCAATAATATTGGTGAATAAATTAGTGAGTGAGCTCCCATGAGTAGAGTACAGACCCCTTCTCCAAAGGTGAGGGCTGTCTTTAAGGGGCTATTCTCAGCCCGACTGCTGCAAAGAGGATTCAGCTAGTGACTGAGAAATTGTACCAGCTGACCATTTCTGAGGTTCTGTGATTTTTTTTTTTTTTTTTTTTTGAGACAGTCTCACTCTGTCACCCAGGCTGGAGTGCAGTGGCACGATCTCAGCTCCCTGCAACCTCTGCCTCCCGGGTTCAAGTGATTCTCATGCCTCAGCCTCCCGAGTACCTGGGACTACAGGCATGCACCACCATGTATAGCTAATTTCTGCATTTTTTTAGTAGAGACGGGGTTTCGCCATGTTTTCCAGACTGGTCTCAAACTCCTGACCTCAGGTGATCTGCCTGCCTCGGCTTCCCAAAGTGTGGGATTACAGGCGTGAGCCACAACATGCAACCTCTGTGATTCTTTTTTCCCGTAATTTATGAGGAAATAAAGAGTTGGAGTTGCAGCCATGGCATGAGTAGAATGAAGCTGAGTGTGACTCAGCCACAGAAATGTTATTGGGAGGTCCCTTTGTCCAAGAGAGAGACAGGCCAAAGTGATGAGCTTTCTGTTCTGCAAACTACCTCTTCACAGTGAGCTTCTCCACAAAGAATTGGGTCTTCACCTGGCTAAACACCTGCCAGTCTCTCATCAACTATGTCCTAAAAACAGAAACTAAAAAGATGTTTAAGTGAAAGAAGCCATTATCTTCTTAAGTGATTCAATCAGAATAAAAATACCTGGCACAGGTGGTACCACATTCGGCACAGATTTCTCTTAAAAAGTATAGCTGTTTGATTTTTCTAGTAATGCTACAGTTGTTCTGATGGATAGAGAGAGGTAAAACAAGAGAAAAGACGAAAAAAGTTTCGTTAGCAAGATGTTCTGGATTAAGAATTCAAACAGTAAAATATTTAAAACATATACAACTTGCTGACAAAGGTGGTGGTCTTTGAGAAGGGAAAGTGGAGTTAGGAAATTGGAGTAGAAAAGAGAAGTCTCTTTTCATGGTTACCTCATGTCCAGATTTGTGCCATGTTGTTATCTAAAACAAATATTCATAACACATTGAAGCCTTTGTTTTCTTTTGTGTGTATTTTATCCAGTCCTTAAGAGTGAGATGTAAATTTCGTTGGCCCTCCAATGTGAGCCTCACCAATGATAATGGTAACTAACATTTACTCTTACTGGGTTAAAGAAGGAGTCTTCTCATAATGATAATAGCTAATTTGAGTACCTACTAAGTGCCAGACTCCCTGCTAACCATTTTATTTAGTACATGAATTTATTCCTTAATTTTGTGAAAAGGGATTATTAGCCCCACTTTACAGATGAGAAAATGGAGGCTCAGAGGGAGTAGAGAGTAGGGAACTTGCTTGAAGTCCCCCACCAAGAAAGGGAGGGAGCCACTATTAGAACCCCAAGCTGGCTCTTCCCTAAACACCATGTTCTGAGCCCCACATAGTGCCCAGACAGCAGGAGCAGTCTAAATACATGTTCAATTCTGAACCCATACTAAGAAGCTGTGGTATAAGTCGTCGCTAAACCTCTTCTCAAGGTGACGAGAAATAGTCACATTTGTTTTCGCATGGTGGGAAAATAAATTCTGCACTAACCCTAAGGCCTATTGCTACTGACCTTACTCCGTTTGATTCCAGACACATACACTTGAATATGAGATCATTCCCTAACTGAACCTTGAATCCTGACTTTTCTCTGCTACTGTGGGCATTTCTCCATTTCTATTTCCATTTCTTTCCTAAGGGTAGGGAGCTTGTGGCTTTTCTTTCCCACCTTTTGTAGGGTTGTGACCTCCCTCCACGATAGCAGCCCCCCAACTCCAACCCCTCCAACAATCTTGGAGGTTTCTCTCTTGCTGCTCACCCATCCCTGGCTTTCCCGTGAATCCCTCTGTGGAAGTGGTCATACTTATCCTTGTGACATCTGTGAGACACTGGGAAATGCTGCCCAGACAGAAGGCTGTGCTTTGTAACCATGTGTGTACACCATGCACAGCCTGCTCACATGAGGAGCCTGAGGGCTGGACATAGATGATAGACAAGCCCTTCAAGCCTTGTTCAGAAGCTCAGCTGAATGTCTCTGTGTCTGGGAAACCTGCAGCACCAAGTGCTATTTTCTCACTTGGACTTTTGCTGATTGTGCAAAATACTGCTTCTACAATAGAAGAAATATACCCAGGACTGAGAGGCCTCTCCTTTGGTGAGGACCTGGCGTTGGTGCTTCCGTGATGGTGCACTTTATGCTGCTAGGATCCCTCACCAGCTTCATCAAGAAGCCTTCTCATCAGTATGGTTCTCCTTCCCTGAATCTGTCCATTAAAGCCACCTGGGTGGTAGTGTTTGGCTGGGGAGAAGGAGGAAACTATCAGGAGGCTATTATGGTATCAGAATGTGATTTTTAAACATTTATTATTATTTTTAGAGACAGGGCCTCACTCTGTCACCCAGGCTGGAGGGCAGTAATATGATCATAGCCCATTGCAACCTCAAACTTCTGGGCTTAAGCAACCTTCCTACCTCAGCCTCCCAATTGGTTGGGACTACAGGCAGGCACCACAATGCCCAGCTAATTTTTTTTTTATTTTTAGTAGAGGTGGTGTCTCCCTATGTTACCCAGGCTGGTCTTGAACTCTTGCCTTCAAGCGATCCTCCCACCTTGGCCTCCCAAAGTGCTGAGATTACAGGCATGAGTCTTGTGCCTGGCCTAGAATTGTTAAGAGGGACTGTAGCTAATATGAATGACCGGAAGCCTGAATGGTGGTGGGATGAGAGGAAGGTGGGAGCTAACAATTAGGGACAGCCCTTCTCTCGGTAGATCTCCTGGCAGCTTCTCCAGCTGACACAGGGACACTTAAGTTGCCCAACAGTGTCCCGAATGGACAGATTTGCTCTGATGCTTTTTCCTTGGCTATGAGGCCTGATGGTGGGAAGCCCTGCTAAGTTGCTGCCCTCCCACAAGGAACCCCCAGGCAGCTTTCTTTCAGGGGTATGCTTTGCCCTGTTTGGTGGCGCTTCTCTTCATGTGAGAGGGACAGCATAATCTGGATCTGGAGTCAGACACATCTGAGTTTGAATCCCAAATTGGCCACCAAATAGCTGTGTGACATCTGGCATGTGGTTTAACCTCTCTGAGCCTCAGTTTGTCTCATCTATAAAATGCAGTAGTGACAATATTCCCTTTATATCATATTACATAATGTTATATAAAATTATGTTGTAAGGTTATTTATATGTATGTAATGCCATTATAATATATTGTATATAAAATGTTATATAACACCCTTATAATGCTGTCTGTATGTCATGTATTTACATTATAACATAATAAGCTACCTTATAAGATTATTGTGAGACTTAGAGTACCTAAAGTGCTTAGTCCTGGGCACATCTGTGACTGAATCTGTGTTAATTATTGTGATAATTAACATTATGTGTGATCTTCTGTGGATTGCAACATATAAGACAAAGACACATTTACTCAGAATATTCTGGTATATATTGTTACTTTAGAAGCAATGAATTCCATCAAATAATTAGGAAAGCAAAGCCCAGTTATGACTGAGAGGGAAGGGAGTGGTATCCAGGGAGAAGTATTGTTGAAATCCAAAAATTTTGTTTTAAAACAGACATTTATTTTCAGAAGGACTTAGACCAACATGTAACTTAATGGAGAAGGGTATGAAACATAAATAACCACCCACATGTTCTCTGTCTTGCAGTGTTATTAGCCTGGGTTTTTATTGCTTACGTGTGGGTGAAGAGGAGGGTGAGGCAGGAGTGGGCCTGATTTAAAGGCACATCAGGTGGGAGTTCCCGTAGTTTTGGTGAGTTGCCCTCGCTCTTCTGTGTCAGCCCTGCATCCTGGGTTGAATGTTGTTCTTGGAGCCAGGTGTTGAGAGAGAAAGGGGGACGGGGGCATCACGCTGACAGCTGGTAAAAACTTAGCAATGAGAGAACCAGAGTTAGAGTCCTCATCTCATCTTGACTCAACACAGAGGGTATTATTTCCCCTGTTTTGCACGTAAGAAAACCAAAGCTCAAGGAATTAAGCCTCGTGTTCAGAGTCACAACGCTAATAAACACCATGGGATTTGAGGTCAGACAACTGAGAACAGAATCCCGATTTCATCTGTGTGGTCAGAATCAAAGCACTTAATATCCCTAGGCCTCAGTGTTCTTATCTATAAAATGGGTACAATAACGCGTCCTAACTCACAGGTGAGAGTCATGAGATTAACTATGTAAAATATTAGCATATGCTTTTTAAAGTGCTCAGTATTGGTTAGTTGCTGCTATTATTGTAATTACCTTGTATTTTATGTCTTTTGTATGGTAGAGCCAATCAAGATTTTCACTCAGGTCTAACGTACTACAAAGCCTGTACACTGGTCACTACATGCTTTCTGCCTTGCATTATTGCTGATTACAGCAGAGAGGTCAAGGCAAAAGTGACTATTGTGTAACTAACCTTTCGGGGTTTGTTTGTTTGTTTCTGAGATGGAGTCTCGCTCTGTCACCCAGGCTGGAGTGCAGTGGTGCAATCTCGTCTCACTGCAACCTCTACCTCCCGGGTTCAAGCGATTCTCCTCCCTCAGCCTCCCGAGTAGCTGGGATTACAGGTGCCTGTCACCACGCCTGGCTAATTTCTGTATTTTTAGTAGAGATGGGGTTTCGCCATGTTTACCAAGCTGGTCTTGAACTCCTGACCTGAAGTGATCTGCCTGCTTCGGCCTCCCAAAGTGCTGGGATTACAGATGTGAGCCACTGCGCCTGGCCAGCCTTTTGGTACATCAGTGACTAAAGCCCCAGGAAAAGTCCAAGGTGGATGCTTTTCAGGGATGCTTTTCAGCAAACGTGAAATCTGAATATCCATATTGACAGACATCACATGTTTTAGGGGAGTAATTTATCCATAAAAATATTGAAAAAGGTATTCCTGTAGTTATATTGGCAGCTACAAAATTTGATTCAATTTGGGAGACAGAAATAAGGTGCTTCTGGTGTGCCTGGAGTCTCTTTGTGCTGGTCAGTCTGGAAGCTGCCTCCACTGCCTCTAAGGAAATTGATTCATGTTGAGAGGTTAACAGGTGAGGAAGCCAGTTTCAGCTTGTTAGGCAGGGGCTAAATGTCCCGTTGATGGTTGCTTTAAAAACCTGGAGCTCAAATGTACCCCTTGTTGGAACTCCCCAGCATGTCTGTGTGACAAGGGAGAGTTCCAGGCTGAGCTGAAGCTATACATCTCCTGAGAGTGTCCATGTGGGAATTGCGTCTGTGTGAAAATTCAAGACAAAGATTGGGAGTCTGGTCTGACTTTTTTATTGCATCCAGGTTGCGTGTTAGATTTTATTTTACTTTGTACAGATGAAGGGCTATTTTAAGGGACTCTGGGACTTTCCTCCTGGGGAACTGAGAAGGAGTTTGGGGTGAATTTGGCTGCTGAAGATTGCAGAGCTGTTGAAAACTCCATCCATCTTGTTCGGGCCATTTCTTGAGGCATCTCTCTTTTTGATAAACCTGCATTTCAAAGCAGTGACTTCCTCTGAATATCCAACCACTGAATAATGAATACATTGTCTTTTCTCTTCTAGGCCTAAACGGCAGCGGCAAAACAACTTTCCCATGTTTCCCTCTCCTAAAGCCTGGAATTTCAGAGGGGTAAGTGTTGCCCTGGGTAGCCCCTGCTGTTAAATGTCCTATTATGGATACATGCTCTGGCTTCCAGAACAGACACTGTCTGGGTTGGTTTTACTAATCAAAGTTTCCATCAAGAGAGCATCTGTGCTTTACCACTTGGGGAAGTCACACTTGAATCAGTGGTTGTGGGTTAAGTAAAAACTCCAAGTGGTGGCCAGGCGTGGGAGCTCACGTCTGTAATCCCAGCACTTTGGGAGGCCAGTGTGGGAGGACCGCTTGAGCCTAGGAGTTTGAGACCAGCCTAGGCAACATGGCGAAGCCCCTACTCTACAAAAAAAATATGAAAATTAGCTGGGCATGGTGGCATGTGCCTGTAGTCCTAGCTACTCAGGAGGCTGAGGTGGGAGGATCACTTGAGCCCAGGAGGCGGAGGTTGCAGTGAGCTGATATCATGCCACTGCACTCCAGCCTGTGCAACAGAGCGAGACTCTGTCTAAAATTAAAAAAAAAAAAAAAAATTCAAGTGGCCCAGTAAGCTTCTGCTGACATTCACCTGCCCTGAAGGTCTTGGGCTGCAGGAAGCATCTTGCGAAGAAGCTAAGAAGTGTCAAGTTTGCTGAGGCAGGCATTGGCGCTGTTTTCTTTGGAACCTGGAGGGAACCAGTGTACAATGAAGGAAAAAAGAAGTCAGAAATGTACAGTTTATTAATCTGTAGATTTATGCCTTCACAGGGAGCTTTGTTTTCCAGAAGGAGAAGTCTGTAAGCTTTAAACAGATTTTAGGAATCATAAAATTTGACCAAGCACAAAGCAATCAACCTTGCTTGGGAGATACAGAGGTGTAGGAAGGGTCAGATTGAACTTCCTGATGCAAGGTTGTCTTCCTCAGCATAGTAGTGATGATAATAATAATAATAATAGCCACAGTGTATGGAGGTCCTACTGTGTGCTAAAGTGAATTCTAGCACTAACCTCAGGAGCAAAACTTGCATCTGTAGAGAATGCTCTGAGCTCTTTTTCACCTCCAGGTCTTTGCACATGTTCCTTCTGCCTAGAGCACTCTCTTTGCCCAGCACCACACTCCTACACACGCTGCTCTTGGCCCACCCACTTCACCCAGTGGGTGTCAGCCTTGACATCACCTCCTCTTGGAAGAAGCCCTCATGACCACCCCCTGAATCTGAGTTCCTGAATATCCTATGTACCCTTGCAGTTTCTTACTATTGTGCTTAGTTAGTCCTTACTGAACTTTAAGATTGGAAGGCTCAGGCATGAATAGTGTAGCAACCTTGTCTTTCTCTCTTGTCCACTACTGTATCTCTGGGCCTAGCACAGTGCCTAGCACATGTATGCTTAATTAATTTGTTAGATGAATGAATGGAATGAATGAATACCTTTCTCGCATCCATCTGATACCAAATACTTTTCTTGCATCCATCCACATGTTATCTTTAGATTGCGTTTCAAGTTCAGGTCTTTAGTCTTTTTAATACTGTTCTGACTGGTTCTATTCACACTTTAAAATCTCGTATAGGTCTCAGTCATTTTCTCCAAGTGTCTTATTAAACATAAATATAGATCATGGAACTATTTTAGCTCAAGTTACAGTATGCTTTTTATTGAGTACAAAGAGAAACGTGTTGACTTCTGAAATAGATGTGCATGTCTTACTGAATGCAAGTCATGCACTTCCTAAGTCATTTATGGTTTTGTGGGTAGGATCTCCATTTCTCAAAGTGTATCCAGTTGTGTGATCATAACCATCAAGTAAAAAAAGGCTTGTGTGGTCAGATCTATTTGGGACATACTGAGCGTATTAAACTAAATATGCTCGCTACTGCAGGGCTTCTTAGAGCCTTTGATGTGTTGATGTACGTGGAGACTCCATAAGGAGAATTGGTGGAGTTTGTAGCATTTCCCGAAGTCATTGATCATGAAATCCCTTGTTGACCAAGTAGATTGTATACACTTTGGAATAGCTGACATTAACAGTCAATTTTGAACTATAGAGAAATTAGATCTCTTGTGAGCAAGTTAGCCTTTTTGAAGGCCTTTGTTTTCAGTGCTTGCCCTATCCATCCTCCCTTCAGTATTGCTCCCCTTCTGCTCCAACAATGGTCATTAGCCAAGGCCTATGGGTACATGCGGAGTGACCAACCATCCAAGTTTGCCCGGGGACTGTCCTGGGTTGAGCACTGAAAGTCCTGCACATCAGGAAATTCCCTGGAACCAGGCTAACTGAGACAATTGATTACCCCACCTATGGCTACGAGACCTCTTCAACTGTTTTCCCTTGAAAAATGTTCTGTGAATTTTTTAGCACAACTCTAGTTTATAGAACTTGTTATTCAAAGGAACCTGTTAGATACATACTTGGTTTAAGTGACCCTCTGTTTGCCCCATCCTTGCCAAATCTCTCTAACACAACAGTCACATTAATTTGCTGGGCACTGTGGCACACACCTGCAATCTTAGGGACTCAGCAAGATTAGGCAGCAGGATTGCTTGAGCCCAGGAGTCTGAGTCTTATCTGGGCAACATAGCAAGACTCTGTCTCAATAAATAAATAAAATAAAAGTAATAATTCACTGCAGAAAACAAACAAACAAAAAAACACCAACCCTGCCCCTGGCTAATTGCAACCAAGTAAGTTTCAGAATTCAATGCAATGTTGACTTCAGGTTCAGCCCTCAAATTCTTAGCTAGCTCACAAGATTTTCCCAAGCAGAAAAAGTTGTCAGTTGGGTGATCAGGCCATTTGTGATGTTTATCTTGATCTCCTGTCCTTGCCTTGATTTCTTCTGGGCCCTGAGGCTTATTGGTAAAATTAGACAAACTGACATCAAGATATAGCAGAGGGAGACAGTTCAGGGCCTGGCCAAAGGCCAGATTCCTCCTTGGCCAAAACTGATCTCTCTTTGCCTCAGAGTGTAATCCACAGTGACATGGTCAGGGATTGGGGAAGGGAACCCAACCAAGTGGAAACACCCTCACTCCCAGCCGGGACACACTTTGTAATAGTTATTATGGCAGTTAAAATTGAAGAACGAGAAGGATGCAGAATGTCAGGATGAAGACGTGTGAGGCATCATCTAGCTGACACATCTTCTGTAATGAAATCTGACTCCCAGATCTGTTAGGCCAGGATGTGCATGCTGTTCTAGGGCAGGGTATGCTTTTTGTGAACACTCTGCTTTCTTCTTTATTTAGAAAGGAAGGTTTCAGAATCTCCATGCTAGCAAATTTTCCACATTTATATATGTGTCGGAGAAAGCCATTGTATTATAAGCATTTGCAATTTCATTCCTCTTTAGCTTGCAAAGAAAAGGGATCCAGGCCGGGCGCACTGGCTCATGCCTGTATTCCCAGCACTTTGGGAGGCCGAGGCAGGAGAATCACTTGAGCCCAGGAGTTCAAGACCAGCCTAGGCAACAAAGCACAACCCTGTCTCTGAAAACAGAAACAAACCCCGAAATTAGCTGGGCATGATGACCTGTTCCTGTAGTCCAAGCTGCGAGGGAAGCTGAGGTGGGAGGACCACTTGAGCCCAGGAGTTTAAGCCTGCAGGGAGCGATGGTTGCACCTCTGCACTCCAGCTTGGGCAACAAAGAGAGACCTTGTCTCAAGAAAAAAAAGAAAAGAAAAAAAAAAGGAAAAGGATCCAGTGTTTTTTCACCAGTGTCCTAGGCACTTGTGAATTTAAGGGAATGGGGTGGGGGACGAGGTGATGGTGAGAAATGGTTTGGAAAAGGCAAGAGAAGAAGGAATCACATTGCTCTCAAGGAGAGGTACAGTGGGAGAAGCTGGTAGGCAAGATCTGGGTGGCTGAGGGGCAGACTTTTTGGGAGAAGAGAGAGAGATTTCAAAATAACTTTAAAGAAAGTCTTGCTGAGTGAGTTGTATTGCACCCCCATCTTTGTCTTCCCTGGAAACATTCCCTGCAGACCTCCATTAGTCCTCAGACATTAGGAGTTGCATTAGGAGTTGCATTTGTGTTTTTCCGTTTTTTTTGCTGGAGTGTTTGGCTGTAGAGAGGCTCAGAAAAGGCTATTGACACTCATATTATACATCCCCTCTCCTTACCAAGTGGTTTAGCCCTTTCCCGGATTGTCATCTTCATTAATTGCAGAGTGCATTCTGCCCTTCAGTTCCCATGCTTGTCTAAGGAGACAGAGGCCCTGGGTGTTACCAACCCTCCAGGACTTCCCCACCCTCCTGAGCAAGGTGTGGCACTGTGCCCACCACTTACCAGACCCACAGGTGCTGCAGATGCATTCACCAAGAGAAGCAGAGAGGATGGTTTGGGCTGGAGTGGACATGGAAGGAACAGTAAGAGAAAACCATCACAGAATGGGAGGAATGAGAAGGCTGAGAGAGGAGGAACCCTGGGGGGTGTCTTGCTGTGAGGCAGCTTCTCCAGCAGGTACTCACTGCACATCTGCTCCCATCTGGCTGGGGCAGTGCTGAGCTCAGAGTCCAGAATTTCCACCCTTCCTTGTGAAAATATTTGCTGCAGCTCCTCCTGTTGGGGTGGGGTGGAGGCACTGAGGCTCAAGGAAGACACACACCCTAGAGCTGTGAAAGTCTCCGCAACACAGCTCTTGCCATTGCCTGTAAGTTAACTAGGAAATGCTTAACCAAGACCTGCTGTGAGCAAGGCATTGTTTTAGGTGCCAGAACTGAGGTTTTAATTAAATACGGACCAAATTTCAGAGCCTTTTTTGTCTGTCTCCTTCTCCGGTGCCTGGTCTTTACTTTTGTCTAGTCCATTTGAGAAGATTTTCTAGACTCTGGGGCTTAGAAGTAGCTTTGGACATTGTAGCCCTAACCTTTTAATATTTAGATGAAGAAAACGAGACCTTGTATATTAGTCAGGACTCTGGGTTATACGTGATAGAAACTCAGTTAAAACTAGCTCAAGTATAAAGGGAATTGGTTGCTCATGTGACTGAGGGAAACTGAGGTGGGTGAGCTTCAGGCACAGCTGTTTCCAGGTGTATTCCTTTTCTTAGCTTTGCCACACTCTTGGTTTGTCTTCTCCTACTGCAGATGGATGTTTTTGAAGGAACAGGGTGACCATAAATGGCCAATTTCCAGAGGCAAGACAGATTTGCTTCCAGGATCCACATATGAAATCCCAGTGTAGGACTCTGATTATCTGGGCTTGGGTCACATAGCTATGCCTTCGCCAATCGCTATGGTCAAGAAGATGGGGTACTATGATTAGACAGGTCTTGGTCACGTGCCTCCCTCTATAGTCAGGGAGCCAGGTGGACAGGACTCTGTAACTGGTAGCTTCACTGGAGCCACTTGAGGTGGGGAAGGGGCAGCTGCTCAAAGAAAAAGTTTGGTGTTGTTACCAAAAGGAAGTCTGGTTCCTGGACAGCCCGAAAATAATGGAGCCCGCTCCTAAGGGTCACTCACAGTAGAGAGATCAGGACTAGAATCTTGCCTTTTGACAAGAGGTCCTGAACCTTCTCCACACTGCCTTGACCCATTCCATTCTCTGTGTATAGAAGGAAGTTGCCAAAACCTCATTGTAGCCAAATGTTTCTTGAAGGTCAGATGGAGAGTTGCTCTGAAATTCACCACTCAGTAAAGTGACAGTGTCTCTAATGCTCGCAACACACCAGGCCAGGTCAGTATGTATCGTGGCTTTACCATCTCTACACTGCAAAAGTAGCCAGCAAGCCTTTCACTTCTCTTGCAGCCTCAGTTTGTGCATTTACTTTTGTTGACTGAACGTCAGCCCCAGGCCAGGCTGTGGCAGTCCTGCATGGTAGATGGTATCTATTCCCAGTCCAAAGATGGGGAAACTGAGCCCCACCCCTGCTATTTGCCCAAAGTACAGGTGTAGTAATTGGCAGAGTCAGCATTTGAATGCAGGACTTTTTGTTCCCAGGCCATTAGAGTGTATTACCTCTTTAAAACAAGGCTGATAACACATACCTTGTCCCCAAAGGAGGTTAGACGTGAAGAACTTTTTAAAAGATCTTTTTAAACTTTTCATCACCCAGAATCCGTTTTGATTTCCTTCTACTCTCTTTGACTTTATTTTAAACCTTTTAATCTTCCCTACTAGATGTATGAAAAAATGATTTGTTACCCCAATTTTGTAATGGTAATTACTAAAACAATAGCAATAACTTCATTTATCCCAGGTATCTAACCCCTGGCATTCACTTACATTTTACCAGGCACTGTGTTGGGCACTTTGTGCATATATTACTTCTCAGAAAAATCTTAAGAGGTGGGTATAGTTTCAGCCTCATCTTCATTTTATAAATGAGAAAATACAGTACCTTAATATTCTATTGCTGAGTAACAAATTATTATGAATTTAGCAGCTTAAACAGCAGTCGTTCATTAGCTTGGAGTTCTGTGGATTAGAAGTTAGGACATGGTGTAAGTGAGTTATCTGCCCAAGATCTCGTGAGACTGAAATCAAGCTGTCAGTCAGGGCTAGAGTTTCATCTGAGGCCTGGGGTCTTCTTCCAAGTTCATTTGGGCTGTTGAAAGAATTCAGTTCCTTGTGGTTGTCAGGAGGTTCTCATTTCCTTGCTGGCTGTCAGCTTGGGGTCGCTGTCAGAGAGCTTGCCATGTCGTCTTCAATGTCAGCAATGGAGAATCTCCCTCACACCACATCCGTTCATGCTTCAGATCTCTCTGACTTGAGGAAGAGCCAAATTCCTTTTAAGGGCTCATCAGACTAAATTAGGCCCACTCCGATAATCTCTCTCTTTATGATCGAAAACCCAATGATTAGTTACCCAATCATGGGGGTGATATCCCATGACATTTCTAGGCTCTGTTTGCACCCAAGGGGAGAGGATTATACAAGGTGTATACACTAGAGGATGGGAATCTTGGGGACCATCTTAGAATTTAGCCTACCACACAGAGGTTTAGAGAAGGGAATAACTTGCCCAGAGTCACACCACAGGTAAGTGGTGAAGCTAGGATTTGAACCTGACCTCACCTCATTCCAAGGCACATGTTCTTGGCCAGCATCTGTTTGGAACTTTTCTTTAGTATGAAATTATTTTCCCAGTGCATATAAAAGTTATGTTTACACTATACTGTAGTCTATTAAGTGTGTAATAGCATTATGTCTAAATATATATATACCTTAATTTAAAAATACTTCAATGTAAAAAATGCTAATGATCATCTGTGCTTCAGCGAGTTGTAATCATATTGCTAGAGAAGAGTCTTGCCTCAATGATGATGGCTGCTGATGAATCAGGGTGGTGGTTACTGAAGGCTGGGGTGGCTGTGGCAATTTCTTTCTTTCTTTTTTTCTTTTTTTTTAATTATACTTTAAGTTTTAGGGTACATGTGCACAACGTGCAGGTTAGTTACATATGTGTACATGTGCCATGTTGCTGTGCTGCACCCATTAACTCGTCATTTAACATTAGGTATATCTCCTAATGCTATCCCTCCCCACTACCCCCACCCCACAACAGGCCCCGGTGTGTGATGTTCCCCTTCCTGTGTCCATGTGTTCTCATTGTTCAATTCCCACCTATGAGTGAGAACATGCGGTGTTTGGTTTTTTGTCCTTGTGATAGTTTGCTGAGAATGATGGTTTTCAGCTTCATCCATGTCCCTACAAAGGACATGAGCTCATCATTTTTTATGGCTGCATAGTATTCCGTGGTATATATGTGCAACATTTTCTTAATCCAGTCTATCGTTGTCAGACATTTGGCTTGGTTCCAAGTCTTTGCTATTGTGAATAGTGCCGCAATAAACATATGTGTGCATGTGTCTTTATAGCAGCATGATTTATAATCCTTTGGGTATATATCCAGTAATGGGATGGCTGGGTCAAATGGTATTTCTAGTTCTAGATCCCTGAGGAATTGCCACACTGACTTCCTCAATGGTTGAACAAGTTTACAGTCCCACCAACAGTGTAAAAGTGTTCCTATTTCTCCACATTCTCTCCAGCACCTGTTGTTTCCTGACTTTTTAATGATCACCATTCTAACTGGTGTGAGATGGTATCTCATTGTGGTTTTGATTTGCATTTCTCTGATGGCCAGTGATGATGAGCATTTTTTTCATGTGTCTTTTGGCTGCATAAATGTCTTCTTTTGAGAAGTGTCTGTTCATATCCTTTGCCCACTTTTTGATGGGGTTGTTTGTTTTTTTCTTGTAAATTTGTTTGAGTTCATTGTAGATTCTGGATATTAGCCCCTTGTCAGATAAGTAGATTGCAAAAATTTTCTGCCATTCTGTAGGTTGCCTGTTCACTCTGATGGTAGTTTCTTTTTTTTCTTTTTGAGACGGAGTCTCGCTCTGTCGCCCAGGCTGGAGTGCAGTGGCGCAATCTCGGCTCACTGCAAGCTCCGCCTCCCGGGTTCACGCCATTCTCCTGCCTCAGCCTCTCCAAGTAGCTGGGACTACAGGCGCCCGCCACCACGCCCGGCTAATTTTTTTTTTTGTATTTTTAGTAGAGATGGGGTTTCACCGTGGTCTCGATGTCCTGACCTCGTGATCCGCCCGCCTCGGCCTCCCAAAGTGCTGGGATTACAAGCGTGAGCCACTGCGCCCAGCCAGCGGTAGTTTCTTTTGCTGTGCAGAAGCTCTTTAGTTTAATTAGATCGCATTTGTCAATTTTGGCTTTTGTTGCCATTGCTTTTGGTGTTTTAGACATGAAGTCCTTGCCTGTGCCTATGTCCTGAATGGTATTGCCTAGGTTTTCTTCTAGAGTTTTTATAGTTTTAGGTCTAACATTTAAGTCTTTAATCAATCTTGAATTAATTTTGGTATAATGTGTAAGGAAGGGATCCAGTTTCAGCTTTCTACATATGGCTAGCCAGTTTTCCCAGCACCATTTATTAAATAGGGAATCCTTTCCCCATTGCTTGTTTTTGTCAGGTTTGTCAAAGATCAGATGGTTGTAGATATGTGGCATTATTTCTGAGGGCTCTGTTCTGTTCCATTGGTCTATACCTCTGTTTTGGTACCAGTACCATGCTGTTTTGGTACCAGTACCATGCTGTTTTGGTTACTGTAGCCTTGTAGTATAGTTTGAAGTCAGGTAGTGTGATGCCTCCAGCTTTGTTCTTTTGGCTTAGTATTGACTTGGCAATGTGGGCTCTTTTTTGTTTCCATATGAACTTTAAAGTAGTTTTTTCAAATTCTGTGAAGAAAGTCATTGGTAGCTTGATGGTGATGGCATCGAATCTATAAATTACCTTGGGCAGTATGGCCATTTTCACGATATTGATTCTTCCTACCCATGAGCATGGAATGTTCTTCCATTTGTTTGTATCCTCTTTTATTTCATTGAGCAGTGGTTTGTAGTTCTCCTTGAAGAGAAGGAGACTTGTAAGTTGGATTCCTAGGTATTTTATTCTCTTTGAAGCAGTTGTGAATGGGAGTTCACTCATGATTTGGCTCTCTGTCTATTATTGGTGTATAAGAATGCTTGTGATTTTTGCGCATTGATTTTGTATCCTGAGACTTTGCTGAAGTTGCCTATCAGCTTAAGGAGATTTTGGGCTGAGACGATGGGGTTTTCTAGATATACAATCATGTCATCTGCAAATAGGGACAATTTGACTTCCTCTTTTCCTAATTGAATACCCTTTATTTCCTTCTCCTGCCTGATTGCCCTGGCCAGAACTTCCAACACTACGTTGAATAGGAGTGGTGAGAGAGGGCATCCCTGTCTTGTGCCAGTTTTCAAAGGGAATGCTTCCAGTTTTTGCCCATTCAGTATGATATTGGCTGTGGGTTTGTCATAGATAGCTCTTATTATTTTGAGATACATCCCATCAATACCTGATTTCTTGAGAGTTTTTAGCATGAAGGGTTGTTGAATTTTGTGAAAGGCCTTTTCTGCATCTGTTGAGATAATCATATGGTTTTTGTCGTTGGTTCTGTTTATATGCTGGATTACATTTATTGATTTGCGTATGTTGAACCAGCCTTGCATCCCAGGGATGAAGCCCACTTGATCAAGATGGATAAGCTTTTTGATGTGCTGCTGGATTCAGTTTGCCAGTATTTTATTGAGGATTTTTGCATCGATGTTCATCAGGGATATTGGTCTAAAATTCTCTTTTTTTATTGTGTCTCTGCTAGGCTTTGGTATCAGGATGATGCTGGCCTCATAAAATGAGTTAGGGAGGATTCCCTCTTTTTCTATTGATTGGAATAGTTTCAGAAGGAATGGTACCAGCTCCTCCTTGTACCTCTGGTAGAATTCGGCTGTGAATCCATCTGGTCCTGGACTTTTTTTGGTTGGTAAGCTATTAATTATTGCCTCAATTTCCGAGCCTGTTATTGGTCTATTCAGAGATTCAACTTCTTCCTGGTTTGGTCTTGGGAGGGTGTATGTGTCGAGGAATTTATCCATTTCTTCTAGATTTTCTAGTTTATTTGCGTAGAGGTGTTTATAGTAGTCTCTGATGGTAGTTTGTATTTCTGTGGGATCGGTGGTGATATCCCCATTATCATTTTTTATTGCGTCTATTTGATTCTTCTCTCTTTTCTTCATTAGTCTTGCTAGCGGTCTATCAATTTTGTTGATCTTTTCAAAAAACCACCTCCTGGATTCACTGATTTTTTGGAGGGTTTTTTGTGTCTCTATTTCCTTCATTTCTGCTCTGATCTTAGTTATTTCTTGCCTTCTGCTAGCTTTTGAATGTGTTTGCTCTTGCTTCTCTAGTTCTTTTAATTGCGATGTTAGGGTGTCAATTTTAGATCTTTCCTGTTTTGTGGGCATTTAGTGCTATAAATTTCCCTCTACACACTGCTTTGAATGTGTCCCAGAGATTCTGGTATGTTGTGTCTTTGTTCTCATTGGTTTCAAAGAACATCTTTATTTCTGCCTTCATTTTGTTATGTACCCAGTAGTCATTTCATGAGCAGGTTGTTCAGTTTCCATGTAGTTGAGCGGTTTTGAGTGAGTTTCTTAATCCTGAGTTCTAGTTTGATTGCACTGTGGTCTGAGAGACAGTTATAATTTCTGTTCTTTTACATTTACTGAGGAGTGCTTTACTTCCAACTATGTGGTCAATTTTGGAATAAGTGCGGTGTGGTGCTGAGAAGAATGTATATTCTGTTGATTTGGGGTGGAGAGTTCTGTAGATGTCTATTAGGTCTGCTTGGTGCAGAGCTGAGTTCAATTCCTGGATATCCTTGTTAACTTTCTGTCTCGTTGATCTGTCTAATGTTGACAGTGGAGTGTTAAAGTCTCCCATTATTATTGTGTGGGAGTCTTAAGTCTCTTTGTAGGTCTCTAAGGACTTGCTTTATGAATCTGGGTACTCCTGTATTGGGTGCATATATATTTAGGATAGTTAGCTCTTCTTGTTGAATTGATCCCTTTGCCATTATGTAATGGCCTTGTCTCTTTTGATCTTTGTTGGTTTAAAGTCTGTTTTATCAGAGACTAGGATTGCAACCCCTGCCTTTTTTTGTTTTCCATTTGCTTGGTAGATCTTCCTCCATCCCTTTATTTTGAGCCTATGTGTGTCTCTGCACGTGAGATGGGTTTCCTGAATATAGCACACTGATGGGTCTTGACTCTTTATCCAGTTTGCCAGTCTGTGTCTTTTAATTGGAGCATTTAGCCCATTTACATTTAAGGTTAATATTGTTATATGTGAATTTGATCCTGTCATTATGATGTTAGCTGGTTATTTTGCTCGTTAGTTGATGCAGTTTCTTCCTAGCCTCGATGGTCTTTACAATTTGGCATGTTTTTGCAGTGGCTGATACTGGTTGTTCCTTTCCATGTTTAGTGCTTCCTTCAGGAGCTCTTTTAGGGCAGGCCTGGTGGTGACAAAATCTCTCAGCATTTGCTTGTCTGTAAAGGATTTTATTTCTCCTTCACTTCTGAAGCTTAGTTTGGCTGGATATGAAATTCTAGGTTGAAAATTCTTTTCTTTGAGAATGTTGAATATTGGCCCCCACTCTCTTCTGGCTTGTAGAGTTTCTGGCAAGAGATCAGCTGTTAGTCTGATGGGCTTCCCTTTGTGGGTAACCCGACCTTTCTCCCTGGCTGCCGTTAACATTTTTTCCTTCATTTCAACTTTGGTGAATCTGACAATTATGTGTCTTGGAGTTGCTCTTCTCGAGGAGTATCTTTGTGGCGTTCTCTGTATTTCCTGAATTTGAATGTTGGCCTGCCTTGCTAGATTGGGGAAGTTCTCCTGGATAATATCCTGCAGAGTGTTTTCCAACTTGGTTCCATTCTCCCCGTCACCTTCAGGTACACCAACCAGACATAGAATTGGTCTTTTCACATAGTCCCATATTTCTTGGAGGCTTTGTTCATTTCTTTTTGTTCTTTTTTCTCTAAACTTCTCTTCTCGCTTCATTTCATTGATTTGATCTTCCGTCACTGATACCCTTTCTTCCAGCTGATCGAATCGGCTACTGAGTCTAGTGCATTTGTAACGTAGTTCTCGTGCCTTTGTTTTCAGCTCCATTAGGTCCTTTAAGGACTTCTTTGCATTGGTTATTCCAGTTAGCCAGTCATCTAATTTTTTTTCAAGGTTTTTAACTTCTTTGCCGTGGGTTCGAACTTCCTCCTTTAGCTCGGAGTAGTTTGATCGTCTGAAGCCTTCTTTTCTCAACTCGTCAAAGTCATTCTCTGTCCAGCTTTGTTCTGTTGCTGGTGAGGAGCTGTGTTCCTTTGGAGTGTGTCCGGATTTGGTGGGTTCTTGGTCTCACTGACTTCAAGAATGAAGCTGGGGACCCTCGCGGTGAGTGTTACAGATCTTAAGGTGGCGCGTCTGGAGTTCGTTCCTTCTGATGTTCGGATGTGTGCGGAGTTTCTTCCTTCTGGTGGGTTTGTGGTCTTGCTGGCTCAGGAGTGAAGCTGCAGACCTTCGTGGTGAGTGTTACAGCTCTTAAGGCGGCACGTCTGGAGTTGTTCGTTCCTCCCGGTGGGCTCGTGGTCTCGCTGGCTTCAGGAGTGAAGCTGCAGACTTTCGCGGTGAGTGTTACAGCTCATAAAAGCAGTGTGGACCCAAAGAGTGAGCAGTAGCAAGATTTATTGCAAAGAGCGAAAGAACAAAGCTTCCACAGTGTGGAAGGGGACCTGAGTGGGTTGCTGCTGCTGGCTCGGGCAGCCTGCTTTTATTCTCTTATCTGGCCCTACCCACATCCTGCTGATTGGTAGAGCCGAGTGGTCTGTTTTGACAGGGCGCTGATTGGTGCATTTACAATCCCTGAGCTAGACACAAAGGTTCTCCACGTCCCCACCAGAGTAGCTAGATACAGAGTGTCGATTGGTGCCTTCTCAAACCCTGAGCTAGACACAGGGTGCTGATTGGTGTGTTTACAAACCTTGAGCTAGATACAGAGTGCTGATTGGTGTATTTACAATTCCTGAGCTAGACATAAAGGTTCTCCAAGGCCCCACCAGAGTAGCTAGATACAGAGTGTCAATTGGTGCATTCACAAACCCTGAGTTAGACACAGGGTGCTGACTGGTGTGTTTACAATCTCTGAGCTAGACATAAAGGTTCTCCACGTCCCCACTAGATTAGCTAGATACAGAGTGTCGATTGGTGTATTCACAAACCCTGAGCTAGACACAGGGTGCTGATTGGTGTATTTACAATCCCTGAGCTAGACATAAAGGTTCTCCACATCCCCACGAGACTCAGGATCCCAGCTGGCTTCGCCCAGTGGATCCCGCACCAGGGCTGCAGGTGGAGCTGCCTGCCAGTCCTGCGCCATGCACCCGCACTCCTCAGCCCTTGGGCGGTCTATGGGACTAGGCATCGTGGAGCATTGGGCGGCGCTCATTGGGGAGGCTCGGGCCACACAGGACCCCATGTAGGGGGTGGGAGGCTCAGGCATGGCGGGCTGCAGGTCCTGAGCCCTGCCCCGTGGGAAGGCAGCTAAGGCCCAGTGAGAAATTGAGCACAGCGCCAGTGGGCTGGCACTGCTGGGGGACCCAGTACACCCTCCGCAGCTGCTGGCTCGGGTGCTAAGCCCCTCCTTGCCCAGGGCCGGCAGGGCCGGCTGGCTGCTCCGAGTGCCGGGCCCGCGAAGCCCACGCCCACCCGGAACTCCAGCTGGCCCGCAAGTGCCGTGCACAGCCCCAGTTCCCGCTTGCACCTCTCCCTCCACACCTCCCTGCAAGCTGAGGGAGCGGGCTCCAGTCTTGGCCAGCCCAGAAAGGGCCTCCCACAGTGCAGCAGTGGGCTGAAGGGCTCCTCAAGTGCCACCAAAGTGGGAGCCCAGGCAGAGGAGGTGCCAAGAGCAAGCAAGGGCTGTGAGGACTGCGAGCACGCTGTCACCTCTCAGGAGGAGGAGAGGCGCTGTGATTTTTAGAGTTTCCAGTTTTTCTGCTCTGTTTTTTCCCCATCTTTGTGGTTTTATCTACCTTTGGTCTTTGATGATGGTGACGTACAGATGGGGTTTTGGTTGGATGTCTTTTCTGTTTGTTAGTTTTGCTTCTAACAGTCAGGACCCTCAGCTGCAGATCTGCTGGAGTTTGCTGGAGGTCCACTCCAGACCCTGTTTGCTTGGGTATCAGCAGCAGAGGCTGCAGACCAGCAGATATTGTTGAGCAGCAAATGTTGCTGCCTGATCGTTCCTCTGGAAGTTTTGTCTCAGAGGAGTACCCGGCTGTGTGAGGTGTCAGTCTGCCCCTACTGGGGGGTGCCTCCCAGTTAGGCTACTCGGGGGTTAGGGACCCATTTGAGGAGGCAGTCTGTCCGTTCTCAGATCTCCAGCTGCGTGCTGGGAGAACCACTACTCTCTTCAAAGCTGTCAGACAGAGACATTTAAGTCTGCAGAGGATTCTGCTGCCTTTTGTTTGGCTATGCCCTGCCCCTAGAGGTGGAGTCTACAGAGGCAGGCAGGCCTCCTTGAGCTGCAGTGGGCTCCACCCAGTTCGAGCTTCCCGTCTCTTTGTTTTACCTACTCAAGCCTCGGCAATGGCGGGCGCCCCTCCCCCAGCCTCGCTGCCGCCTTGCAGTTTGATCTCAGACTGCTGTGCTAGCGATGAGTGAGGCTCCGTGGGCGTAGGACCCTCCAAGCCAGGTGCGGGATATAATCTCCTGGTGTGCCGTTTGCTAAGACTGTTGGAAAAGCGCAGTATTAGGGTGGGAATGATCCAATTTTCCAGGTGCCGTCTGTCACCCCTTTCTTTGACTAGGAAAGGGAATTCCCTGACCCCTTGCACTTCCCGGGTGAGGCAATGCCTCGCCCTGCTTCGGCTCACGCTTGGTGCACTGCACCCACTGTCCTGCACCCACTTTCCAACACTCCCCAGTGAGATGAACCTGGTACCTCAGTTGGAAATGCAGAAATCACCCATCTTCTGTGTCACTCATGCTGGGAGCTGTAGACTGGAGCTCTTCCTATTCAGCCATCTTGGCTCCACCCCGGCAATTTCTTAAAATAAGATAACAATGACATTTGCTGCATTGATTGACTCTTTCCTTTCATGAAAGATTTCCTATAGAATATGATACATTTAACCCATAGGAGAACTTCCAAAATTGCAGTCAGTTCTCTCAAATCCTGCTGCTTGCTTTATCAATTCAGTTTATGGAATATCCTAAATCCTTTGTTATCATTTCAAGAATGTTCACAGCATCTTTGCCACAAGTAGATCCTATCTCAAGTAACTACTTTTTGGCTGAGCATGGTGGCTCACATCTGTAATTCCAGCACTTTGGGAGGCTGAGGTGGATCACTTGAGGTCAGGAGTTCAAGGCCAGCCTGGCCAACATGGTGAAACCCTGTCTCTATTAAAAATACAAAAAGTAGCTGGACATGGTGGCGCAGGCGCCTGTCATCCCAGCTACTTGGGAGGCTGAGGCAGGAGAATTGCTTGTACCTGGGAGGCAGAGGTTGCAGTGTGCTGAGATAGCACCACTGCATTCCAGCCTGAGCGAAAAAGTAAGACTGTCTCACAAAAAAAAAAAAAGAAACCACTTTCTTTGCTCATCCATAAGAAGCGACTCCTCATCCGTTCAAGCTTTATCATGAGATTGCAGCAATTCACTCACATTTTCAGGCTCTACTTCTAATTCTAGTTCTCTTGCCATTTTCACCACATCTGCAGTGACTTCCAACATGGAAGTCTTAAACCCCTCAATGTCATCTATGAAGGTTGGAATCAGCTTCTTCCAAAGTCCTATTAATGTTGGAATTTTGACCTCTGCCCATGAATCATGAGTGTTCTTAATGGCATCTAGAATGGTGAATCCTTTACAGAAGATTTTCAATTTATTTTGCCCACAGCCTCCAGAGGAAACACTGTCTATGGCAGCTATGGCCTTAAGAGATGTCTTTGTTTTGTTTTGTTTTTGTTTTTGTTTTTTGTTTTGAGACGCAGTCTCGCTCTGTCATCCATGCTGGAGTGCAGTGGAGTGATCTCGGCTCCCTGCAACCTCCACCTTTTGGGTTCAAGCAATTCTGTCTCAGCCGCCCGAGTAGCTGGGATGATAGGCGCCCGCCATCACGCCTGGCTAATTTTAGTATTTTTAGTAGAGATGGGGTTTCACCATGTGGCCAGGCTGGTCTCGAACTTCTGACCTCAAGTGATCCACCTGCCTCAGCCTTCCAAAGAGGTTTTTTTTTTTTTTTTTGAGTCAGAGTCTCTCTCTGTCGCCCAGGCTGGAGTGCGGTAGCACAATCCTGGCTCACTGCACCTCTGCCTTCCCGGTTCAAGTGATTCTCCTGCCTCAGCCTCCCGAGTAGCTGGAATTACAGGCACCCACCACCGCACTTGGCTAATGTTTGTATTTTTAGTAGAGATGGGGTTTTACCATGTTGGTGAAGCTAGTCTTGAACTCCTGACCTCAATAGATTCGCCTGCCTTGTACTCCCAAAGTGCTGGGATTACAGTCGTGAACCACCGTGCCTGACCTAAAGAGATGTATTTTTTAAATAACAAGCTTGAAAGTCAAAATGACTCCTCTATCCATGGGCTGCAGAATTGATGTTGAATTAGCAGGCATGAAAAAAGCATTAATCTCCTTGTAGAGCTTTATCAAAGCTCTTGGGTGACCAGATGCATTGTCAGTGAGCAGTAATATTTTAAAAGGTATCTTCTTTTCTGAGCAGTAAGTCTCAAGAGTGGGCTTAAAATATTCAGTAAATCATCCTGCAAACAGATGTGCTGCCATCCAGGCTTTGTTGTTCCCTTTATAGAGCACAGGCAAAGTAGATTTAGCATCATTCTTAAGAGCCCTGGGATTTTCAGAATAGTCAATGAGCATTGGCTTCAACTTAAAGTCACCAACTGCCTTAGCTCCTAATAAGAAAGTCATTCTGTCCTTTGAAGCTTTGAAGCCAAGCATTGACTTCTCTCTAGCTAGGAAAGCTCTAGCTGGCATCTTCTTCCAAGATAAGGCTTTTTCATCTACATTGAAAATCTGTTGTTTAGTGTCACCTCCTTTGTCGATTATCACAGCCAGATCTTCTGGGTAGCTTGCTGCAGCTTCTACATCAGGACTTGCTGCTTCATCCTGCACTTTTATGAAGACAGCTTCCTTCCTTAAACCTCATGAACTAACCAACCTCTGTTAGCTTCAAACTTTTCTTCTGCAGCTTCCTCTCACCTTCATAGAATTGAAGAGAGTTAGGGCCTTGCTCTAGATTGGGCTTTGGCTTAGAGGAATGTTGTGGCTGGTTTGATCTTTTATCCACACCACTCAAACTTTCTCCCTATTAGCAATAAAGCTGTTTTGCTTTCTTATCTTTTTATGTGTTCACTGGAGTAGCACTTTCAATTTCCTTCAAGAACTTTTCCTTTGCATTTACAACTTGGCTGTTGGGTACAATAGGCCTAACTTTCAGCCTGCCTCAACTTTGGACACGCCTTCCTCACTAAGCTTAATCATTTCTAGCTTTTGACTTAAAGTGAGAGGTAGGCAACTCTTCCTTTCACTTTAAAACTTAGAGACCATTCTAGGGTTATTGAATGGCCTAATTTCAATATTAGTGTGTCTCAGGGAATAGGGAGGCCTGAGGAGAGGGAGAGAGATGGGATGGTTGGTTGATAGAGCAGTCAGAACACATGCATTTATTGATTAAGCTCACCATCTTATATGAGGATGGTTCGTGGCACCCCAAAACAATTATAATAGTAACATCAAAGATGACTGATCAGAGATCACCGTAACAGATATGATAATAATGAAAAAGTTTGAACTGTTGAATTTTGAGTGAACAAAATGTGATGCAGAGATGCAAATTGAGCACATACTGTTGGAAAAAATGGCACTGATAGACTTGCTCAATGCAGGTATACCACAAACCTTCAGTTTGTGGTACCTGCAAAGTGCAATAAAATGAGAGATCCCTATAATAAAAACAATAGCAATAATAATGTCTTTCATTTATTAGCCTCTGGAATGTGCTATCTACTGCTCCTAGTACTTTGCAAGTAATCACATTCCCCTACAGCACTGTTTAGTCAATATTATTATTATCCTCAGTTTTCAAATGGGAAAACTTCTACCAGAATCATCCTCAAAGACCTACAGCAATTAAGTAGTGGATGTAGCTTTTGAACCCAGTCAGTCTGGTTTCAGAGCCTGTGTTCTCAACAATGTGATGATTATAACAAGTGCAATTGATGCAGAGGCATATAATGTAAAGCATATATTTATAGGATTTAAACCATAACTAAAGAAAAGCACATTAAAACCATAAAACTAAAGTGATCCCTTCTTATGGGGAAAAAATATATTAATATATACATAGAAAAAAGTATCGTCACTGTTGAACAACAATACGGAGTAGACGAAGTCCCAGGGAACTGTTGTTGTGTTAGTTACATATTTTTTATGAAGTCTGAATTTTTTAAAGAGAGTGTGTATTGCCTTTATAATTAGCAAAACAATAAACTTAGAATAATTAAAAAAGAACTCCTTCCACAGTCACAATCTTCCACAAGCAACAGGAGGATTACATTAAAAGTTTCAAGTCTTAGAACACATCGGGGTGTTTCATTGAACATGTGCTGTGGGCCGGGCATCGTGGCTCATGCCTGTAATCCCAGTACTTTGGGAGGCCGAGGCAGATGGATCACTGGAGGTCAGGAGTTTGAGACAAGCCTGGCCAACATGGCAAAACCCTGTCTCTACTAAAAATACAAAAATTAGCCAGATGTGTTGGCACACTCCTGGGACCCCAGCTACTTGGGAGCCTGAGGCAAGAGAATTGCTTGAACCCAGGAGGCGGAGGTTGCAGTGAGCCGAGATCATGCCACTGCACTCCAGCCTATGCGATAGAGTGAGACTCTGCCTCAAAAACAGAACATGTGCTGTGGCTAAGCCTCTGGGGACTGATGAAATCTGGGTGCACAAAAGGGGCTGGCACATGCTGTGCTGTGCTCTGCAGTGCTTCAAGATGTTTGCCCCCACCTTCTGTCCCAGTCCTCCCCACCTCCCTGAGAGTCAGTCTAGAGGCTACTTCCATGCGCCCTTGGGGTTAGCAGTTTTATTGGTCAGCCCAGAGTCTGAGTTTGGTGGACAGTGCTTGGCAGCCATAACAAATGCTTAGATGGTGAAAAGGTATATGCTTTGGGGTCAGAATGCCAGATTGGGGGCTTTAGACACATTTCAGAGCATCAGATCTCTTATCTGCAAAGTAAGTATGGACAATAATGCCATTTTCTGAAAACCAGAGACTTAGTAATTATGTGTGTAAAGTGACCTGAAGAATGTCTCTCATGTAGGTAAGCACAGAAAATATTAGCTGTATATAACTAGGGTTCCTTTATTCCTGAGATGACTGTTTTCTAAAGATAAGTATTTAACAGATGCTTTTTTTTTTTAATGTGAGCTGCCCCCTCATAAAGGCAAAACCGACCATACCTGGGTTTCCACTTAGTCCTGCTTGTCTCATTTCCCTTCAGGCAGTAGAGAATCCAGGCTGTATAGATCCTGACACCTGTGAGGGAAAGCTCACGTCATCTTCAACCTGCTGACACCAAAAATATGCCAGGAACATTGGAGCTCATTCTTAGATTCAAAGCCGTTTCTTTTTCTGGCCATATGTGAGGTCTGTGGGAGTTAACAGTAGGCTTGTGTGCCAGTTGAGCAGATTTGCATTTTTGAGTTTCTAGATGCCTGTTTATTTTATATAGTTATCGTTTTGATTAGTCCTTGCTTAGTCCCTTTTTAGTTCCAGAGTTATGCAGGGTAAAATATGCTTTTACTTTGGCCTTCTGGATTAATTAGGAAATCCTAGTTGCAAGTGACAGGAACTCAACTCAAATTAGCTTAAGCAAGGAGAGTTTTTAAAGATACAGGGGTATGGGAAGTATTTCGTGGAATGCAATGGAGGCTCAGAAGTACCTGGAACGAGGCATTGGAAGCCCATGAGGATTCCTGACTCCTCTCTGCTGTTAGCACATTTGCTTGGCCAACTGACTTTTTCCATTTCTCAATACAGTTGAAATGCAGCCATCTACAGAGAGACAGCCTTCTCTCTCTCAAAGCCAGAATTACTAGGGAGGGATTCTGATTGGTCCAGCTTGGATCAAGTGGATACTCTTGGACCAATCAGCAGTGGCCAGGGAGTGGGATTATGCTGTACCACCATGGTGACTCCTATGGTAACCATAGTAACAGTGGGAGCGAAGGGGCAGTTTCTAGAAGGAGGAGGCGGCACTGGAGCAGAGACAAATAATTCTTGCCTACAAAATTCTTCCCACATCTCTCCTCCTATCATAAAAGGTAATCATCCTGATTCCATTTTTTTCCTGTCTCACTCCATGTGGGCAAAACTCCTAACTCCTCTTCTTTCATCTTTGGTTAGAAGCAGTCAATTTAGTTATTGACTTTTTTTTAACCTGGACAGTCTCTTCTGGGAGCAAGAACAGCCTGTTTGGCAAGCTATTCAGCAAGACATAAAACATAACAGTCCTCGGGATGAATCAAAATAATAGCAGGTCCTAGAAAATTGTGTTCTGAAATGGCTTAAGGCCATTTCTAGACTGTTGGGAAGTATTGGAGTTCAGTCAGGGGTTTTAAACAGAAGGTGGTCCAAGAATCAGTCTCAGTATTGTTTTGTGGTTGGTCGTATTGATGACTGTTCATGGAAATTTTTATTTTTAATTTTAATCAAATGTAGCCTTTATTACACACAAAAAAATGCCATGGTAATGATCTTGCTACTTCCAAAAGAGCCTTATGTATTTGAAAGAATGAGAGGAGATGGTGGTGTCGAGAACTGAGGGAACATACCTATTTAGAAAATCCTCCTTTTCTGAAGCCGAAACTTCCCTTTCTTTCCTCCATGTTAGGTTTATTTTCTCTTTCTGCCTGTGTCTGAAGCTGGGAATGGGAATTGAAGCCTCTTGCATGGAGGTTGGTAAAAGTCCTGTTATTGGATTTTCTTCTCTGTCATCAACTTCTTCCTCTTCGCAGTGAGTGTGGCCCACTGAATAGACTGGACGAGATTGGATTGTGGCTCTAATACCACCCCCCTTTAAATGCCCAAATCATACTGCCCGTTAAATCAATTGAAAGACACAGCTAGAAGCAAGGGGGAAAAGATGGGATCCATTAACACACTTCACAGAGAGTGCAGGCAGGATGGAAGGACCACACTACCTGAGTCCTGGGCTTCGCAATGTCCATATGTCCTATCTCTCTGTACAGTGTCAGCTTTCACCACTGATGATGCAGCTACAAGGACTGGAGTTGAACTTCAAGCAAGAGACTCACAGACAAAGGCGTCCTGGGCCAGTGGCACACACTAGCTTTATCAAAGCGACTCAGGGACAAGTACGCCTGGTCTGTACTGCAGTTTGCCAATTAGCTGGATGAACAGCTGGCTAATTTCTGTTTTATCTCTTGGGCAGAAGATACATGAGGCTAGAACAGGTATCTTCAATGGGGAGCCGAGCTAAGGCCTCATGTATGTTACGTGCTCATGTGTTATTAGTGTCTCTGTATATTTAGTGCCTTGTAAGTCTTACGCATATTTAGTGTAACCAGATGCCTCATGAATATTAGGAATCTTTTGCTCCTTCCATCCCTTCTTGTCTATGTTAGGTGCACACATTTGACTTACTAACCACTTAATTATAAGTAACATCACTTAAAATACATTCTATTATCGAAGATGAATAAGTCTTACAAACTTATTCTTCCTCCGTAATTGAAATTGGTAGTCTCTAAAAACTAATAATCATTAATCTTGATTGCATGGGGCCCATTTTAAAATGGGCTGCCCTGGCCAGGCGCGGTGGCTCACGCTTGTAATCCCAGCACTTTGGGAGGCCGAGGCGGGCGGATCACAAGGTCAGGAGATCGAGACCACGGTGAAACCACGTCTGTACTAAAAATACAAAAAATTAGCCGGGCGTGGTGGCGGGCGCCTGTAGTCCCAGCTACTCGGAGAGGCTGAGGCAGGAGAATGGCGTGAACCCGGGAGGCGGAGCTTGCAGTGAGCCGAGATTGCGCCACTGCACTCCAGCCTGGGCAACAGAGCGAGACTCCGTCTCAAAATAAATAAATAAATAAATAAAAATAAAAAAATAAATAAAAAAATAAAATGTGCTGCCCTATATAAGTGTGATGATTAAAATTCTTTTCTTCCTTGATTTTTGGGCCTCCTGCATTTGTCATTCTCCACTCAGGCTCTCTCTGCCATCCAACCCTGGAAATCTCAATGAACACAACTCCAGGACCAGTTTTTTGTGCATGACTGTTACTGCCAACTCCCACGTGGTACTGGAAATAAAACCAGAGGGATTAGATGCTGTAGCAGCAGCAAGGACCACCAACGCCTGACCCCTTGGTTAACACACGTTCAGGGAAGAGGAGACATTCTGTACAGCAGAATACTGCCACATGATGTGTTTTTGTACCTCAGGGCTGATTTGATCTAACATTTCATTTAGAGAAAAGGGGGAATGAGACTGATTACTTTTTTATGGACAGATGAAAATTTGTGTTAAGTGTAAAGCTCTGACTTCAGGGAAGTGCATTTAATTTATGCAGGTTGAACTAAACCACTTCATTAAAAAGAGGATGGGGAGAAAACTTATGACTCAGCACAAGTTAGATGGGTGACTCTGTCATTTCCTCTGTCTATCCTATTGGGGTGATGGTGATTCTAGATGTTAACATGGGCCTTTTGTGCAGCCTACCCCGTAAAAACAAACAACAGCTTCCTCTGGGGCTAAACTGAAGATGTATATACAATACTTGTTCTAGCAGGGAGGAGGCATTATTGAGTGTGGTCTATTGGGAGAAGGGATGTCTGCCTTCACGTGGTATCTCCTACGTGGTTTCCATGATTCTTATTTATTGTGTGCTATTTTCCAACTTTTATTATGAAAAATTTCAAACATATGGAAAAGTTAAAAGATAAGTGCAGCGATCACTCACCATCTAGAATTAACAGTTCCTAACGTTTGCTTTATGTATTTGTCTCTAGTTGTTGATACAGTTTGGCTTTATTTTACTAAACCATTCCAAAGTAACACAATTACAGATACTATGATTCTTCACGTCTAAATATTTCAGTATATGTGTCCTAATTATAAGGACATTTTCCTACATTATCATAGCATCATCATCAAACCTAAGTTATCAATAATTCTCCAACATTCTAATATTCCATCTATATTCATATTTTCTCAGTTGTCTTTTATAACTGGTTTCCCCCAAATCATTCAAGGATCATGCACTGCATCTAGCTGGATTTCTTTTTTGTTTGTTTTTCTCCAGTCAAGGACCATGATTTCATTTTTTATGTTTCTTAAGGCTTTTTGATTCTCAGATACTCCCCTCATCCCTCCAATTTTTGAAAAGACCAATTTGTCTTTTGAAACTTTGGAGGCCGGGCACAGTGGCTCATGCCTGTAATCCCAGCACTTTGGGAGGTCAAGGCGGATGGATTGCTTGAGCTTAGGAGTTCAAGACCAGCCTGGGCAACATGGCGAAACCTATCTGTACAAAAAATACAAAAATTAGCCAGGCATGGTGGTGCATGCCTGTAGTCTCAGCTACTTGGGCAGCTGAGGTGGGAGGATCACTTGAGCTCTGGAGTTGGAGGCTGCAGTGAGCTGTGATTATGCCACTGCAGTCCAGCCTGGGCAATGGAGTGAGACGCTGTCTCAAAAAAAACCACGGAACTTTGGAATGTGTCTCACAGTTGGGTTTATCTGACTGCTTCCCTATGATGTCATTTAACTTGTTCCTCAGCTCTATATATTTCTTGTAATCTGGTAATTTGGATCTGAAGACTTAATTTGTTTTAGGTTAAACACTTTTGGGCAGGAAAACATCCTAAGGGATGCCGGTTACTTGCATCTCATTAAGAGGCACACAGTTGGGTTGTTACTAGTGATGCTAATTTGCTATGCAGGGTAGACGCTGATGAGAGCTCAGACCCTGAGTGGGGAGTATCTCTGCTGTCATTTCTTGGTGGATATTTTAGACAGAGTTTTTGGCAAAGAATAGGCACTTGCTCCATTACCTCAAGAAAATGGCTTTTTAGTAAGAGAATATATAGTTGCAGGAACCTAGGACTTCTCTTTGTGGGTCAGTTTCATTCCCCTTGTCTCTCTGCCTTCAGTTGTTACTGACCTATAGGTTCTGCTCCCGGTGTCTCCTCCTTATATGTGGCACTGTTGGGCTTGTCATGATGCCAGCTCTGGACCAATTCAGTGTGATCTTTCAGCAACTCGCCCTCCTACAGCTTATGGCATACTCTCAGTTTCCCCATCCCCAAATCCCTAAGAAAACTTCAATTGCATCAGTTTATCTTTCTCGCACTGGGCTTCACAAGTGGTGTGCAGTCGGCTGGCTAGCTCTTAAAAGGGCTTCTCTACCTCTTGGTTCAGTCATCTGTGGCCAGACAGTCAAGGTCAAATGGATCTGTCACTTACCAGCTTGGGCAAGTAATCAGCCTCACTGAGATTCAGATTCCCCACGTGAAATCGTATGTAGCTCATAGGGTTATTATGAAGATTGACTTAAATAATCATATCAAGTATTTAGCACTGGGTCTGTGACATAGTAACTGCTCAGTAAATATTCCCTCCATCCCTGCTACTACTACTATTATGCCATATTCACTCAGCAGGAGCTGTGGGCAACATTGGTGAAGTGGGGCAAATATCCAAGGGAATATGAGGACTATATCCCTGTATTAGTCCATTTTCACATTGCTGTAAAGAAATACCCGAAACTGGGTAATTTATAAAGAAAAGAGGTTTAATTGACTCACAATTTTGCATTGCTGGGGAGGCCTCAGGAAACTTACAATCATAGTGGAAGGGAAAGCAGGCACATCTTACATGGTGGCAGGCAAGAGAGCAAGCGTGTGAAGGAAGAACTGTTAAACACTAATAAAACCATCAGATCTTGTGAGAACTCACTCACTATCATGAGAATAGCATTGGGGAAACTGCCCCCATGATCCAATCACCTCCCACCAGACCCTCTCTGTACATGTAGGGATTATGGGGATTACAATTTGAGATGAGATTTGCGTGGGGACACAGAGTCAGACCATATCAATCCCCAAACATTTCTAGCATACTAGAAAATCTTTCCTTTTTAAAAATAATTTTTCCATTGGGACACGGAGGCTTAAGCCTGTAATCTAGCAATTTAGGAGGCCAAGGCGGGTGAACCCTTTGAGCCCAGGAGTTCAAGACCCGCCTGGGTAGCATCGCGAAATCCTGTCTCTACAAAAAATACAAAAATTAGCCAGGTGTGGTGGCACGCGCCTGTGGTCCCAGCTACTCGGCAGGCTGAAATGGGAAGATCACCTGAGCCCAGGAGGTCAAGTCTGCGGTGATCTGTGATTGTGTCACTGCACTCTAGCCTGGGTGACAAAGTGACACACTGTCTCAAAAAAAGTTAAAAACTAAAAAAAAGTAAAAAAAAAAAAAAAAAAAAAAAGAAATATTTTTCCATTTTATAGAGTGATCAATTCAGACTCTAGGTTATGGAAGACTGAGTCTGGACCATTTGCTCTTTGTGTAGATGTGCCCTTAAATAAAAAAGACATTCCTGCTGCATATGGAGATATGTACCAATTTAGAGGGAAGAAAAATTTGTTGTGCAAAAAGCTGTTGAATGAATTTTAAATGTAGTCTGGATATATTCTTGAACATTCTACGTATTCCTTCTGATAGGTGTTGACTGATGGTAATTCAGATCTTGAGTATCTTGTGACGCTTGGCAGTAGATTCGGTTCTGACTTTATTTTGCATGCATCTCTGTGTACTGCCGCAGACTGGTACTGAACTAACTGTTCTTGGCTTCTTAATCACCGCATCGTAGTTGCCCAATAAGAATATGCAACAAATGACTACATTCCTCTCATGTTTGCAGTTTCGATGTGGTACAAGTTAACGTCTTGTTTGGAAGGATAAAAGAAGATTATTTTGATAATAAGGTAACAGTTGAAATCATTGACCTCAGCGGGTCAGTCTGAGGACTGGAAATTTTTTAAAGCTTCAGAATTAGCATTTTAAGTGATAACTCAAAATGCTGGTGAGGGTACTGTAGGATGGACTCTGTCACAAGTGTCAGTGGTAGTGTTACTTGGTCATCTTTCTGGAAAGCAATTTGTTTATTTATGTAACAAACCATAAACATATGTAAGTTTATTGGCCCAATAATTCCACTACTAGGAATCTATCCCATGGAAGTCACCAGAGATGTGACTTATGCATGAAAATGTTTAGTGCTGCAGCAGTTATAATGACAGAAAAAAGTGGAAAAAGTGTGAATCTCCACTAATGTGAGGCAGTTGGTGTAAAGTGTGGTTTTGTACATATAAGTTGTAAGTGACAAGGGAAGGTTGAGGAAGAGTTTTAATTCAGGGAAAATGTTTATTGGTATGTTTTAAGAAGCAGGAAACAAAATTGTATGTACAGTACAATTTGGGCTATGAAAAAAAGCGCTTGAGAGGATTAAAAGAAAATACGCTGAAATATTAATAATGGTTTCCTTTTGGGAAGTGAGGTTATACGTGAATTTTTTTTGTTTTGTTTTGACTTTCCTATGTTGCTATGGGGTGCATATATTAATTTTTATTTTTGAGGGGACAAAAAGCTGAAGTAATAAGACAAATATTTGAATGGCAATTTTGAGTGGAGTCTTAGGTTTTAAGGTTTAAGAATAAAAATCCTCCCCAACAGGCAACAGAAATGAATCTAAGTCAGAAATGCAATAAATTGGACTAAATCCCATGCTTACTTAAGATGGAATTTTAAAATATGGCATCACATATGTTTGTGGAGGAGTTTCAAATGTGAGAACTTGGTAAAAGTGAACTTGGAGGAATTTTGTCTTCTTTTTCTAACAGCAACAACAACAACAAAAAAACCCCATAAATCTTACTTGGATATTTGAGAGGGGAGGAAAGCACCTTGATAAGAATGGATACTGTGTACTCAGCCAAGATAAAAATCACGGCTCTAAAGCAATCATCCTGGACCAAAAGATTCATATTCCAAGGAATTAATAGGTAGCTGAATGGTGCCTCTCTGTATTGGGCACATTATTTTTGTGAGTTCTGAGTGCTTGCTTGGGACAGTACTTTGGAATATCACTTTGGAAAAATCAGAGAAAAATACCTAATATGGCAGCCTGTTTATTCCCCTTAGTTTAATTATGAAACTCAGATAACTACAGATTGCAAATTTGGTTTTTTTAGGAAAAAGATATGTGGCTTTTTTTTTTTTTTTTGAGACAGGATCTCACTGTGTCACCCAGGCTGGAGTGCCGTGGCACAATCCCGGCTCACTGCAGCCTTGACCTCCTGGGCTCAGGTGATCCTCCCACCTCAGCCTCCTGAGTAGGTGGGACTGCAGGCACATGCCACCATGCCTGGTTAATCTTTGTATTTTCTGTAGAGACAGGGTTTTGCCATGTTGCCCAAGATGGTCTTGAACTCTTGGGCTTAAGTGATCTGCCTGTCTCAGCCTCCCAAAGTGCTAGGATTACAAGCATGAGCCACTGCACCTGGCCAAAAAGATATGTGGCTTTTAAAAAATAACCTTCCACCCAACAGTATGTTTCCCATCATGGAACTTGTGTAATTATAATTTAATGTGTTTTTTCTTAAGAAGAACCTCTGCCAGGCATTAGGAGGTTCATCAGCAATTTCTCAGACTTCTCAAGGAGGGAAAAGCCTTGAGGTTTAGACTGGAATAGGCTTTTCAAGTCTACAGAATTGGTACAAATGGATCGGATTTGCTGTTCTTGAAACATAATAAAGCCTCCCGCTGCCTTATTCTTCCAGTCTTGATGTCATGTCATTTTTTTCTTCTTTTAAAAATATAGTCATCTCATTATCCAGAGTGACTAAGAGGCCCAGCATATGTGCCACTAAAATACTTGTCCTCGATTCGCCCTTTCTTTTCTCCTGATACCTGTTGCTCAGGAAATGACTTCCCCATCTGGTTTCATTAGTCATTCTGATATGCTTTGTCAAATGCCCTCCATTGAGTGTGGTATTGAACATCATCTCCCTACTTCAATAAATGCCCATTTCCCTTCACTTACTACATGCATTTTAAAAATGTATTTTAGGGTTTTGGTTTAAAGACTAAAGTTCCTTTTGCTATCTCTTATGTGTAATTTTATGTTATTTAGTGGCACTGAACTTCTTTAATATATTAAGAAATATTTCCGCTACCAAACTCAAAAAGCAAAAGTCAAAAAAATGCAGTGAACAAGATTAGGAAAGAATCCTTACTTTGAGGCAAAGAAAATGCAAGTATCTCAATTAATTCAGCATCAGTAGTTCTCGTCAAAAATCTATCCCAAAATCTGTGCCTCTGTGTGTGTTGCTGGAAGAAACACAAAGTTCGCCTTCTGGGTGGTTTCCCTTCAGCTGCCTTTCATTCCTTACACTTGACGCTGGTTTTATTTCTAGAAGAAACCAACCTTAAAAGTCTCTGGTTTAGCAATAGGAGGAGTTCAAAACATTTTCACCTGTTGTTAGTTGTGTTTGTTTAAACAAACTCATGCAACTATTGTTGCTTACAGCCACCGGGTTCATTTCTGCTGGCCTGGCAGGGTTTGTGTTGGCAATGGTAGAGAAATGCTATCGGCATCTCATTGTGTGCTGTTTGCATAACGGGGCAGGGCAGCCAACTCCAGCCATTAAAAAAAATGCTTTGGATTAGATGAATGGTTTTATTAAGGTACCTGTCAGATTGGGAAGGTACAACTGTGACTGATGAGGACCTCCTGAAGAGGATCCCAGCCACAGCTGGTGGGAGGGGGGCTGGTAGGTGACCCAGCCTCAGGAATATGGCTGCACTGCAATGAGCTGGCCACCCAAGAGTGGGAGAGGGTCATCGGTGAGGGAGAGCATTGGCAAAAGCATTGTCAGTTGCATTGTCCTTTGGGGCTTCAGGTTTTTTGTACCTCAGAGGATCTAGGGCTATTCTGGAAACATCAGCCAAGGGAAGCTCTACTGGATTTTCCTCAGTTAATAGCATCTGCACAAGGCTTTCCTTCAAGAACAGTCATCCTGTTAGCTACTAATAAAATAACATAGAAGTGCTGAAGTTTTGAGCCTGGAAACAAGAATTTTAAAGATACATAGTGTTCGAGTTTACTTATTTGCTCTTAGAATGAAGTCACCACTTGTCACCGTGACTATGGAAACATAGGAAATACATTTTGGAGAGTTCTGCTTAAGTCACTACCTGTCCCCTAGTAAGGTTCTCAAAGTGTGGTCCATGGGACATTAGTGGCAACAGAACCCGGAAGCATGTTAGATATGCAGAATCTCAGGCTCCACCGCAGACCTGAAGCAGTAGCTGCATTTCATTGAGATCCCCGGCTGATGTGTGGGCACATTAAAGTTTAAGAAACATTCCAATTCTTAGGGTGGTCTAGATTCAGATTGCAGATACTGTCGACTCAGTAAAGATTTCATGTGAAGCTCTTTAGTCAGGATTTGGGGTGACAGAAATTGGCATGTAAACCGTCCCTTCTTTCTGTAGCAAAAGAAAGTTGGGCTGTGATAAATTTCAGTTAACCAGGACCCATGACTCTAGCCACTTGGGACTGAAATAATTAGTGCAAATCCTTCTGTAGTTCAGAATGAGTAGAAGAGGCCACAGTCAGGGTTAAAAACTCTGGTATCCCCCAGTCTCACTCTCCTTTCTAGACCCTCCTTCCCCAATCCAGAGGACCCAAATTGCAGCCTTTTTGTCCTAGATGGGCCCTCCTGGAGATCTTTCTCTAATGCAGAGGATGCCCCTTTTCTCACAGTGTGCACATAGTAGGCCTTTTGCTGACCTTGTGGGCGTCCTTTATTGTCCTGTGCAGCAAGGTCACTGTATCCTGACATGTGACTCATAGGCAAGACAGCAATTTCTTTCTTTTTTTTTTTTTTTTTTTGAGACGGAGTCGCGCTCTGTTCCCCAGGCTGGAGTGCAGTGGCGCAATCTCGGCTCACTGCAAGCTCCACCTCCCGGGTTCACGCCATTCTCCTGCCTCAGCCTCTCCGAGTAGCTGGGACTACAGGCGCCCGCCACCACGCCCGGCTAATTTTTTGTATTTTTAGTACAGACGGGGTTTCACCGTGGTCTCGATGTCCTGACCTCGTGATCCGCCCGCCTCGGCCTCCCAAAGTGCTGGGATTACAAGCGTGAGCCACCGCGCCCGGCCAAGACAGCAATTTCTGATAAAGGAGGGAAGGGTGGCCATTCCACCTCCTCCCTGAGGTCCGTGTGTTATGTAATGCATTTCCTGCCTTTGATTCTTTACCCGTGTGGCCCTGCCTGTCCACTGTCCTGGCTGCTGTTTTCTTTGTTCTGCAGCAGAGGAATTCTGCCTCTCTGGGGCTTAAGTCCCACTCAACCCTGGCCGTTTCTTGGCATGGTTTTTCCTTAGGTGGCAGTTCACTGGGGGACAGAGGCACATTTTCCAAACCCTGCTCTGTCTCAGTTCATCTAATATGTCTTCATTTCAAGAGAGATTTGTGCAAAGGCTAAGCTGATTACAGGGCTCAAGTGGAGCCCTGAGCACATTTCAGATCTGGAATGCAAATTGTTGTCTGCAGTAATTATAGTTTGCACCATGGCCCTACTCAGCCCCCATGGTCATTTTCCTGCTGCAAAATAAGCAGCTTTGTGCTTTCGAAGTGGGAGGTAATGAGGGGGAGAGGAGCACCTAAGGGAGATTAAGGAATGTTTTCAGAGCCTGTCTGCAAGCCTGAGTGGGAGCAGAACGGACCCAGATGTGTGTAGGGATGCTGCCACTGAAAAGCTCTATGACCATGGGCCAGGAACCCAACCTCGCCGAGCCTCAATGTCTTCTAGTCCTTGCTTCAGAGGGTTGCTATGGTGATAAGGTGGCAATGATGTGGCAGGACACTCAACATGGTGCCTGGTGTATAGTAGGTGCTCAACAAGGGGGAGTTTCTTTTCACTGCCTACAGGTGCCGTAAGCTTTGGGGTGTGCAGTGGGGAAACACGTGCCCTTCTTAAAGGGTGATTCCAGCACACATGTTGGTTAATACTCTCCTGCTCTGAAGAGTTTTGGTGCATCCTTCTCATGCTGCATGTGTCTGCAGAATTGAGGGCTGGCTTAGAGTGCTGGCTTGGGGTAGATTTCCTGCATGTCAATCTAGCTGTGTACTCTTTGGCAATTGCTTAACGTCTCTGAACTTCAGGTTTTCTCATTTATAAAATAAATATCATAATCATTTTTGATTCACAGGATTGTTAGAAAGATTTATGTAAAAACACATGTAAAATTGAGCACCAGTGCTTGACACAAACTGTGAAGGCAGTACTATTGTTATCCCCTTTGCAGAGATGAGGAAATCAAGGTTTTTGTTTGTTTGTTTGTTTGTTTGTTTGTTTTTTATGGGTCGAATGACTTTCCCAACTCTGCAGCTCATATGCGGTACCACCTGGACTCTGGCCTAGCAGATTGGCTCTGTGGTCCATGGTAGGTAACCCTGACATTGAACCTCCAGGTGGTTGGAAATACTGCACACACACACTTTAGGTGCCTGATCCTGGGGCTCACCTCCTCAGACCCCTCATTTTTGTTGAAAAATTCTTTATTAAATTGGGTTAAAGCAGATCATAATAAAATCACTATTACCATATTATATAATGTTACATGTAGTATATTTAAAATATAAGTTTATGTTATATATTATACTTTTATATAAGATTATTATATGTAGTATCAGCAACAGCTATTTACACACATTTGCATTGCGATTGGAAATGCCCTAGCCATTGTCAGCACTTATAATTGCTTTTTGTTGTGCCACATGGGGGCTTATTATCCGTCATGTTGCTGCAAAATTAATTGTTTATCTTATAGTCTCTAGGAAACTGCAATTGTTACTTACTATGTGCCAGGCACTATGCTCAATGATGCATATTTGACTTATTTGATTTTCACAAGAACTTTTTGCAGTGGGTCCTCTTATTATTCCCATTTACCAGAGGAGGAAACAGAGGCACAGGGAAGTTCAGTAAATGATCGGGGTCACGCATTAAGTGACAGCACTGGGATTTGAACCTAGGGTATCTGGCTCAGAACTCCTCTTCCTCACCTCTGTGCTAAACTGCCTTCCTTTATTTCTGGTCTGTGTTCTGGTTGCTATGCCCTCACCACCTCGGCTGGCTTGGCATCTCCAGGCCTCTCGGGCTGCACACTTAACACAGCATTCCATTCCCTGGGGCCTGTTACTAAGCATGAGTCCCTCTCAGCCTCAAAGGGTCATTCTGGGGACTCCTCCCACCACTCCCAGGGTATTCATTCAACCCAGGAGGCTCTTTGTGGCTCAACCGCACACATTCTTTTAAAAAATAAAAATCAGCTTTTCATTTTAATGATGACACAACCCAGAGGTGAGGTTCTTGTTATCACACTGGGGGAATCTGGGTGATTGGAGTTGTAAAATCAAGTAGCTGGGGAATTCCTTGTTTTCTCCATAAATTATCCATGTGAGAGCTCTGTGTAATTTCACATTACAGGAGGGAATGGCTGTGTTTAACTCCTTCTGTTGGAAGGGCAGACTTATTTCACTTCTTACTCAGCCAGGAGAGGGAGTTGGAAAGCATAGAAATGGAACTTCTTGTTATTACAATTCCTGGCTTTCAGCAAATATATTTATGTATGTGTACTTGAAAAATACATAGGAAAAACATCTGACTAGTACTGTATTCTATGGCCATGGCCACTGTTCTTGACAAAAAGAATTTCTGTCTGGTCATACAGCTGTCCTGGCTGAGAGACTTGCCCTGATTCCCCATTTCCTGCAGGGTAGAGTTGGAACTCCTTCCTCGGCTCCAAGCATCTCATCCCTGGCCTTCACATCCTGTCCCTTCCACAGACCCTTTGACTGTCTCCTCGCCTCCCGAATGAACTTTGCTGTTCCCACTTCTCACCTTTGCGCTGACCCCCGCCCCTCCTCAGCCTGGCAACTCCTATACATCACTGACAACCAGCTGGAATGGCACTCTCACTGGGGATACCCGGAGAATGGTCCCTGGCTTCTTCCTCTGCAGCCCAGTGCTTCGAGGCTGTGGGAACCAGCAGGTTGAGCGATGAGCATTGTGTACAGGTCTGCGTCTCCTCCCTGTGAGCTTCTGAGGTATTTTTGCATGCCTGATGCTTTAAGCACAGAGCTGGGCACATTTCTGTTGAACAAAGGAAGAAGCTGGTCTCATCTTTACACATGTCAGTCTGCATTTCTTCCCCAAGAAGGGTTTTTGGGTGATGGGCAGAATACCAGGTGGGAGATTGGACCACCAGCCTCCAGGCTCCATGAGAGCCAGGCTATCCTATGGCCTTGGTGCCTGCACTGTGGCCAGTGTGTATTCAGTCACTGCCTGAATGAGTACTGTGGTAAGAACCTGTGCTGCAGGCCAGGCTCCGCTCCTTATTCCATTACTGCCAAGCTTGGCACATTGGATAACTTTTTTTAACCCTTCTGAGCCTCTTTCCTCATCTATAAATTAGGGATAATAAAAGTACTTATCTTATAGGGTGGTCATAGAATTAAATTAGCTTAGCCTACCATCTGACACATAGCAAGCCCCCAGTCAATGGTGGTTCGTATTGTTGTTAATAATGAAGTGGATTGGTTATAGGATGTGATAAGTAGTGGGAAGGAAATCAATAGGGTATCATGATAGAGAATAAGATGGTGGGGTATAGGGCATGGTCCTATAGACAGCCTGGTCAGGGAAGCCTCCTGTGAGCTGAACTTGAGTGATGACACAGCTGAGTTAAGCAGAAAATGAATTTATTACAGCGTCTAGGGTAGCTCAGAGAATTTTGGAAGGACCAGGGAGACAGGGACAACTCCAAATTATACCACCAAACAGTTATTATAAAGACACTATTGCTACCACTGCTGGGTAGGTGTAGACGCCATGGCTTGCACCACCAGTGCTGGTTATAGGCTGTGGCTACCCAGTCTACCCTTACTCTGCCTCTGCAAGCTGCCACCACCCTCGCAGAATGGGGTCTGCAGCAGCCCTGCTGCTTTGCCTCCCAGCACATGATTGACTGAGCCTGCTCATGTTCTCATGCTGTGGCTGCAAGGGAGGCTGGGAAGCAAGTGTATCTCCTCTGGTAGAATGTGGGCTCTGGTTCCTGAGTTGGGGAATTCCCCAGAGCTAGCCAGGTAGGGGGTTCAGCTGCAGGAGACTCAAAGGGTGACCCTTATGTCAGAGGCATGTGAACAAGAGCAACTCTATCTTGAATAGGAGCTGGGTAGCATGAGGCTGAGACCTGCTGGGCTGCATTCCCAGACAGTTAAGGCATTCTAAGTCACAAGATGAGATAGGAGGTCAGCACAAGATACAGGTCATAAAGACCTTGCTGATAAAACAGGTTGCAGTAGGCCGGGCGCGGTGGCTCACGCCTGTAATCCCAGCACTTTGGGAGGCCGAGGCGGGTGGATCACGAGGTCAGGAGATTGAGACCATCCTGGCTAACATGGTGAAACCCCATCTCTACTAAAAATACAAAAATTAGCGGGTGTGGTAGCAGGCGCTTGTAGTCCCAGCTACTTGGGAGGCTGAGGCAGGAGAATGGCGTGAACCCAGGAGGTGGAGCTTGCAGTGAGCCGAGATTGCACCACTGCACTCCAGCCTGGGCAACAGAGTGAGACTCCGTCTCAAAAAAAAAAAAAAAAAGTTTGCAGTAAAGAATCTGGCTAAATCCCACCAAAACCAAGATAGCAACGAAAGTGACCTCTGGTCATTCTCACTGCTACACTCCCACCAGTGCCATGACAGTTTACAAATGCCTTGGCAACATCAGGAAGTTACCCTATATGTTCTAAAAAGGCGAGGCATGAATCATCCACCCCTTGTTTAACGTATAATCAAGAAATAACCGTAAAAATGGGCAACCGTCTATGGAGTAGCCATTCTTTTATTCCTTTGCTTTCCTAATAAACTTGCTTTCACTTTACTCTCTGGACTTGCCCTGAATTCTTTCTTGCATGAGATCCCAGAACCCTATCTTGGGGTCTGGATCAGGACCCCTTTCCTGTAACACAGAGACTCATGGAGTAAGGACCACATAGTGTCACTGGGCCTCAGCAGCTTTCATCTAATAGGTAGTGATGCTTTAAGAAAGGCCTGACTGCTTTCCTCTTAGACAATGATTTTTTTAAAAAGAGTGCTGAATTTGGAAGCAACTAGTTCTCAATGTGATGAGAGGCTAGGAACTATTTTTTACACATCATTTAGTTTGTGCAGGTGTGGGGTAGCATGTTTCTCCCCTGTTTATCACAGACTTGCATTCCTGTTGGAAATGCCTTAGCCATTGTCAATGCTTATAATTGCTTCTTGTTACAGCCACGTGGGGCTTATTGTCCATGATTTTGTTGCAGAGTTTATTGTTTATCTTATACGGTCTCCAGGAAGCTGCATGCGGAAATCTCTCAGCCTTACCAGGAAGTCTGACTTAAAGGGACAGCCTCCAGGGCAGAGCCCTAACTGGGAGGAGGTGCTGAGTTTCCAACCAGGACCAGTTACCTTGGGTGCGAGTTGGAAGCCCTTTCCACCTATCTCATTTGGTTTGCTATTTTCCAGTGTTTTGGTGATTCCTTTCTGATTCTGAATTAAGGGAGAAAAAGTGGCAATACTGATTCTTCATGTACACATGAACACACCCAAAACATAACAAAACACAAAACCACTTTCACTGGTGTTTAGGCATAATGAACACTCTGAGTCATGGGACACACATGCTTTTAAATCTCTTGGTTTCTCGGGGGTATTTTCATAAAAGTCTTGAACTTTTTAGATGGATACAGGGATTTCAGGGAAGTCAGCATTGTAAGATTTAAAAAATAAATATGACTTAAGTTTTAACTATGCTCTCATTTTTTTTCTCTATTGGAAGGAAGAAGGGAAATGGGAAACTGCAAGTTTCTATTACCTTTTTCTTCTTAGATGCCCAGTTGACAGTCAAATCAGGATGGAAAAATCAAACTCTGGATTTCAGATTTGGTACTGCTTTTCAACTTGCTAGGAGGAAAATTTGAACCAGTTTCCATCGTTACACCAAAAAATTTCCTTTCTGTTTGAAAAAAAATAAATTATTACTGTGCCTTTGTCTTTTAAAAAATATTTTATTATGGAAAAATTAAAACCTATACAAAAATAGAAACAATGGTATGATGGCCCAAAGTCCCCATCATCCTTTGTTCTGCTTCTTTTTTTGAGACGGAGTCTTGCTCTGTTGCCCAGGTTGGAGTGGTACTGGCTCGCTGCAACCTCTGCCTCCTGGGTTCAAGTGATTCTCCTGTCCCAGCCTCCCAAGTAGCTGGGATTATAGGCACACCACCATGCCCAGCTAATTTATATATATATATTTATATTTATATATATGTATATTTATATTTATATATATATTTATATATATATATTTAGTAGAGATGGGGTTTTGCCATTTTGACCAAGCTGGTCTTGAACTCCTGACCTCAGCTGATCCTTCCGCCTAGGCTTCCCAAAGTGTTAGGATTACAGGCGTGAGCTACTGCACCCAGCCTGTTTTGCTTTTAAATACATATGTCAGTTAGTATCCTACCATCCTCCCTGCAACCCTGCTAGGGATAAAGGAGTCATTCCTGTTTTACAGATAAGGAAACTAAAGATCAAGGAAATTAAGAAGTGACTTACCAGGTCATTCAACTAGTAAATGGCAGAGCCAAAAATCACAGAGCCCAAATATTAATTTACTGTTAACTATTCCAGCCAGATGGTTGTTCCCAGAAATTATCCCTAAAGAGTTATCTGAAGTCAAAATAATGGTGAGAAACTTTTTAATAAGAATGATTCTTGCTTTTGTTATATATTTTTAACTTGGAAATTCGGTGTGTCAAGCGTTGTTTTTTGATATAGGCAGGTTACTTTTAAAAATCGCCTTGAGTATTCATGTAAGTGTCAGAAATACCCCCCCCCCCACCACACCCCCATATTCAGATTTTCCACTTCTAACCAACTTTGACAGTGCAATGCCAAATAGTAAGTCTCATTTCCAGGTAACGAAGCCCTTTGGCTGATAGATATCAGCTAATCAGTTTTTAAATTTTTTTTCTTCCTAAAAATTGTGCAGAGGTCAGTAACCCACAGACAGGAGTTTCACTTTTAACTGACAGTGTTAGGAAGGAGACTTGACAGTTTCTTGAAAAAGCTGCACCCAGGGTGTTCATGTTTCTAAGAAATAAACTGGATGAGCTTATTTGCAAGTGGCCCCTGTCTGCTTCATGCAGAAATTCTTCAGGTGGCCCTTGCTTCTTGTGTTAGTCAAGGAGGCAAAACTGCAGCAGCCAGGCCGGTGGCTGCTTCACAGCATACATCAGCTTTCCTTTTTTTTTTTTTTTTTTTTTTTGCATTCACTTTTAAAAATAGCTGCCCATGTATCAGTTGCCAAAATAATGTGAATAATCTGGTTATAAAAGTTCAGATTTGTTTAGAGAGAATAAAGACAGAGCTCAGGCGATTGCTCGTAACAAAACCAGTAAGATAAGCACTCAAGATTAGCCATGACTAGCAATCGTTGAGACTTCCATGTTCCAGCATCATTTATTTTTAGTTGCTGTGTTGAAACCATAGATGAAGACTTTTCTATTTATTCATTCTTGACCTTGAGCAGCCAGGTCTGCTCCCACATTCTTCTCATCATTTTATAATCTTGTTGAGCTGGGATACTAAGCAGGGCTCTCCAAGAGCATCAGCATTTTCAAATGTTCACAGTCTCTTGAGCTGAACCACCCTGAGTCCAATAGGCCTTGGCCTGGGAAAGTGTCTGGACACCCCTGCTCCATTCGTCTAGAGTTTATGGTGAAGCAGGCAGAGGAGTTGTTCAGGTTTTACTTGGATTAACCACCCTTCCAGCTTTGAGGAGTAGATAAAGACATTCAATAAAAGTGCATGACTGTGAGCAACTCCCAGGCTCTAATTTGATGTTCTTTTTATTTCTCCCTGGCTTGCTGTGCTTTATGCCTCCCTGATAACCTAGTAATACCCAAATTTTGTTTTTCCTTAGTCTTACCTAAATTTGTTTTTGAATTTTTGTTTTTCCTTAGTCTTACCTAAATTTGACAACAGCCTTAGAAACTTAAGATCTGAGAAATAATAATCTTATGATGTTGGAACCTTGGTTAAGCCAGTGTGCAATAATTTATTTTAATTTGGTCACGGCTGCCATCCCATCTGAGATTTTTTCCAATCTTTTTTTTTTTTTTTGGTCTTTTTTTTTTCTTTTGATGGAGAATAGGGTCTCGCTATGTTGTCCAGGCAGGTCTTGAACTCCTGGGCTCAAGCCATCCCCATGTCTCTGCCTCCCTAACCACTGGGATTACAGGTGTGAGCCACGGCACTGGGCCATGAGATTTTTTTTTTTTTTTTTTTTGAGACGGAGTCTCGCTCTGTCACCCAGGCTGGAGTGCAGTGGCACGATCTCGGCTCATTGCAAGCTCCACCTCCCGGGTTCACGTCATTCTCCTGCCTCAGCCTCCCAAGTAGCTGGGACTACAGGTGCCTGCTACCATGCCCGGCTAATTTTTTTTTTTTGTATCTTTAGTAGAGACAGGGTTTCACCATGTTAGCCAGGATGGTCTTGATCTCCTGACCTCGTGATCCACCCGCCTCAGCCTCCCAAAGTGCTGGGATTACAGGTGTGAGCCACCGCGCCCGGCCTGGGCCATGAGATTTTTTTTACTACCTATTTTTAAATTCAGTTTGTGGAATTTTAAAATTTGAAGTATCAAATGGGATATGTTTAAAGACCTTGAAATTCTCTTTCCAACTGTAAGATTTTGTGAAATTTCTGGCTTGTTAAGTACAAATAAGAAAGACATTAAGGAACCAGGATAAAGTTCAAATGGAAAGAATCATCGTTGCTTGCCAACTTTTAATGAAGAAGTAATTCTGCTAAAATCTAAATATTTTATTTTATGTAAATGAAATTCTCACAACCCAGACGAGTATGTTCCTTATAATATCTTTGGTAAGGAAATTGCTTGGAACTTCTCAACAGAAAATACCCTCAGATATATCGAACAAGAACACAGGAAACATGGTTCTGGTTCTAGTGATACCATGACACTTTCGGTGACATCTTAGTTAGGTCCCAGTTTTGGTGCTAATCTCTTTAGAGCCCAATAAGAGGGGTTGTTACCAGTTTGGTTATTTAACCAGCTGTGGGAAAACAGGGTTCATCTTTGCATCGTAGGCACCTTGTAGGTAGTTTCCTGTGTATAAATATATGATTCAACTCTATATACTGAAAGAAAAATACCATACCCTGAGAACCTACGCCCCCAGAATTTTGTAGGTTTTTTCCCCCTTTTTAACATTTCTCTCCAATCTATGTAGAATTTTGTTGGATGAGTATGAAGAAGGGCTTTAAAATGAGGCTTTTCATTCCAAGAGGCAAGTGAATTGTCCCATTGTTAGCGATCCTTCTCTAGTGGTTTGTGCTCTAATATGTCAGATTCTTGAATATCTCAGAGCAGGTTTCTGGCTATCTCTTCTGAGGGCTGTATGCTTGTAGCAGGAGCTCTGAAGTAAGCTTGCTGGGCCCCACTCCTGACCACCTCTAGGCCACGTGCCATGGGTAGGCGTACACCACCTTTTTGAGTCTCAGTTTTTTTTAAATCTGCAAAAAGAAAGATAATAATAAGGCCTACTTTGGGACCGTTGTGAGGATCACATGGGAAAATACATGGTAAGCACTCATATTAAAACATAAAAAATCCTTAGTCACTGTGGTTTCAGTAATTGTGGCTGTATTATATGTTAATATCCGCACACAGGTGCACTTTCATCATGAGTTATCAACATTGGCAGAGGTAAGAGGAATGGACAATGAGAAGTGACATTTCAAGTGTATCTTTCGTATTTGCTAAATGTCCACAGGGCAGGTGGCTAAATGAGTTAATTTCCTTCCATACCATAGCATGCTCTGCAGTAAGAGGTCAAAAATGTGCGTGACAGGGAAAGATACCCTGGATGTTAAATGAAAAAAAGGAGCAAGTGGTAGAACAATGTTATCATTCTATTTTTGAAAAAAAATAAGATGTTACACCCAGCAACTCGTGTTTTTAGACAGAAGGAAATGTCTGGAAGGATTACCACCAGAGGGTGCAAACTGGTGGCCCCTGGGCCAAATGTAGCCAGCAACTGTGTTATGTGGCCCGTACAGTACTTCTTACGGTGATGAATAGTTGCCAGCACTTACAAATTGAGACATTTTACATAAAACCCTGAATTTCAGGCTTCTATTGAAAAAATTAGAATGTCTGCTCACCTTGGACCATTAACCCCTTAGGAACCCGAAAAGCTGGAACTGGCCTAAGACAAAAGCTCTCAGTGGTTCCCCAGGGCCCACCTGGACTTTTCTTTCAGGTACCTGACCGCTGGTCCTAAATCCATTTGGGTTTATGAACCTCTGTCTACATCTGGCTTTTTAACACCAGTGCGTCCAGCAAATGGGATCGGGATAGAAAAAAAAGTAGGGCCTTTGGGAAGACTCACTTTTTACTTTATATACTTCTGTGTGGTTTGAATGTGTGACAGTGATGCTATGTTACTATTAAAATGTGAAAACCAATACATAAACATGTTTGAATACTTGGTAGTATCCTAGATGCCATAGAGAAAACTCCTGTTCCTTTTGATATCCCATTATAAAGCTCAAAATGAAAGTGGACCTTGTGGATCAGAGCCTCTTACTATTGAAATTCTCCTCTTGAAGTGCCTTCTTCATGGACCCATTTCCATCCAGGAGTTCTTGCTTCTGGTCAGAGCAAGGGCATCAGAGGAGATGGCCATGCCCTGTTCTTGCTTCCTTTTTGCAGGCTGCATCCCTTTCCCCTGCCAGGGCATCTGTTGGCCCTCTCTGTGCCCCTCCCTGCTCCACTGCTACCTGCCCTGGAGCCCCTCAAGTTTCACCTCTTACACGAAGTGCTGCAGCCCACGGGTTTCAGTTCTTCTTTCCCATTCAGTCAGCAGCCGGAAGTTAGGTTGAATCATTCTAGGATTTGTTCATGTGAATGTTCCCTTCCTCCTCCCCAAAGAAATAAAACATAGAATGCCCTGGTCATCTCACATTTCCAATGAATCCTTACTGGGGTGAGGCTGGCCTTGGCTGCTGGGACTCCTTGATGTGGCTTGTCAGAAAATCCTCCAAGAGAGGAATGGCTGAGTGATGGAGCCTCCCTCACTTCCCAGGGTACTGTCTTTCTTCATCAGCTGAATTGTCCCCAAAGCTAGCTAATCTCAAGTTTACAGGCTTGTTCAAATTCAGGACCCTTCCTGTGTAGGAGGCTAGAACAAGAGGCCTTAGGAATACCTGCCCTTACCTCTCCACCAGCCACCACTTAACCAGCTTGCTTTGTGGGGAGTCAGGCTTTAGGAAATAGGGAATCCCAAGGACAATCTGAAACCCATCTCTCCGTGGACACTGCCATTCCATCTGACACTCATTACTGAGTGCTTACAGGTGCTAGCTCCATGGTGACCCAGATGCTTGCCTGAAAGGCATAAGCCTTTTTACAGTGATTTCACTTCCTCCTTTCTCTAAGCAGATGTGATTCCCTCACACTTTTTGAAGCAAGACCCAAGCCTGTCAGATCAGCCTCCAGACCTATTAAAGTACTTGGTTTCTTCCAAAATACCCTGTAGTTCTGCACTGCCTTGCTGTTGAGTTTGCCAGTTCTTCGCCTAGAACACTCGTCAGAACGCTGCCTATGTGTCTCTCGCTCTGAGAACCCTTCTCAGACTTTGTCCCCATGAAAAATGCATTTGCCAAGCTCACTTATTTCCTGGACCCCTCGGCACTTTTTGCAAATTCCTGGCAACGTGAATGGAGAGAGCCTGCTTTCTCATAAAAGTCTTGGATTTAATCTCCTTCTGTTAGACCAGAAGCTTGTTGTTCAAATGAACCTGCTGTCTTTGCTGGGTCCCCAGACTTTGCTCAGGCTTGAGACAGAGGAAGGCTCTTAAAAATCCATGCATTTGTAAGAAGGCCCCAGGAAACCCTGGGCTAAATCTTAACAGCTAAAATTTGTAATTAGGAAGATTTTTGCTAGTCAAATACTACCCCATTAGATAACTAAAAGAAATAAATAAATAATTGAGAACTACACTGGAGTTATGTCTCCTTGAGTTTGAGACCCTCTGCCAATGTGCAAGGAGGGTGAGAGTGCTGGTTTGTTTGTGGGGAAGGAGTGAGCCAGGCATAGTTTTCAATCTGAAACCTTGTAGTTTCCTGTGAGACAGTCTACCTCACCCAAGAGGTCTGGGTTTTTTGTAAGGCAAGGAACTGGAGCAAGACGTTCATTCTGGTGAGATCTCCACTTCATAAAACAAGAAATGTCAGCCATGAATTATTTCCATAATAGCTCTGAGCAGGAAGACCTCTTGTTATCCATGACAAAAGTTGAAAGGGAGGTTTCCAGAAGCAGCTATTTTGAAAGGACTCTGAAGAGAAGATGCCAGATTTGCATAAGACAAAAAGAAACGGATGGGTGTGTAGTTGCTTTTGAACCACGACTCAGCGTGGACTCTGTATCCCGGGCAGGGCTACTGATTCTTGGGGAAAGTTCAAGTAGATCATTGATTCCTCTTTGAAGATCCAAAGCTCTCCTCCCGTGTCCCTTCTCCTAGTGATGCTTTCTTTTCTATTTCACCCCGGTGTTTGGGTCTGCAAAGCTCCAGGCAGCACAGCTGCTGCAGCTGATGGGATGCTTCACATTGCTTTTGGTGGGGACCCAGTGAGCACTGTTTGTCTCTTACAGGCTGGGGATTGTCAGTCAGAAACTGAACTTCTGGTGTACCTTTGAATGCCCAAAGAGTGCTCTGCAAAAGCAGCAGTAGTAGGAGAGGTGGGGAACTCTTGACTGGTGCGGCTCTCAGCCTCTGACACTTGTAACTGATGGCCCCTGTCACTTCCTGTCATGCAGCCCAAGTGGCAGGGAGGAGTTCCTTCAGGGAAACTATGCTCAGCCCTGTTCAGCGAATCCTGTGCACAGGGCTCCACTGCAGCTAGGAGCCGGCAAGTCCGGGTGGATGAGGTCAGAGCGCCCCATGGTGTGGTGCTGCCTCTTTGTCCGTGCGCAGGTAAGCCCCCTGCTGCTGAGCCTAGGATGGGCCGGCTCTCAACTCCCACCCGAGCCCGGTGGGGTGGTGCCAGGATCTGAGGTGTGGGAGGACGCAGTGTTCTTTTTACCTTCCAAGACACTGATCAGGGAGTTGCTGTTAAAAGCACCTGGGATGATGGAGCCAGATTCCCGCCTCACTTTAGTATGAATCAGAAGAGCACCGTGTGGCAGTGTTTAAGACCGCAGATGGCTTTGCTTGGTTGCGGAGGGTGAGCTGAGTGGCATGCATAGCTGTCAGGGCCTCCTTTAGCATATGTGATTGGAGGGGAACAAAGGGAAGGGCTTTTCACGCTCTGCTGTGCAATGCTACTGTTTTAATTTTTGTAAGAGAATGGTTTTAATTAATGGGAAGGAAAAGAGGGAAAAGAAGGATGCATCCACCTTCTGTTTTGTTGTTGCGATTTAATGACAAAGTGGATTTCCAAGATCTTCTCTTATTCTTTGGATTGGAAGATGGCAAAACTCAGTTTTAGAAGTTCATGCTGCTTGGAGCAACTGTTTTGTAGGTTTCCCTAAAGTGATCCTGGTGTTTTGAGTCTGTTTGTTATTGGGAGAATGAAGTCAGATATTATCAGTGGAGACTCAGACGATATCATTCTCATTAAGAATATCGTTGTTTGGTTTGGGCTATTTTGGAAAGAGTGTCTGGAAATGTTATGTTTCCATGGGTTGAAGAATGGTTAGGAGCTCTGAAGGTTACTTTCCCTATCCCTTTTATTTATTTGTTTTTTGTGGAGGTAGTTGTTAAAGTTTTGGATAAGCCAAAACTGTTCTTTATTTGTTTGTTTGTTTTTGTTTTTTGAGACAGAATCTTGCTCTGTCATCCACGCTGGAATATAGTGGCGCAATCACGGCTCACTGCAACCTTGACCGCCTGGGCTCAAGCAGTCCTCTTGCCTCAGCCTCCCGAGTAGCTGGGACTACAGGCATACACCACCATGCCCTGCTAATTATTTCATTTTTTTTGTGGAGACGTGGGTCTCACTATGTTGCTCAGGCTCATCTTAAACTCTGAGCTCAAGCAATCCTCCTTCAGCTCAAGCTTCAGCCTCTCAAAGTGCTGGGGTTAGAGGCATGAGCCACTGCACCTGGCCTGCCAAAACTGTTTTTTAAAGGCAATGCCCATTGCTTTTTCTATTCTTCTCATCAGAACTATGTTCCTGGGACTGATTTCTGTAACCCTAATTCCAGCTCTTGTGTATGACCATTCTAGACATATTAATTTTTTTCAATTTTTTTATTGTGGTAAAATACATATAACACATAATTTACCATCTTGACTATTTTAAGTATATAGTTTTGTGGTATTAAATACATTCATAATGTTGTGCAAGCATCACCACCATCCATCTCCAGAACTCTTTTCACTTTGCAAAACTGAAACTCTATACCCGTTAAACAGTAACTCTCCATTCTTCCCTCCCCCATCCCCTGGCAACCACCATTCTACTTTCTGTCTCTGTGATTTTGATTATTCTAAGTATCTCATATAAGTAGAGTCAAACAGTATTTGTCTTTTTTTGACTGGCTTATTTCACTTAGTATAATGTCCTCTGGATTCATTCATGTTGTAACATGTGTCAGAATTCCCTTCCTTTAAGAATATTCCATTATTGTATATGGTGGTAATAGTGTATGGAGCTCTGAAGGTAACAGAGAAACAAATACTCAATTTCTCTGTGAATATACGACACTGTTGCATAATTATATGTAGTACATATTTTGCATTTCATTATTACCTCTAATAGTGATTGAAAACTACTCTCTGTATTACAAGGCTGAAAGATTTGAGAGCTGTTTACGGCATGCCCCACATTAAACAGTTTTTCTTGTCAATTAATATTGTTAAACGGTGACATACCACATTTTGCTTATCCATTCATCCTTGGATGGGGCTTAGGTTGCTTTCATGTTTTAGCTGTTGTGAATAATGCTGCTATGAACATGAGTGTACAAATATCTCTTAAGACCCTGCTTTCAATTTTTTTCCCATAAGTTATTGGGGTACAGCTAGTAGCTAGTATTTGGTTACATGAGTAAGTTCTTTAGTAGTGATTTGTGAAATTTGTTGCACTCATCATCCAAGCAGTATGCACTGCAACCTATTTGTAGTCTTTTATCCCTCACTCCCCTCTCACCCTTCCCCTCAAGTCCCCAAAGTCCATTATATCATTCTTATGCCTTTGCGTCCTCATAGCTTAACTCCCACATATCAGTGAGATCATACGATGTTTGGTTTTCCATTCCTGAGTGACTTCACTTAGAATAATAGTCTCCAGTCTCATCCAGGTTGCTGCAATGCCATTAATTCATTCCTTTTTATGGCTGAGTAGTATTCCATTGTATAAATATACCACAGTTTATTTATCCACTCCTTGATTGATGGGTATTCCATGATTTTGCAATTGCGAATTGTGTTGCTATAAACATGCATGTGCAAGTATCTTTTTCGTATAATGACTTCTTTTCCTCTGGGTAGATAACCAGTAGTGGGACTGCTGAATCAAATGGTAGTTCTACTTTTAGTTCTTTAAGGAATCTCCACACTGATTTCCATAGTAGTTGTACTAGTTTATATTCCTACCACCTGCTTTCAGTTTTTTTGAGTATATACCCAGAAGTAGAATTGCTAGAACATACAGTAATTCTATTTTTAATGTTTTGAGGAACCACCATACTTTTTCCACAATGGCTATTCCATTTTATATTCCCACCTACAGTGCACAAGGGTTCCAGTTTCTCCACATCCTCACCAACACTCCTAATTTTGATTTTTTTTCAATAGTAGCCATTCTAATAGGTGTGAAGTGGTATCACCTTGTAGTTTTGATTTGAATTTCTCTGATTATTAGTGATGTCGAGCATCTTTTCGTGTGCATTATTGGCCATTTGTATGTCTTCTTTGCAGAAACGTCTGTTCAAGTCCTTTGCTCACTTTTGAATTGGGTTGCTTCTTTTTTTTTGTTATTGAGTTTTAGGAGTTCTCTACATATTCTGAATATTAATCTCTTTTCAGATATATTATATGCAAATATATTATCCCATTCTTTGTGTTGTCTTTTTGTTTTGTTGACATTGTTTAGACATACTTTTTTTTTTTTTTTTTTTAAAGGAGACAAGGTCTTGCTCTGTCACCCAGGCTCGAGTGCAGTGGCACAATCATAGCTCACTGCAGCCTTGAACTCCTGGGCTCAAGCAGTCTTCCCACCTCAGCCTCCTGAGTAGCTGGGACTACAGGTGTGCACCACCATACCCAGCTAATTTTTTAACTTTTTTGTCAAGACCAGGTACTGCAATGTTGCCCAGGCTCGTCTTGAACTCCTGGCCTTAAGTGATCCTCCCACTTTGGCCTTCCAAAGTGCTAGGATTATAGACGCAGGCCACTGCATGCCCCTCAGATGTATATTTTTAGTACTTTCATGTGACTGGGGTAATTTCAGCCTTTCCCCATCTCACTCACCTCACTATTTCCTCTCTTGATGAAGAATAATTTTTGAGTCTTCCAAGTATGAAAGTTGACAATATTCAAATGATTGATTACATGTCAGTGATAGTTAATGCAATGTTAATAACAATATAATATGATAATAACATATTTATTAGATGCTTATCTAAACACTTTACTCAGATTCACTCATGAAAGTCTTACAACACTGTAGGGATTGGCTATTATCATTATTCTTATTTTGCAGATGGCAAAACTGAGATTTACAGAAGATAAATAATTTGTCTAGGTCATCTGCATGGTTAAGTAGTGGATCAGGTTTCAAACCCAGGAAGAATGGATTCAGAAATGATGTTTTTAGCCATTAGGTGCTATGTGATGACTTTAATATGGGTTCCTTCCCAGATCTCCTATTATGTGCAACATCTGCAGTAACACTTTGCTTTCCAGTGATTTGGTAAGTTATCCCATTTTGGTGAATGTTTGCTGTGGTCCAGTTAGTGCCTAAGTAAGAGGCACCTATGACAAGTCACTACTTTCTCTGGACTCAGTTTCCCCACTTGTCAAATCAGAGATGTCTCTAAACTCATTTTAGCTCAGATATGAATCTGAAGTATGCAAATATCTTGTACAAAGAGTCAAAAATAGTTTTCACATCTGCCCTACTTCAAAGTCAAATGATTTAATGAATGATTTAATGAATGTGTTTAAGTATACATTTCCCAAGGATATCAACTAGAACTCAAAATGCAATTGGCTGACTAGCTACTTTATTCTGCTTGTGAACATACAAATATATAATTTTTTTTTCTTTTAGAGACAGTCTTGCTCTGTTGCCCAGGCTGGAGGGCAGTGGCATGATCATAGCTCACTGCAGCCTTGACTTCCTGGGCTCAAGTGACCCTCCACCATCGGCCTCTGGAGTAGCTCAGACCTTAGTGTGTAAGGGCTTAGCAACAACAGGACTCCGAAGCACCTATGTCCTGAGGTAAACATGGACGTAGTTTGATTTTGTGGAGGGAAGGAAGCAGCATATTCGATGGAAGGTCGAGACTGCATTTTAAAGCCGCTGTTCTAGCCATGTTTTTACAGCTTGCCCAGGACGCCAAGTAGGAGGCATGGAAGGGGAAGTTGATTCAAACCAGATCCTAAAAAGGCCTCTCTTGATGGAACACTCAGACGTGTGACTTGGAGCGGGCAAAGTCAGAGTGGTGACCCCAGCTGTTCACCGGGACAGAAACAATGGGTGGCTTTAGGACCTAAATATAGACAAAGTGGATATCACTTAGGGAAACTCGTTCCTGATACTGGCCGGGGTGGGCAGTTCTCTTGGGAAGCAGCTCCTGTGTGCCAACCCTTGCTCTGCCGGCCCTCTTTTTCTGAATATCTCTGTCCATATTCTAGCTTCCCTGCATTCTTTGGGCACCTGCCTCAGCTTGGCAGCTTTGAAATAACCCATCACAGATCCTTATTTCCCCATCTCTCCCTTCCAAGTCTTCCTTGCAGTGCTTACCACCTCTCTCCCTTTCTTCTCACAGATCCCACCCAACCCCTGCCATAAACCCCAGGTGTCCTCTCCACCATATTCCTCGTGGAGGGACGAGAGCACTGGGCTAGGAGTCAGGAATCTGCGGATCAAGTTCTGGATTTTGCAGTTAACCCTGGGCAATGCTAAACTTCCCCAGTGCTAGGTTCTCCAAGCAGAACCAGTGGAGACGTAGCCATCAAGGACTGAGATCCTGGAGGTTGCAGCCTGAAGTCAAATCCTCACTGTCACTTACTCTGTGACCTTGTGCAAGTTCCTTACCTCTCTGGGCCTCAGTTCCTTCACCTGCAGGATGAAGATGCTGATAGTACCTGCCTCATAGGGTATCAGGAACTTATAAAATAATATCTGCGGAGCGCTTCAAACAGCGTATCTTGTTAGTGCTCAAAAATGCTCTCTATGATTATGATTGTGATTTTTAGGAAAAAGAGACTTGAAATAGATCAGTGTTTGCCAAATTTCACTCACATTTTTCATATCCACATACCACCGGTACTATTATTTTTCAGTTACTGTATTTCTTTAAATTATCTCTTTTTCGTTTCTGTTTTTGGCTTTTTAGGTTTGGGTTTTTTGGTTTGTTTTTGTTTGTTTTTTAGACTTAGGCACATCCTAAGCAGTAATAGCCCTGAAATCACAGGTTGGAAATGTGTTTCCTAAAACATATTATAATGAATATATACAGGTCTATCGCATATGGTCTGAGATGATATTATATCACCAGTGGGGTCCACTTTCCATGCTTTGGGGACTGCAGAACCAGTGGCTCTGAGCATCTGAGGTCCAGGTTGCTGCCTCTAGTGATTCTGACTGTACTCATCCCATCTTTCCATCAATCAGGCACTGCCTGAGAACCATCTTTGTGCTGGATTCTGCGCCAGGTGCCAAGGTGGCCAAAATATGGGTCTTTGTAGTCCCTGCTATCTTCTTTGAATGGGACATTACGAGCCCAGAGAAAATGAGAGAGAGAGGGACACACACAAAATGACCCAATTTCTGAAACTCCATCTTAAAAGTAAGAAGAGCCAGGGCCACTCTCCCTGCCTGAAACCTCTGGAGTTGGGTAAAGAAGACCGTCTCAGTCAGCTTTTGCTGAGTAACAGCTACCCTGAAACTCAGTGGCAAACAATAACAAACATTTATTCTGATGCTTATAAGTGTGCAGGTTGGCTGGGGTGGTCTGTCCTACATGGGTTCATTCTGGACAGTGCTACTCACGTATATATTCTTCTCTTGTGGAGCAAGCAGAAACACATGGTGTCTCTTAAGATGTAGGCTCAGAGTTGGTACACTGTCTCTTTCACCTCACAGGATCAAGCCATGGAGGTCAGGGAAAGGCAGAAATACTTGCTGAAGAATAAATTGATCTACCGCCAAGATCATCACCATTTATTTACTGAACCCACATTTACTGAGTGCATATTGTGTGAAGCACTCTGCGTGTTGCTGGGGGTGGGGGGTGTTAAACGTAGTAACAGTAAGTGATGAAGGTGATGAGAACGCCTATCCCAAGGCCTGGCATGTATTAGGTCCTAAATGAATACGTGATGAATGATGATCTACTGGTACCTCTCGAGTGCTGACTAGTGATGAGTATTTCACAGGGATTATTTCATCTTATCTTCCCAGCCCTCTTGGGCAGATACAGCAAGCTTGGGTCAGACAAGTGCAAGGCTGTTAAATGCTTGTGATCTTCTGATATGAGAAAGGGAGAGTTGATGGAGGCATGGCAGCAGGGAGAGGCCACATGCCATGAGACCATCCCTGATGCTGGGGAGAGAGGCAGGCTCTGCACCAGCCAAGCACAGGTTCGAATGCCTTATGTGTATATTTCCACGCATACTTTGTGGACTGTTTTGGGCACAAACTCTTCAAGCACCCACACATACTAAGAATTTAACATGGTACTTGGCCTCTCATAGTTTCACTAAATCGCTAGCCCTCTGCCTTCTTGAGTTCACGGTGTATCTTTGAGTGTTCTCTTTAGAAAACTGTACATAGTTGTGAAAATGTCCGTACGGCCCCCTGGCTCCTGGTGAAGAACTCTGCTCTGATTTTTCACTCCATCCATTCTCCCTTCTCCTTCTTTCTCTCTCTCAAGAAATTACTCCAGAAGCGAAGCAGTGTTTTTCTGTATTTGTATGCCAGTGTCAGGTCCAGGGTCTGACTCATATTAGCTGCCCAATGAGTGTTTTCTAACTGAGTGAGAGAATAAAGATGATAGTGTTGATGATACCTCGTTTGCATGTGCATAGCGTCAGGGAATTTTTGAACTGAATGAGATAGAACATACATGTGCATGTGTCATTATGATAAAATGATTTCTATTCCTTTGGGTATATACCCAGTAATGGGATTGCTGGGTCAAATGATGTTTCTGTTTTAAGGTCTTTCAGAAATCACCACACATGGCATCCAACCCCTTTATTTTCTGCATTATAAAACTGAGACTGGATTACAAACCTTACCCAAAGGCATACAGCTAATAATAATAGTATTATTATTATAATTAACATTTCCCCCCAAGCAGATACAATTAGTTCTCATTCCTTCAGTACCTTTTCAGAGTACAGGGTCCATTCTGATGTATCAGTTTTATGGATCACGTTGCAAAACTGAGTTGTCTTGTCCCTCGTATCTGAAGCCAAAGACATGGATGAGAGAAACATATTCCACATCTCAACTTCAGAACCATTATGGTGTGAGCCCCTTAGGGCAAAGTGCTTGTCACCTCACCTCTTTCTCTGGATCCCCCATTTCCACTCTGTCCTTCAGTTCTTGCCCAGAGCTGTGTATACGGACGCGGAGATGGGGACATTTGTGCTGAGGCTGGTCAAGCTGTGGGTGGAAGGTGGATTTACGGACAGAGCCAGGCAGGAATTTGTTCCTGCAGAGTCCTGGAAATCTTATTTGGAGCTGTTCTTCTATTCTTAGTTTTGAAGGCACTTTGTTCTCTGGTGCATTGTTTTAACAGCCACCAGGAAATCAGTCCCCGCTCGGGGTCACTGGTGTCTGCCTGTGGCCGCCCAGGTGGGAGGTGTACTGGTTTGTTGCAGGGTTGATCCTTTGTCATCAGGATCTTGTAGCCCTTTCTCCTTTTGTTGCCCAGCCTGTCTGCATGGGGCAGGGAAGGGTAAGGAAGCTCTTTTTCTTTATAGCAATGATAACTGTACTTCTTTTGTTCTTTTAAGTTCAGGGGTACGTGTGCAGGTTTGTTTTATAGGTAAGTTTGTGTCATGGGGGTTTGTTGTATCGATTATTTCATCACTAAGGATTAAGTCCAGTGCCCATTAGTTATTTTTCCCGATCCTCCCTGTCCTCCCACCCTCCACCCTCTGATAGGCCCCAGTGTGTGTTGTTCCCCTCTGTGTGTCCATGTGTTCTCATCATTTAGCTCCCACTTATAGGTGAGAACATACAGTATTTGGTTTTCTGTTCCTGCATTAGTTTGCTAAGGATAATGGCCTCCAGCTTCATCCATGTTCCTGCAAAATACATGATCTCATTCTTTTTATGTCTGCATAGTATTCCATGGTGTATATGTACAACTTTTTCTTTATTTAGTCTACCATTGATGGGCATCTAGGTTGATTCCATGTCTTTGCTATTGTGAATAATGCTACAGTGAACATACATGTGCATGTGTCATTATGATAGAATGATTTATATTCCTTTGGGTACATACCCAGTAATGGGATTGCTGGGTCGAATGATATTTCTGTTTTTAGGTCTTTATTATTGTTTAGGTCTTTCAGAAATAGCCACCCTGATTTCTATAATGGTTGAACTAGTTTACCCTCCCACCAACAGTGTATAAGCAAATAACTGCATTTATTTCTATGTAAAAAGAAAGATGCTAAAATCCGGGCCTCCACAGTGTTGTGCCCTCTGGAGCAGTGTTGTCCAATAGAAGTAGAATGTTGGCCAGGCGCCGTGGCTCACACTTGTAATCTCAGCACTTTAGGAGACTGAGGCGGGTGGATCACTTGAGGTCAGGAGATCAAGACCAGTCTAGCTAACATGGTGAAACCCTGTCTCTACTGAAAATACAAAATTAGCTGGGCGTGGTGATGCAGGCCTGTAATCCCAGCTATTCGGGAGGCTGAGGCAGGAGAATCGCTTGAACCCAGGAGGCAGAGGTTGCAGTGAGCCAGGATCGTGCCATTGCACTCCAGCCTGGGCAACAAAAGCGAAACTCCATCTCAAAAAAAAAAAAAAAAAAAAAAGTAGAATGTCAGCCACAATAGTGATTTTAAGTTTCCTAGTAGCCACATTAAAATAAGTAAATAAAAAGAAGCAGACGACATTAATTTTAACAATACATTTTAACTCAGTATCTTTCTTTCTTTCTTTCTCTTTTTTTTTTTTTTTTGAGACAGAGTCTCGCTCTGTCGCCCAGGCTGGAGTACAGTAGTGTGATTTCGGCTCACTGCAACCTCTGCCTCCCAGGTTCAAGTGATTCTCCTACCTCAGCCTCCCGAGTAGCTGGGATTACAGGGGCCTGCCACCACGCCCAGCTAATTTTTGTATTTTTAGTAGAAATGAGGTTTCACCATGTTTGCCAGGCTGGTCTCGAACTCCTGACCTCAGGTGATCCACTCGCCTCGGCCTCCCAAAGTGCTAGGATTATAGGCGTGAACCACTGCACCTGGCCCAAATACTAGCATTTCAACCTGCAATAGCTATAAAAATTATTAAGAAGATGTTTTACATTCTCTTTTTCATACCAAGTCTTCAGTATCCAGTGAGTATTGTATACTTAAAGCACATCTCAATTCAGACTAGTCACATTTCAATGCCAGTGACCACATGTGGCTCACGGTAGCCATCGGACACTGCGGATCCACAGAGCACCAGTAAGTGCTTCTTGTGATGACAGAAATGTTTTCTATCTGCTCCGTCTCATATGGAGGCCACTAGCCTCAGGTAGCTATTGAGCACTTTAAATGTGACTAGTGCAGCTGAGGAGCTGCATTTTTAATTTTATTTAATTTTGATTAATTAAAATGTGAATTTAAACAGTCACATGTACCTAGTGGCTCCCATATTGGACTGGTCGCGGTGGCTCACACCTGTAATCCCAGCACTTTGGGAGGCCAAGGTGGGCGGATCACGAGATCAGGAGTTTGAGACCAGCCAGCCCAACATGATGAAACCCCATCTCTACTAAAAATACACAAATTAGCTAGGCGTGGTGGCAGGCACCTGTAATCCCAGCTATTCGGGAGGCTGAGGCAGGAGAAATGCTTGAACCCAGGAGACTGAGGTTGCAGTGAGCCGAGATCGTGCCACTTCACCCTAGCCTGGCAACAGAGCGGGACTCCGTCTCCAAAAAAAAAAAAAAGTGAATTTAAACAGTCACATGTACCTAGTGGCTCCCATATTGGACAGCACAACTCTAGAGATTTGATCTTATTAGAAAAATATCAATTTAAACTTGACCAGGGTATCATTTCTCACCTACCACATTGGCAGAAATTAGAAAGTTGGATAATGCTGTTTGAGGAGGGGAACAGAACCTTTTTTACATGGCCAGTAGGAGTATAAATTAGAGCAGGCTTGATGGAGGCCAATTGGCAATGTTTAGCAAACTTACAAATACACATTCCCTTGACCCCAACAGTTCTGTTTCTGGATATTAATGCTACAGAGTCTCTTATGCGTGTAGGCTGGTTTATGTAGAAGGATATTTGCTGCAGCAGAAGATTGGAAACTACATACATACTCAGTCAATGGGGACTTAAATAAATACGTTATTGCACATTTTAAAAATGTAATTTGCAACTACTGAAAAAAATTCATTATTTCATAGCGTTGAAGGCTTTCCCAAATATAGTGTTAAGCAAGTGTAGAGCAGTACCTATAGTGTGTTAGCATTGGGTAAAATAGATGATTTGCTTATTTATGTCTAGAGCTGGTCTGGAAGAATGCAGAAGGAAGCGATGGCTGGGATGTGAGAGAGGTCGACATCATCATATGGTGCCTATACCCTTTTGGAATTTAATCCTGTGCATTTGTATATTACCTATTCAAAAAATGAATACCTAAAAAATAAAAAGAGAAAACTCTAAGGGAAGAGTGAATCAGAGAAGGCTTCCTAGAGAAAATGACCTTTGGACTGGATTGTAAAAGATGCACAGGAGTCCTTCAGGTAGGAGGAAGGCTGAGGCTCAAAGGCGTGAATGAGTGGGATGGGTTCAGTCATCCATATGTACCCAGCAGTGGCAGAGTATTCGGTGTATTAAAGAGCATAGTAATGGAGTTTCGACATGCATGACTAGCCAGATGGGAGAGGTTTTGTGAGTAGAGTTTGGACTTAACTCTGAACCAGAGGAGCCAGAGATGGTTTGAAGGAAATAGGAAGTAACATGCTTGTATTAGTATGAATGACAGCTTTGGTGGAGTGGTGAGTGGCCTGAAAGAGTGGTTCTCAAAGTGTGATCTGAGGAGCCCTAGGAGTCCCCAAGGCCTAGAGGGTACTGATGACATAAATACAAAACAGATGTTCTTTGTATGTGTCGACCAAAATAACAAATCATAGCAGCTTGATTGCAGGAGCAGATGTATGAATCCAGCTGTCTTCTGTGCAGCCAAACATTAGAGTAGTCAAAACATAGAACGATGTTACTCCTCTCATGTTTTTTTGAAAATATAGTTAATTTTTATTAAAATCTGGTAATTAGATTAACAAGTAATATGTTTATTTTTAAAAGAATAAATATTTTTAAAATTTCTCAGTTTTGGCTGGGCCTAGTGGCTCATGCCTGTAACCTCAGCACTTTGGGAGGCCAACGTGGGAAGATCGCTTGAGCCTAGGAGTTTGAGACCATCCTGTCAACATAGCGAGACTCCATCTGTACGAATAATTTTTTAAAAGGCTGGGTGCAGTGGCTTATGCCTGTAATCCCAACACTTTGGGGGCCAAAGTGGGAGGATTGCCTGAGCCCAGGAGTTTGAGACCAACCTGGGCCACCTGGCAAAATCTCATCTCTACCAAAGAAAATACAAAAGTTAGCTGGGCATGGTGGCACGTGCCTGTAGTCCCAGGTACTTGGGAGGCTGAGGTGGGAGGATAGCTTAAGCTGGGGAAGCAGAGGTTGCAGTGAGCTGAGATTGCAACACTGCACCCAGGCCTGGGTAACAGAGCTAGACCCTGTCTCAAAAAATATATACATACATACATATATATATATGTAGAGAGAGAGAGAGAGAGAGAGAGAGGCATGGTAGCATGTACCTACTTCCAGCTACTTGGGAGGCTGAGGCAGGAGTATTGCCTGAGCCAAGGAGGTTGAGGCTGCAGTGAGCTGTGATCATGCCTCTGCACTCCAGCCTGGGTGAGTGAGACCTTGTCTCAAAAAAATTCTCAGTTTAATACTATGTATATTGATAGATACAACCAACATAAACAAAAGCTCATTGGGGCCCTCACTAATTTTTGAAAGTATAAAGGCATCTTGAGATTAAAAAAAAAATCAGGAACCACTGGCCTAGAAGCAGGCAGGCCCTGTGTGTTTTTAATTCTGGTTGGATTGAAATAAACTACAGGGAAACAAATGCAGCTATCCAAACAAGGGTCAGGCAGGAGGTGAGCTAGCAGGGCTGCAGCTGATGTACACTTTACATATCCAAGTGCATAGCAGAGTATAGGTGGTGTCTGTTAAAGAAGGAGCTTAGTTGATGGATTGGTTTTGACTGACGAGAATGTTGGTGCATGTCCTATATTTCATTTTCCCACTAGTGGATGCTTCTGTTATTTCCAGTCCTTTGCTGTTATAAACATCCTGGAAATGTCTGCAAGTGCCCTTGGGCAAGACATACTCTAGAGTATCTCCCTAAAAGTGGAACACTGAGCAGTAAGACATTCACATTTTCAGCATGCCTAGAAGCTGTCAAGTTGCTATCCAATCTGTGACTCTCCCTCGAGCCTTGTATGAGAGCCCTGATGTCTCCAAACCTTCATATTATCAGACTTTTCAATTTTGCCAATCCCAGAGTGTGAAATGGCATCTTGCTTTAATCCCTCTCCCACCATGACCCCTACCTCCATTCTGTACCTTGGAGCATAACTCTGAATTGTAGGCAATTCAGCAGAAGTCTTTGTCACCATGAAACTTGGGGTTCGTTCTCTCTCTCTCTCTCTCTCTTTCTCTCTCTCTCTCTCTCTCTCTCTGTGTGTGTGTATGTGTGTGTGTGTGTGTGTGTGTGTTTAGAGAGGGGACACACAGAAGCAAATTCTGTATTCTACTTCCCTGGGTGAGGAAGGAGGAAAAAACTGGGACACTGTTCTTTATTGTAAACAGAAATTGCCCAGTCAACTGTTACTGTTCTTGTAGTGTTTGCTGTCATTTGGGGCTACTTGGGTCCTCAGTGAAGGAGTAGAAATCAGGCCTCTCCCTGTTGCCTGACTTGGGTTGGTGTTTGGGGTAAGGCCCAGTCTGAGGCATTAAGCTGAGACCTAAGGCTTTGGGCACACAAGTGTAGTGTGAGAGTATAAGTCTCCTTCTCTGGTCTGCTCACATGTCCTTACCTGGGTCAGGCCTTCTTGCAGGCCTGAAGCCAGGGCCAGCTTCACCGGCCTGCAACCTGGGCAGGCACACAGGGTCCTCATTCAGAAGGGCCATGTGCTCGGTTCAATGCTCTACTATAGTCATCTCGAAACTCAGTACTTTTTGGACAAAGGGCCCCACATTTTTATTTTGTGTCAGGTCCTGCAAATTATATAGCTAGTCCTGCCTGAAGTATCTTTGTGTCTCTCAGACTAAAAAGGATGTAGGGAGAGGGGTACAGTTCTGTGGGTGGCCCTGTTCTCTCTGCTCTGTGCAGGCCCTGCCTCCCACTATGAGCTGCAAAGCTCTTTTGAATGAAACACTCATTTTCCCATTTCATGCATTTCTTTTCTTTTTTAAAAATCTATCTGTCTCCATCCATCTATCCACACATGCACGCACACACACGAGATCCTCATTACTCATGATTTCATATTTGTAAGTTTGCTTACTCTCTAAAATCTATTTCTAACGCCAGATTAATACTCATGGCACTTGTGCAGTCATTCACAGACACATGCAGAGCATCAAAATATTTGAGTCCCCTTAGCACGTTGCCAGCAGAAGATGAACAAGGTGATACACTGCCTTCTTGTTCTAGCTCCCATACTGTAAACAAGTATCCTCTTTGTGGTCTGTTTAGTGCCGTGTTGTTCACATTGTATTTTTTGTTGGTGATTTCAGTGTGTAAGAAGGTTCTCAGGTATAATGCTGAAATGCTGTCTAGTATTTCTAAGCACAAGAGGGCTGTGATGTGTCTTTTGGAGAAAATACACATTAGATAAGCTTCTTTCAGGCTTGAGTTATGGTGTCATTGGCCATGAGTTCAATGCTAATGAATCAACAATATGTATTAAATAAGGTGTCGTTAAGCAGAAATACACATAAAACAAGGTTATGTATTGTCAAAAATATTGCAACCATGCCTGGGCAACATAGCCAGACCTCATCTCTACTAGAAATAAAAATAAAAAAATTTGTGGGGTATGGTGGTGTGCACCTATAGTCCCAGCTATTCGGGAGGCTGAGGAGGGAGGATCACTTGAGCCCAGGAGATTGAGGCTACAGTGAGCAGCGACTGTGCCACTGCACTCCAGCCTGGACAACAGAGTGAGACCCTGTCTCAAAAAAAAAAATTACAACCAGAGGCTCACAGAAACTTAGCCCTATATTCCCCCTAGGAGCAATGGTTTAGTATTCATTAACTCAGTGTTCACAATGACTTAATAGAATGTACTACTATGAATAATGAGAGTCAACTGTATATATATATATATACATACAGTATGTCTGTATGTCTTTGCTACTCTCGTTTACTCTCCATTTTGCCCTTTCTTCTAATCTCTTGCATTTTTGGTTCACTCTCATTTGTCAGTGGTCCATCTGACATTAGCCTTGGATCCTCAAGGGCGCCAATGAAAGGGCCTTTATTCATTTATCCATGTATTTAACACACATTTATGGATCACCTTCTTTTGCCATGCACTGGTCTATGCTGGAATCTGAACGCAGACCTTATGTTTCAAAAACATTGCTTATACATAGGGTTATTATAATTGGTGATTTTGAGACAAATTGAGAGTCTCATACTTATTTCTGGAAAGTGTTTCCCAATCTCTGCCATTCTCATTACCCACTTTCTCCCCCACCCAAAAACCTCTTTGGCCACATAATGTCATAAATGCATGAAATGTTAGAAGGAAACTTTAGAGGTCACCTGGGCCAACTCCCTCAGTTTACAGATAATGAAACTGAGATCCAGAGTGGGAAAGTGAAATGCCTGGAGTCACAAAGCTAGTTCAATGGCCTTAAAAAAGCAGGTGACAACCCAGGTAATATTAGTTCCCAGTTGCTCTATTTTATTACTTATATATCAGGTAAGAAAAAGATAACATCAGTTGTGATCTGGTAACTTCCGATTAAAAGCATAAAACAGATTTCTATAAATTGTCTACGTTGTAATAAAGCTGGAGAAAATGTATAAATGCAAGTAGAAAAATATCTAGGTTTAACCGTTGTTGTCGTTGTTGTTTTGAGACAGGATCTTGCTCTGTCGCCCAGGCTGGAGTGCAGTGGTGTGATCATGGCTCACTGCAGCCTTGACTTCCTTGGCTCAGTCAATCCTCCTGCCTCAGCCTCCGGAGTAGCTGGGACTACAGTGTGTGCCACCATGCCTGGCTAATTTATATATAGAGACTGGGTTCTGCCATGTTGCCCGGGCTGGTCTTAAACTCTGACTGGTTTCAAGGAATCCTCTTACCTTGGCCTCCCAAAGTGCTGGGATTATGGGCGTGAGCCACCACACCCAGCGAACTGTACTTTTTTGTTTTGTTTTGTTTTTACAAAAATATTTCTTATCTGCAATCAAGGTATCTAGATGTTTCCAGTATAGAGGGTGTTTAGATTTCTCACTTGGGTGATTTTCATGATCCAAATACCTGTTGTTATAACACATCCAAAAGTGAGCATCACTTGGTCCTAACAATATGTAACATACATTTGCAAGCCAGGACTGTGACAACAAAGGGAGTTGGGAGGTGGGGCCTCTGCTACAAAGCCAGCCAGGAAACAGATCCATCAGTCTTCACTTCCCGTTCACTCCCCAAACCTAGCCTCCACTCTCTCCCCTCCCAAAAAGGGGAAGGAAGAAGGTTAGGTAAAGATAACGTGCCCATCCTCAAACAAAGGATGGCGAACCCTTTTGGGTCGCCCAAGCACTCCCATTTCCTGTGGCTAAAGTTAGACCTATTAGATATGAATTTCATTTTTAATCCATGACTGGGCAGACAGAGGGTTACAGTGCCAGGAGTGGTTCACATCTTCTCCAAAAAGGATGGGAAAAAGGAGGAGTCCCTTTTCAGTTGTCTCAGGGCACAGGGGAACAGAGAGTTGCTTTTTCTATACTTGTCACAGCAGCAAAATGCATGGGACAGTTACTTTGTGTGACAATTAAGAGAGGGAGCTTCCACAAAGTGTTTCCTAAGTCCCACTCATTTGTGAATCACCTTTGACCATAGCCCTTAACACTGAAAAAGGCTTCATAATTTTCTGTAAAACAATGTATTTTTTCTTTCATATTTATATTTAATGGAAAGTTTATATTACTATGATAAACAGAAAACCAGTATGCTTGCCATAAATAGATAAGTATCAAAATAAAATATGCACAAACTAATGTAAATAAATTCTAGCTAGGTGCTATTGTCTGAGCCTCTTTGTACGTAGAAGAGAAAGATTGGGCATGGTAAACGTTAGGGGAGTATTCAAGGTGAAGTATCCTCAATTTGAGCATTTCCCTTTGAGGGATTTAGGATGGACAATGAATTGACAAAGTAATAACTTTCTTGTTATGTGATCTGATGCTGGGTAAAGAACATTGTAGCTGACTCTCCCGGTGCCCCACCCATATGGCCGAGGCCACTTCAGATGCCATCTGCAGGGCCTCCTGTCCACACCTTTGACTTTCTATGTACTTCTACCTGGCAGGCTTTCTAGCCAGGGAAGCTAACATCCTGAGGAGCCCCTCTCCATCAATGAGGGGAGGAGTTGGTGGAGTGAAACTCCCACCTCCTCACCCCTCAGTGGAGAATTATGCAGTGTGTTTTTTTGTTGTTTTTTTTTTTTTTGTTTTTGAGACGGCGTCTCGTTCTGTCGCTAGGCTGGAGTGCAGTGGTGCAATCTCGGATCACTGCAACCTCTGCCTCCTGGGTTCATTCCATTCTCCTGCCTCAGCCTCCCGAGTAGCTTGGACTACAGTCGTGCACCACCACATCCAGCTAATTTTTGTATTTTTAGTAGAGACGGGGTTTCACCATGTCAGCCAGAATGGTCTTGATCTCTTGACCTTGTGATCTGCCCGCCTCGGCCTCCCAAAGTGCTGGGATTACAGGCGTGAGCCACCGTGCCTGGCCATGAAGTGTGTTTTATATGCTCTCTCAGGGGGTCCCCAATGGGTTGAATGCCGGCTGCCCATGGCTGTAACCTGATGGCTTCATTCTCTTTATTGGCTTCCCTCCTTTTCCCTGACTCATTTTCCCACTCCCCTCCAGTTCTTCCAGGGATCACCCCAGAAGAAAACAGCTGATACTTACCTCTTTGCCCCAGGATCTGCTTTAGGGGAACTCCAAACTAACAGCAGGTAAACATAAAAGAAAGAAGACTTATTAAAGAAAGAAGACTGGCCAGGCACTGTGGCTCATGCCTGTAATCTCAGCACTTTAGGAGGCCGAGGCGAGTGGATCACCTGAGGTCAGGAGTTCGAGACCAGCCCGGCCAACATGGTGAAACCCCCCCCCTCCACTAAAAATACAAAAATCAGCCAGTGTGATGGCACATGCCTGTAATCCCAGCTACTCAGGAGGCTGAGGCAGGCTAATTGCTTGAACCTGGGCTGTGGAGGTTTCAGTGAGCTGAGATTACGCCGCTGCACTCCAGCCTGGGCAACAGAGCAGGACTCCATCTCATAAATAAATAAATAAATAAGACATACCTAAAAATGTTTTTGAAATAGATATAGGTCAGGTGCAGTGGCTCATGCCTATAATCCCAACACTTTGAGGCTGAGGCAGGAGGATTGCTTGAGCCCAGGAGTTCAAGACGAGCCTGGGCAACAAAATGAGACCCCGTCTCTACAAAAAATACAAAAATTAGCAGGGTGTGGTGGTGTGCACCTGTAGTCCCAGCTACTTGGGAGGCCAAGGTGGGAGAATCAGTTGGACCCAGAGGTCAAGGCTTCAGTGAGCTATGATGCCACCACTGCACTCCAGCATGAGCAACAGAACTGAGACCCTGTCTCAAAAATAAAAAATACATAAATAAATAAAAATAGGGCTGGGCGCGGTGGCTCATGCCTGTAATCCCAGCACTTTGGGAGGTCGAGGTGGGCAGATCACGAGGTCAAGAGATCGAGACCATCCTGGCTAACACGGTGAAAACCCATCTCTACTAAAAATACAAAAATTAGCTGGGCATGGTGGTGTATACCTGTAGTCCCAGCTACTCGGGAGGCAGAGGCAGAAGAATCGCTTGAACCCAGGAGGTGAAGGTTGCAGTGAGCCGAGATCGCACCACTGCACTCCAGCCTGGTGACAGAGCGAGACTCCATCTCAAAAAAAAAAAAAATATAGATAGATAGATAGATAGGAGGGAAATGAAAGCATCAGAATGAGTTCATGGTTATACATATATACATGCATGTTTTTTCCCTGTATCTACTGAGAGGGCCTAGAAGCAGTGGCACCCCCGTAGCAAAAACATAACTAGTGCCCAGATCTTGGCTTCTAAATACTCCTCCACTAAAGGGAACCAGAGTTCCTTGGAGAAAAGGCTGATTCCAGGACTGGGGCAGGGAGAATATAGGAAGATCTTGGAACATCTTTTTGTATCAAAAAGTAATGAAATGCCCTAAGAATGATGGGCATGTGAACAAGCTGGACACAGGCACCAGGTTGTAGGGCTCTCCCTAGCCAAGTCTGGGACAATCTGAGCATCAAAATGAAAAATGATAGTAACGGATCATAACCCACTAAATAAAATTGGAATCCATGAGCCTACATGGATGTAAATGATTAATAAATGGTGGAGAACGGAAAGCTCTTCCCTCCAGTAGAAGAATAACTTATAAACATCGAAGGGATGATAGAGTTGAAAAACCATCAGTGGACACTAAAGCTAGTGTGTTAGCATTTCATGAGGAAGGAGACACTTCCATATTTTCAATTTGCTGGCTACTTAAAAACAGAAAAATAGTAACTTTCCAGTAGAGAAATTTAGAAGATGCCACCTCAACTAAGCAGTCTAAGCCAATGTCACCAATATTGGGTCAAACCAATGCCACATGTCTTCTGAGGTGATGTGCTAAGAAAGACTCTACGTTGTCACTTCTGTCATATTCCTGTGAAAAATACACCACATGAAAAAAAATTCTCTTATTACTCTAGACATTTTTAGAATGTGCAACCTGAATCTAATCATGAAAAAACATCTAGTAAACCCTCAGGTAGGGAAATTATACAACATAACTGGCCTGTCCTCTTCAAAATCATTAAAATCAAGAAACACAAAGAAAGCCTGGGGAACTGTTCCGGATTCAAGGAGACTCAAGAACACGTGACAGTAAATGCAATCAATGCAGGGCCTTCAGTTGGATTCTGGACCAGGAAAACCAATACCTATGAAATATCTTATTGGGATGGTTGGCACCTTTTAAAAAAAAGTGGTGAATGAGTTGATATATTTTGTCAATGTTAAGTTTCCTGCTTTTGATAATAATTATCCTGTGTAAGAGGATGCCCTTTTTCTTAGGACATACACACTGAAGTATTTAGGGTCTAAAGGGACATAATGTCTGCAACTAATTCTCAAATAATTAGGAAGAAAAATATTTTATATTCATACGTATAGGAAGAGAGAGAGAGGGAGCAAATGAGGTCAGCTGTAGGCAGCCATGACACTGAGTAAAGGATTTTCAGGAGTGTCTTATTCTGGACTTGCAAACCTTTCTATAAGTTTGAAACGATATTAAAATAAACTTCCAAAAATAAAATAAATTCTCAAATAAACTGCACACTCTGCCCTCCCCAAGAAAAAGGCCTGCGTTCCTTTGTTCCTCTTCAGGAAATCTAATATCTTCTCACCACACAATTCCAGGGGGTATCAGGCCATTCGTGCTCCTGCCAGCTCTGCAGGATCTGCCAGCCCCCTGTGCCTGCAGGCCCTCATGCTGAGGCACAATTCCTGAGGCCCAAGAAGATAATTTCAGAATTATTTAATCAAAAATAGCTGTCTTCCAAACAAAACTGGAAACTGTCCCAAGAGGCTGGGCGTTTATCCTTAAAGATGCCCCTGTCTCTCAGGAGGAAAGAAACAACTGTAAGGAAAGTAACTGGATAATAATGAATACTCTTTTCCTCAGAACAATGGACCTGAATGGCTGGGCGTGGTGGCTCATGCCTGTAATCCCAGCACTTTGGGAGGCCAAGGCGGGTGGATCACAAGGTCAGGAGATCGAGACCATCCTGGCTAACACAGTGAAACCCCATCTCTACTAAAAATACAAAAAATTAGCCGGGCGTGATGGTGGGCTCCTGTAGTCCCACCTACTTGGGAGGCTGAGCCAGGAGAATGGCATGAACCCAGGAGGCGGAGCTTGCAGTGAGCCAAGATAGCGCCACTGCACTCCAACCTGGGTGACAGAACAAGACTCCATCTCAAAAAAAAAAAAAGAACAATGGACCTGAATATGCCAACACAGCCTCTTTCTGTATGTCCGCACTGGAGGCAACTGGAGCCTCGGGAGCAGCCATGGACCATTTCCATGACAAAGGCCCCTCTCTCTGCCCAGCTAGAGCTCATTCAGCACAGGGGAGGCCACCAGTCTTTCAGAGTAGTCATGACTAACTCGGGAATAATGCTCTTGGCGATAGTCCGTAGAGAATCTGTCAGAACAATAACGTGAAAGCCAGTTCCCATTTCTAATGCAGTGCCTGGAAAGAAGTCAGCTGCGATTAGAGGGACATTTTCTTCCTGCAGCTGTCTTTGAAAGTGAAGGAGGGGTTCACCACAACCCCAGATTACAGGGAGGGAGGGAGGGAGGTAGAGGGCCCCTAAACACCAGGGACATGCAGGTATTCAGGGCACGCCTTCTTTGGTGACACTGTCATGTTCTGTCAAGTTCTGAGTAAAAAGCAAAAGTTGTGGTGAGCCACAAATGGGCTGCAGGGATGGGGGGAAAGTACTTTGGGCTAAATTTTCTAATCCGGAGTCTTTGCTTCAAAGTTCATCCTAATCACTTTTATCCTGAAGTCTGAAACGGAGACCTGGCTTTTGCAGAATCAAAGCATGTTTATCCAGCATTTAATCCATTTCCCAGGAAATCAGTGTTTTACCAAGAGTGGAATTCTTTTTTAGGACTTTCCTGGATATTTCTTTTTTTTTTTTTTTTTTTTGAGACGGAGTCTTGCTCTGTCGCCCAGGCTGGAGTGCAGTGGCGCGATCTCGGCTCGCTGCAAGCTCCGCCTCCCGGGTTCACGCCATTCTCCTGCCTCAGCCTCTGGAGTAGCTGGGACTACAGGCGCCCGCCACCGCGCCCGGCTAATTTTTTGTATTTTTAGTAGAGACGGGGTTTCACCGTGGTCTCGATCTCCTGACCTCGTGATCCGCCCGCCTCGGCCTCCCAAAGTGCTGGGATTACAGGCGTGAGCCACCGCGCCCGGCCCTTTCCTGGACATTTCTAAGGCCTAACCCAGCACACAGAGAATGTTCAACAACTGCTATATGTGAACAAATGAACCCATTTGCCCATAAAATGGCAAATCCATAGAATTTCTTTTTTTTAATTTTTTATAATTAAATAAAGAGAGAAAGAGATAGGGTCTTGCCACGTCACCCAGGCTGGTCTCAAACTCCTGGGTTCAAGCAGTCCTCCCTGCTTGGCCTCCCAAAGTGCTGAGATTGCTGAGATTACAGGCTTGAGCCACAACACCTGGCCTAAACTTTCTTTTCAGGAGAACTAAAATGCCAAGAAATACCATACATAAAATATCATTTTTTATTCTGGGGCCCACAATATTTCTGAATTTTGACAATAGAAACACAGGAACAGTAGGATACTCAGATAAATTAATTTCACTATTTAGTTTCATTCATTCAACAATATTTTATTAAGCATCTACCATGTGTCAGACACTGTGTAAATGCTGTAGATACATTGGTAAACAAAAGAGATGCAGTGTCTGTTCTCAGGAAGAACACAGTTGAGTGGACCCAGGTGATTCCAATGTACAAGACTGAGCTCATACCTCACAGTTGTCCCACCAAACTGTCAGAAGCTGGGTTATTTATCTGCCAGCCCCAGTCCCTCACAGATTGAAAGCTGATCCCAGTGGCATTAATTCTCCGGCATTTCTGGCCTGTGGAAAGCTGATTTGTGTGCTTTCCACACGGTGTGCAGGGAAATGGTGATTGCCCAGGGGTTGTCAGCCGGCTGTATCTGCTACACGAGTGACTGGTTCTGATACTCCTAGAGCAGCCTTAGTCAAGTCATTTAAACTCTTTACGTCTCAGTTTCCTTATATGTAATAACTTCTTTGTACAGCTGTAAGGATTGGTTATGATACATGTAAAGCACCCAGCAAGGCAGCGGATTCTTTTTTTTTTTTTTTTTTTTTTGAGACAGAGTCTTGCTCTTGCTCTGTCACCCAGGCTGGAGTGCAGTGGTGTGATCTCGGCTCACTGCAACCCCTGCCTCCCAGGTTCAAGTGATTCTCCTGCCTCAGCCTCCGGAGTAGCTGAGGCTACAGGGGCACACCACCATGCCTGGCTAATTTTTGTATTTTTTAGTACAGACGGGGTTTCACCATGTTGGCCAGGCTGGTCTTGAACTCCTGACCTCAGGTGATCCGCCTGTCTCAGACTCCCAAAGTGCTGAGATTACAGGCATGAGCCACTGTGCCCTGCTGGCAGTGGATTCTTAATAGACAGTTGTTATAAATCCCAGCGAAGAGGCTGGGCATGGTGGCTCATGCCTGTAATCCCAGCACTTTGGCAGGCCAAGGCAGGAGGATCACTTGAGCCCAGGAGTTCAAGACCAGCCTAGGCAACAAAGACAGATCCCATCTCTACAAAACAGTAAAATAATTAGCTGGACATAGTGGCACATGTCTGTAATCCTAGCTACTTGGGAGGCTAAGGTGGGAGGATCCCTTGAGCTCAGGAGTTCGAGGCTGCAGTCAGCTGTGATCATGTCATTGCACTTCAGCCTGGGTGGCAGAGTGAGACCCTATCTCTAAAAAATAAAGTAAAATAAAAAATCCCAGCAAAGGGAAGGGACTACCTTAAGCAGCCAGAATATACAATAAAGAAATGAAATTTTGGCAACTGAAGTTGTGAGTTCTTATATGGTAGACAACACCAAATGGTTGTACAAGGGAACCTTTTGTTTATTTAAAGGAATGTCCTTTAGAGGACAGCTTGACAAGAGCAGCCCATTTCTCTACCATTTTTCATCTCTGCTTTGTGTGGCAAATTGCCCCAAGGAGTAGATGTTCCAGACACCAATGATTGAAAGGGAGCTTTGCACCCTGCTCTCCCTAGGGTTAAAGGCCTGCCCGTTGGCATTTGGGGAACTGCTCATGAACCCATGGGGTGTTGTGGCTGATAAGACATTACCAGAACCAGGAGCATTTCTAGGTAGGAGAAAGCGGGAACACAAGCCAAGTGAACGAAAAACTGACAACTCTCTTTGAAAATTCAGGTTCCCAGTATTATTGTGGATGATGAGCACTTTGAATTTGAATTATGCAGTTGGACAATCTAAGCTGATTGTTTACATGGAGTAATTTTCTAGAAATTAAACAATGATTTGGGCACTCCCTAAACTGCATATATGTAGATAATATTTTTTGTTGATAATGGCTTCAAATCATTCCATCAGTGAAGAATTTTAATGAGTAGGATTTTGTTATAGTGTTTAAAAAATAAGTGAATAAACATATAAAGGAGGGCCAAGGAAGCACCATAGCATATTATGAACCAAGGATTGCAGTTAATCCAATTCAGTGTACCTGAGAACCAGTAGAAAATAATAATGACAGTAATTTAGAAGGCCTAGTAAAAGTGCTCTGGTTAATGCAATTTTGTGCTTTGTGTCACATCCACTGTTAAAAATCCTTGTGAATATGGACTGCTTCTCCCACCTTAGATCGATGCCCGTATTTTTTTTTTCTGGGACAATTTTTCTGGAAAATATATTTGGCAGCCCTCTGTCCTGGATAGATGAGTTTTCTGTCTTTTCTCCTGCTCCCCTGGCCTGAGTGTTTTGGAGGGAAAAGCAGTTTGTAAATGTTTGTTGAATGACAGAGTGATTCCTGCTGCTTGTTAGCCACCAGGGTTGGTGGTGGCACTGTCAGGCTGGCTGGGTCTCCTCCCTCATCCCACTTGTTTGGTTGGACATGTCTTCCCTCCCGTGGGAGAAGAGGATCTTTCCTTGGCTAAGACTGTCTCATCTGTACCTCCAAACAAGTTAAGGGCCAGGTGTTCCATGGCTAAGCTCATAATAGGGGCTTTTCCTAGTTTGCCAACATCAAATTAATGAGTGTAGACTTTTAGACATTTTAAGTATTTTCTCCATGATTTTCCCCCCGGTGCCTGTACTTACTTGCTGTTACTGCTGCTGTTGCTACTATTACCATTAATAGTTAATATTTAAGTAGTTGCTGAGGGCCAGGCATTGTGCTAAGCTCTTTACCCACACTGATCTATTTAACTTTCACAGCAACCTTAGGAGGAGGTACTATTCGTGTCCCCATTTTATAGGTGAGGAAACTAAGGTGCAGAGAGGTAAAGTGATGCGCTTAAGGTTCCACAACAAATAAATGGCTTAACTAAGATGTAAACTCACAAACACTGACTTTAGAGTCTACCTAACATCTTCAACCTATAGTTAGTGATATCTGAGCACATAATTGCATATTGTATTTGTTAAAATTTAGTTCCCCATAGCTCCGAAAACATCATGATTTCCCATTTCTCCACCCTGTGAGCACATTGAAGAGAGCCTAGAAAAAAGGACCGGGGTTCCTGGATGCTAGAAAAAGGAGGATGTTTTAAAAATAAGGACAAGGAAAAAAAAGAAAAAAGCAATGTACTAAAAATGGAGTAGGGGCCAGGCACGGTGGCTCACACCTGTAATCCCAGCACTTTGGGAGGCAGAGGCGAGAGGATTGCTTGAGCTCAGAAGTTTGAGACCAGCCTGCAAAACATAGGGAGATCTCATCTCTATTTTTTTTTTTAATTTTTAAAAATGGAGTTGGTGCTCCCTCTCTCAATTCTCTCATTGACTTCTGGAGCTTCAGACTGGAGAAAAACAAAATGTGGATCCTCTCCCTGCTAAAACGTGAATTTAGCGAGTCAAGTTCCAGCTAAGGGCAAGTACAAGAACACAAAATCCTTTTGCTAATCTTTCCCCAAAGAAAGAGCAGATGAAAGGCAAGGCATCAAAGCCTCTGAAACCACCAAAGCTGTTTGCCAGCAAAGAGATAAATCAAAACGGTTCGAGATCTGGTTTGAATTTAATAATTACAAATGACTAATCAGGGACTATTTGCTGCCAAGTCAGGAGCTGCACTCTCTCAATCAGTATGTTTTTGCTGCTCTGGTCACCTGGTTATTAAATAGAAAAGCCCAGTGATTAAATAACAGGGTTGTTCTGACACTAATCAATTCAATCTTGGCCATTTAAAATTAAGTCAGGCTTGCAGTAGCCCTTGTCTCTGTGAAAGAAGTGGGAACGACACAGTGCAAATGTGACTGAAGGTATCCTGAGAGTGTTTGTGGATAGTCCTCTGGGACCTGGGTAGTTGGAGGGAGTCAGGCAGCGTACCAGGTCTCCTGCCCATCATTCTTCAGGATCCTCCCATCTCTAATACCCTCCCTGCCTGACTCTCAACATCAAATAACAACAAAATAATTATGCCAGCAGTGACAGCAGTAGTAATTACGGTAATAACCGCAGTAGCAATAATAATTACATTTTTCAAATCTCTTGCCCTATGTCTGGATCTGTTCGAAATATTTTATTTAATACTTGAAATAACTCCATGATGGAGTTATTCTTAAAACGAGAAAGGACCACAAAATTGATTTGGTCTAGACAGTGTGTGCTGTGGTCTTGAAGACCAGTCTCTCTAGTAGAATAAGGGTTATTTTCTTGCCATATTCCTCATGCTCAACACCTTCTGTGCAGGTCTGATGTGCCATCCCAGACTCTGGGACGGGACAGCATGGTGGGGAAGCACATAGTTTGAAGTAGGACAGACCTGGATTTGAATCCAGGCTCTGCCACTTGCTAATCATGAAACCCTGGGCAAATTCCTGCCCCTTTTTGAGCCTCCATCTCCTACTCTGTAGAATGGAGATGATAACCATTATCCACCTACCTCATGGGGTAGTTATGAGGATCGAATGAGGTCATGCATATAAGGATTTAGCTCTGTGCCTGACATGTAGTGAGCGTTCAATAGGCTGAAGCTTCCATTATTATCAGTCTGAATTATTATTATTAATAGCTACAGTGAAGTTCAAAGTGAGTGCCATAACCTGTTGCACTCTCTGCTTTCTGAGATGCTCATTTGTTTATGTCTTCGTGGCTTATTTCCAACTGGTGATTTCTTCCATGAGCTACCCTGTAGATCACTGGCATGAGGTCAACATCCCAATATTCTAGAAATCCCAGTTCCTGGGTAGAACGTGAAATGTCTGTATGTGGTGTTTCCATCTGTACGCCCTTCTTCACCAGGTCCTTTCTGTTCTCTCTTCCTGTGGCCCTCTGGAGTTGGGCAATTAGTGAAGAGGGCAAGCAAAGGGAGGAGGACCAACAGCATCAACAAAATCCAGAAATGCTATTTTAAGGGAAGCTGGCTATGTACCAGGGATTGTCCCAGGCTCTGGGACTGTGAGCATGACTGACCAAGTCCTGCCTTCATGGGCTTATGTCTCATGAAAAGGTCAACCAAAACACAGAAAACAATTAAATAAAATTATCTTTCTAAAATGGGTCTGCCCTGCTAGCCTCTGTCTTAGCACCTTATCTGACTCATTCATAACAGAGATCACAATCTGTAATTACTTTGTTTTATTTTACTCCAAACTAGTGGGCAGGGAACATGCCTGGCTTATTCGCTGCTACATCCAAGGACCCAGAATGGGGTTTTGCATGTCAAAAGTGCTCAGTGAACACAGAGAAATAAACAAGTGACTAAGTGATGGTTTGTGAAATTTTTGTTCTGAGCCCAGAGTTTAAACTTCAGGCTACTTTTTTGTTGCTGGCAGTGGTTAGTCACCTCCCTATGTAAGAAAATTGAAAAGAAAATTCATTTTCATAATTCATGCAGTTTTTATTTTATAAAACGTGTGGGTTCCTTAAGGAGATCATTCTATCCCAGATTGACTGTCTATGGCTGAGTTAAAAAGACCATTGGAGGCCATTTGTCTTCTGGATTTGACACTTGGAGCAGGTGGCAGTATCTGGCAGGAACTGGGTTGGGGGAACTCATGAGGCTTGGCTCCAAAGCTGGGTAGTGTGTTGAATTGGTCTGGAGAGGGCTGCATGCCTGTGAGGAGAGGAGCTTCTCTTATTATTCACTTTCCTGCATCAATGTGCATCTAGGCTACTGTCAACATGTCAGGTTGACAAAATTATTGAGCTCAAGGAATGGAACTGTAGCACCATAAAACTCAATAATCTGGTAATACCAAGTTGCAGCATGTATCAGTGTAGCCTATGGTCTGGGAAATTCATAACAGGAGCTGCCACTTACTGTGCACCTACTATGTGCCAGGTCTTGTCGCCCAACATCTGTGATCCTCACAGCACCCTAACGTGGAAGGCATTATTTCTCCTCTACAGATAACATCCCAGAGTCTCAACCTCCTCCTGATACCTCCCAAGATCTCAGGTGTAATACTGTAGCCTCCCAAGGCAGGAGAAGCAGAACTCAAGAAGGGCATGGGGTTACTCTAGGCAGCAGGACGCCCATGCTGCCGTGCCCCAATTCATTGCCCAGCACGTGTTGCTGATTGTGATCACAGCATTCTCTGGCTTGCTGTGCTGTGCAGTCCTTCTCAATACAGTGCTCCAAGCAGACACTACCAGACATTCTGGATAGCAAGTGAAATGTAACCTATTTGCCACCAACCTTTGAACAGTGCATGTAAAAGGATTTGCCCTGGGAATTAGAATCCTGGATTCAGAGTGTTATGTTGTAAGCATGTAACTTTGAGCAAATTGCTTCTCTCTCCTGACCTCAGTTTATTAACCAGTAGGATGGAAATTATCCCATACCATATCTGGCTCAAAAAGTCACCATATAAATATAAGCTGGTGAATTGGTTTCACTGGCTTTGAAGTGCTGTTTTTAATTGTACCTGGATGGTGAATCAATAAGGATCAGGCCCCTGTACAAACATGAAGCATCCTCAGAAATGGCAGCTGTGCCCAGAGTTGTGATCAGCATCTTCTCGAGGCTTCCCTCAAGGACCCTGAGTGGAGTATTTGACTTCCTAAAAGTCACTGGGTGAGCTTGTTAATGCAGATTCCTGGGCGTCCTCCCAAATGGCTGATTAAGCATTCCTGGGGATGGCTCCTGGCATCAGCATCTCTGAATCATACCTCAGGTGATTCTGCTGCATGCTGCACCACTGTTTCAGTGGAAAAATGTATAGATTTAGAATGCCACTGCTCTGGATAGGACCATATTGACCTTTGGGATTTTAAATATCTAGGTAGCTGCTTAGCAAAAAGAGGCCCCAATCTCTTCCCCGTCTTTGTCTGACAAACTCTTATTCGTCTTTTAGGCCTATTCAAATGCCTCCTTCTCTGGGAAGACCTCCCTCACTGTCCTCCCAGAGCCCTCCAACCCATTTTTTGAGCACCTACTGTGTACTAGGCACTCTACTAAGCTCTAAAATGCATTACTATATTTACTCCTCTTCCTTTGAGAATAGAAGCTAATGCCATCACCACCACCTCTGCTCACACCTTAGAGTTGAGAAAAGGTGGCTCAGAGAAGCAAAGTGACTTTCTCTAGGATGTTTGGCTCTTATTGCATTGTAATTCATCATAATAGGCCTGTCTCTCCTACGTGAGTGTGAGGTCCTTAACCATGAGAATTGCTGACCTTTGCATTTCTGGGAGCGAACACAGGGCCCAGCACATAGTAGATGCTCAACAAACCTTTGTTAAATTGAAGTGAAAAAATAATAGAACAATTAGTTCTGTTTGCTTTCCAGTCTCTGCCTTTGTTCAAGCTCAGAGTTCCACTAGAGGAGGAGGCTGACTTCTTTTGGGACTGAAGACTACAGATGTCTTCAGGCTCGCGTGTAACCCCATGCTGGTGATTCTGGTCTTCTGGTAGCTTTCTTCCAAGTAATATCAGAAGACCTAGCAAGTCACAGGTTAGAGACTGAAGAAACACTTGACTGATTGGTTGAGCTGGGGGTGCAGAAGAGAGGTGAATGTATCTTTAATGAGCTTTATTGTGGCTTATAGATTACATTTATTTTCTTCTTATGAAAAGAAAAAGGCCAGGCTCAATGGTTCACTCCTGTAATCCCAGAATTTTGGGAGGCCAAGGCAGGAGGATCACTTGAGCCCAGAAGTTTGAGACCAGCCTGGGCAACATGGCAAGACCCCCTCTCTACAAAAACTAAAATTAGCCCGGTAGCCCAGTGTGGTGGTGTGCTCCTGTGGTCCCAGATACTTGGGAGACTGAGGCAAGAGAATTGCTTGAGCCTAAGAGGTCAAGGCTGCAGTGAGCTGTGTTCACACCACTGCACTCCAGCCTAGGCAACAGAGGGAGACCCTGTCTCAAAAAAAAAAAAAAAAAAAGAAAAAAGGAAAAACATACTTTTTCACATCTAACTTGGCAGACTGCCCTGGTCATAAATTTATAAATTTATTTCAAATACAGTTATCTTCAGTCCAAGTAATAACTTTTTAAAAATCATATGGCTTTAGCAGGAAAGTTGGAGAAGATGTCGAAGTTTCTTTCCAACATTAGGGTTCTGTGATTACATTAGGACCCTGGATAAGGTTTAGAACAAGTTTAAATTACTTAAGTCCAAAGCAGCTCTAAAAATGGAATATCTTCAAGTGAATTAGACTTTCTTTCCAATCTAATCTCCTCTTGCAAGTTAGTCAGAATCTGAACTTTGTATCTAAATTTCTAAGCCTTGATATATGGAGACATTTAGAAAAAAATGAAACTCAAAGAGAAACAAACTATAACAGCAAGCATAAGAATAGTAACACAAACCAATTATCCTAGAGCTTAATAGTTTCTCATAACTTCTTAGGCTTTCTTAGAAGTGTTCATTTATAGGCTGGGCGCGGTGGCTCATGCCTGTAATCCCAGCACTTTGGGAAGCTGAGGAGGGCGGATCACGATGTCAGGAGTTTGAGACCAGCCTGACCAACATGGTGAAACCCTGTCTCTATTAAAAATACAAAAATTAGCCAGGCGTGGTGGCATGTGCCTATAATCCCAGCTACTCAGGAGGCTGAGGCAGGAAAATCGCTTGAACCCAGGAGGCAGAGGTTGCAGTGAGCCAAGATCACACCACCGCACCCCAGCCTGGGCGACAGAGTGAGACTCTGTCTCAAAAAAAAAAGAAGTGTTCATTTACATAGCTTGGTTAAAGGTTTTGGGTAACATGGTAGAAATGATAAGGATTGCATGTGCTATTTGATTGCTTTTTTCTTGCCTTAATCAAAGCCATAACCCCTACTTACCTTTGAACTTTGTTTTTTCATTTGTTCTGCAGCGAAAACGGAAACAGAGCACCCAAGATGAAGATGCTGTTAGCCTTTGCAGTCTCGACATAAGTGTAAGTATAGTCCTTTCTTCCCCCACTGGCGCCGAGAGCATCTCTCTTCTCCGAAGGTTATTTGTTAATAATATGCTGTGTGCTTGAAGTGGGCTTCCAGGATCTAACTATGGAAGTTGTGACCTGGGGGAAATTTTTTTAACTGAAAAACATTTTATTTCACTGGAGAAAACTGTGTGGCCAATTTAAACTTCCAAGCTAAGTTGTTTATTGCCTGTGTCTTTTCTCTCATAAAATGAATTATGAACTCAGTGCATCTGGGTAGAATCTAGATAAATAACAATGTGCTCTTTTAGAGGCTGGTTCCAGAAGATGGAACAATGTTTGTCCCCCTTTGGGGGAAGTTAGTGGCTTGGCCCAGCTCAGGCAGCTGGATGGCCCAAAGGCCAGAAGAAGACTCCAGCAGCATAGTGGAGTGAGTGGCTTTGGATCAGCAGATCTTAGTTTGAATCAAGATTCTGTACTTACCATCTGTGTGACACCTTTCCTTGCCTGTTTCCTCATCTGGAAAATAGGAATGAAAAGACTTAACCTGACAAAATTTGGGAGGGGGTCAAATAAAACAATAAAAGTGAGAATATTAAACACATTGCCTATACATACTGGGCACCCACCAAATATTTGCCTCATTGTGTTTTTTTTTTTTCTTTTTAAATCAGAATTTTATAGAAGATGCTCAAGTGTCTTGGTAGTTAACTATTGGTGATGATCAAGGTGGAAAAGCTTCCTTGGCTTTGTTTCAGAAGATGTCCTTGGATACTTAATTTCATAGCTTTCTTTGTGTGGCCACCGTGTCTCCCTACTGATGCAGTTGGGAAGCCTACCTTGGCCTCTGATGCCCTCATTATCCAGGGGCTGGGAGGTGGAGTAGGAATTCAGGCCCTCACTGGGCTCCCCTTGTCAATTCATCATCTGCACATCCCTGGGGTTTAACCACTGTGCTCTGTGGATCCATCTAACATTAGGCTGTGCTCGCTCTCCTCCATGGAGACCATGAAAGCTACTCTTATGAGATGAGAAGCCTTCCATGCTAGGAATAAAGAACTGAGTCATGGTTCTGGCTCTACCTGTAATTAACAGTGTACCTTGAACGAGTCACTTCCTTTCTCTGAACCTCTGTTTCTTCATTTGTTAAAAAAGAAAAAGAAAAAAGGTTTGGGATCAGGCCTTCTAAAACCATTGTGAAAAGGAAACTCATTAAATATGGATTGTTAGGTACTCAACTGATAACCTTATTTACCAGTGTGAACAATGTTTTTTTTAGCTATTTTTAATTACTGCAGAGTTTTCTGTGATGCAAACAGCCATGATGGAGCGAGCTTGAACCGGCACTAATTAATGTACTTGAGCATCCATTTTACCATGTGGTGTTTGTTTGTTCCAGTCTTTAGACCCTCAGATTGATGGAGTTGGGCCAGTTTACTAGGTTGCCATGGTGAACAGGACAAAAAGATGATGTTCCTCTGGGTTTTACTTTACTCATTGAATATTTTGTTATTGACAAGTGAAGTCTATGGAATTTCTCTTATCAGCAGCAAGATTTTTTTGTGTGTTTGAATCTTTTTAATTTTGTGGAAGTTTACTTTTAGAATTTAAAGATTTTCAGAATTTAAAGACTGTCAGAATTTACAGAGCCCTTAGCCACCATGTATGTATTCCAGTCCCCTCACTTTGCAAATAAAGAAGTGGAAGCCCTGGAGGTGTAATGACTCAGGCAAGACTTCCATCCAGGTCACTTCTAAGATTATGCCTTGTCTTACATTTTTCCCCAAGTATATATTGATATCCATTTTTCAGGAAAGCATGTCTCTAGATGCTTTCTACTGAAGAACCACTAACATTGTATTAAAGGACTATTTACAATTATGAATTGTGATTTGATTTTTGTCTTGATTGTCATCAATGGCCTTGACTTCCCATCAAGGTCACAAGACTGTGGATAATTTGGCTTCTTTTCTCCTTGTGCAGCTTTGGATGATATTTCCTTTTTTCTTAACCATCTCATATATTATGTTTTGTCACAGTAAAGAGACTTGTATAGAAGATAAATCTACCCCATTATCACCAATGTGGCTGATCCCTATGCTTAGGGACTCAGCTCTAGACAGACTCATTTCTGATTTACCTGGCATTTTTCCTGAATCTTGGCAAACAGGGCTGAGTTTCCTCCATTTATTGCCACATAGTATTATAATAATTGCAGAAATTGGAAGAATTCTAGAAGCTGTTGGAGGAACATGAAAACTGCTGTTTTGCAGATGCCACTGACCATTAGAGTCATATGGAGATGACAGAGGGTGTGACAGATCCAGATGTGGCCATGGAGGGAGTGTGACTAAATTTCAGTAACTTTCTCCCAGTAGGCACTCAGGAGAGATGAGTTGAATGGAATTAAATGGTAGATAGAGCCACACAGGAGAAGATGTTTTGCCATAAAGGCAACAATGGTGAAATGAATATCTGAATCCAATAAATTAATTGCTCTAATAAGTAAATGGCCTCTGTGGGCTACTCGAAGGAACTTTATCTTTGTGCATTTAAATGATGATATCTAATAGAGTCACTGTCCCTGAACTAACTGGCAGTATTACTGAAGAGTTGTCTTTGGACTGTTTCTATGTGTAGTGGAAAGTATCTTTAAAAAAAGAAAAAAAAGGTGGGTCCCAATGGATGACTCATACTAGAGGATGTGAGGGTTTGGGAAAGTAATATGAGTAACTCTCAATTTTTATTCCATTTAATAAGTTGTAAGACATTTCGTCAGATGTGTGCTTTGAACAAGAAATTGCGAGATGAGGGGACAGGTCTTTGGGGATCATAGTCAAGTTTTCATTGAGTCCCAGCCCAATGCTAGATACACAGTAAATTCTTGATAAATACTGTTGATGGGTTAAAAAACAAAACAGTGAACTCGCCTAATGTATACGTCTTTTAAAGAAATATATCTGGGACTTAAAGTTGAGAAATATTAACACAGACTATATCCCCCTTTGATTAAAAAGTAAATGCCCTATAGCAGCGGTCCCCAACCTTTTTGACACCAGGGGCTTGTTTCGTGGAAGACAGTTTTCCCCTGACCGGTTGGGTAGGGGATGGTTTCAGGATGATTCAAGCACTTTATATTTATTGTGTACTGTATTTCTATTCTTATTACATTGTAATACATAATGAAATGATCATACAACTAATCATAATGTAGAATCAGTGGGAGTCCTGAGCTTGCTTTCCTGCAAGTCCCATCTGGGGGTAACGAGAGATAGTGACAGATCATCAGGCATTAGAATCTCATAAGGAGCCAAAACCTAGATCCCTTGGATGCACAGTTCACAATAGGGTGTGTGCTTCTATGAGAATCTAAAGTCTCCACGGCTGATCTGACAGGAGGCGGAACTCAGGCGGTAATGAGAAAGATGGAGGGTGGCTGTAAATACAGATGAAACTTTGCTTGCTTGCTTGCCTGCCGTCCTCTCACCTCTTACTGTGCAGCCTGATTCCATGGCCCTGTAGAATGTTTGTTGTTATCATAACTCAGACACCCTTCAGGATGACTGACGTTGTTCTTACAGAACAGGGATCCTCGATTGTTTGGGGGGGGATGCATCACTTACTCTTTTGGGAATCTGGTGATAGCACAGGAAATTTTACAAGACCGATGTGTGATTTCAGGGGATTCATGGATCCCAGCCAAGACCCCATGTTAAGAGTTTCTCTTACGGAGGAAACTGGAAGGGTCTTAAAGCTCGGTGATGGGTGACGTATCTCCAAATAATTTTTTTCTGACCCTCCACTCCCAGCACTTGGTGGAAAATGAATTCTGACTGGAGAGTTCGCGCTAGTTGATGATATAATCGGTCACTATTTTTTCCCACCGCCTCACCCAATCCCCTGACTGGGCCCCCAGCTTCCTGGTGGGTTAGAACACAAACTATTTCTCAGGGAAAATAAAAAGCAACGTACACTTTTGAGAGCAATCTGCCGAGTGGAGAAGGCTCCCAGCAGCCACCTACAAATCTCCTCTCACGTCAGAGGATATGAGTAGGATGGTTTCAGGGAGCTTGCCTCCCCCACAGCACTTTTCTAGTTTAAATTGTAACGGGCGAGAGACACTGTAGCTCATGTCACCACAGGAAAGGCCCCTGGTGCCAGAGCTCCTGCTGCAGAGCACAGCTCAGCACCAGACATTCTTTCTCATAAAACAAATGAGCTCTGGGTGGAAATAAAAATAGCCTTCAATGATAAAGTAATGTAAAAATAAAAAGGAATATATGTTCTCTAGAAAAATTGGAAAATGTGAATAATAGTTTGACAATCCCACCTCAGAGCCATAGCTACATTTTGATGTATTTCCTTCCTGTCATTATATACAAACCTTTAAATTTTTTTCATTGTGAAATATTTCAGACATACAAATGGTATAAAGATAATAGAAAACCCCATGTAGCTACCAATGCAACTGAAGAAATACGCCTTTAACAGTGATGCCAAAGACCCTTGCAAAACCTTTGCTTTGTGGAGTTTGATGTTTATTTCTGCTTTGCATGCCCATAAACTTGCTATGGACATATATCTCTAAATAGCATGTATATTTTTAACCAGCTTTTAAAATTTATATAAGCATACACAGTTTTTAAAAATTGAGATCGGGCGGGCACAGTGGGCCTATAATCCCAGCACTTTGGGAGGCTGAGGTGAGAGGATCACTTGAGCCCAGAAGTTCGAGACCAGTCTGGGCAACACAGGCAGACCCTGTTTCTACAAAAAAAATAAAAAATTAGCCAGGTATGGTGATGCATGGCTGTAGTGGCCGCTACTTGGGAAGCCGAAGTGGGAGGATCGATTGAGCCTGGGAGGTTGCTGCAGTGAGCTGTGATTGTGCTGCTGCACTCAAGGCTGGGTGACAGAGAAAGACCCTATCTCAAAAAAAAAAAAAAAAAGGATTATAGTACAAATTAATTTATTCATGAATTTTTCACTTACTATATCATGAACATGTCATCATATTATGAAATATTCTGTAAGAATATTATTTTTAATAACGATAGAGTACTTTATCAAATGTGTTCATTTAAATCTATTCCACCGACCCTTTACTGGGTATTTAGGTAAGTTCCAACTTTTCACTATTATAAGTAATGCTGATGGGCATCCAGGAACATGTTTGTGTAATCTCTTTTATCAGTAGGATAAAGTTTGAGATATGAAATTCCTGGCTAAAAGAGTATGAATATTTTTACAATCTGTGAACAGGTTTATCCTCTGCTTCTGGCAGTGAAGTGGAAATGAAGTTTAGAGCTGTTGAGTATCTTGTGTGGAATCTCACAGGCATGGGAGATTGTTTTCAGCTTTCCCTGGCCCTTCTCTCTTCCCACTGCGTGGCCAGTCCCCTGCTAAGACTATGACTTGAGATGGGACATTTACTCCCCCCCTCCACCCATCCTGCCACCCTTTAGGAGAGCCCCTGACAGGGCCCACACTCCTCTCTTGACTGGTGGGGATGGAGCTGGTGGCAATGGAGCTGGTGGTGGGGCATCTTTTCTATGTTGGTGGGGCTTTCCCATGGGAGCACATGGCTGGACCATCACTTGGGGTGGGATAGGATTGGGGTTCACATTCTTCCTGCATTTTTTTTGTTTGCTGATGTGCAACCATCAAGATGAGCCCTGTTTAATCTCCTGGCAAGGAATACTTGGGAAGAATGTGCTCACAGCTCTCAGTGCTTTTGAGATCCATGTATTGTTGATGTTACAACCATTCTTCTGTCCCCTTTGAGAAATCTACACAGAAATCCACGTGGCAAATGTTTGAATCTCACCCCTTCCCTCTCTTCCCAAGGGGAGTAGTTGAGGAAGAGCTGAGCTATGGTCTGCCAACACTGGAGGAGGTTCTTCTGGAGCTCACTAACATGACTGCAAGACCCTCATTGAGGCCGAGTAGTATTCAGCAGCTCTGTGGCCTCCTCACTGGCCTCCCTACCTCTTTGTAGTCTGCCCTCCATGCATCAGCCAGGGGCATCTTTCCAAGTGTAAATTTTATCTTGTCATGCCTGCCTCCAGGTTCCCAGACTGTGCTTCCAAAGTCTTGCACCGTCTGGCCCCTGCCCACCTCCTGAACCACTCCCTTCCACCTTTTACACATGCAGGCCAACCATGCTGGTTTTCTTCCAATTTCTCAAACTCGTCATGCTCCATCTTGTCCCTGGGCCTCTGCACGTGCTATTCTCCTGTGTGTGGAATGCATGCTGTTTCTTCTTCTCCCCACATTTCACCTGGCTCATGCCCCCTTACCCTTCATATCTTGCTCTCCTCTAAGAAGCTCCCAGACTTCCCAGGACTCCTTTATAGCTCTCCCTCCAGCCATTCCCTACCACCACCACCACCACCCCACTCTCACAAGCTTGTGTCCCCGTCCTAGCCTTTATCACCCAGCATTGTGATGCCTGCTTCCATTTCACCTTCAGAGGCAGGCTGTGAGCCCCTCACAGGGAGGGCTGTGTTCCACTCTTGTTACATCTCCAGCACCTGGCACAGGGCCTTGCCCATAGCAGGTGCTGAATAAACATTAAATGAAGGTATGCTTGAAGTTTCTTCTATTGTATGAATAATTGAAAGAAAGGGACAGATAAATGTTAGAAAAGTCAGTAGCATTTCAAAAAAAGGGGGATTGGGATAGAATTTTTAAAATTTAAGGCAGAAGATGAGATGAACATATTTATCTCAGATGTGTGATGCCAGGAAGTCTTTTGGACTTCAATCACTCGGGGTACAAAAGGCTGTTTCTGATTTTTGTTATAGTATATGGTATAGATGTGATCTGTTTGTAAGTTCACCAATAGCCTGTGAATTCCCTCAAAGCAAATACATAGTGTCCATCATAGATGCTCCACAAATATGTCTAGGATGGGTGAATGAATGAATGAATGAATGAGTCTCAGATTGAGTTACTTATATGGGTGTTTCTGAGATGCTCAGTATTATTCTTACTAGCATGGTTTTCCTTGGATTAATATTAATCAGAATTTCAGGGAGGAAGGGACCAAGTTGCTAGAGTCCTAACTTATGTAGCATGGCTGTGAGAGACTCATCAGATACGTAGTGACAAGAGCAGCTACTGTTGATTTAGTGCTTACTATGTGATGGGCACTGTGCCATTATACATTTTATTATTTAATCCTCATATTACCCCTTTAGAGGTGAGGCAAACGGAGTGGATAGAAGTTATAAACTTGCCTGAGGCCTTACAGCTAGCAAATACCATAGCTTTTGGATCTGAGTCCCAGGCCTGTCCTCCCAATCACAGTGCTAATTATAGTTATTACATTAGTAAATAGCGTACTATATAGCATGCTAACATGAATTAAGCATTCATATGCTCTGTGCTTTCCAAATACCTCATTAAATTCTCACAGTGGTATGGTCCTGTGACAATGGAATGTATTATACCCTTTCTGCAGATGAGACAACTGAGAGTCAGAGAGATAAACAATTAGTCCAAAGTCACAGTATGTAAATTTAAGCCCAGGATGGTTCGATTCCACAGCCTCCCCACACCACCTCCAGGACAGGAGAGGAGAAGAAAGCTTTTGGCTCCCTGGCTTTCAGTGCTGGATGATGTTTAGTGCTTTTAGCTGGTCTTATTGGCAAAGTTGCTTTGAGGTTTATGACAGGCATCCCCAAATTTCCATTAACTGTGCACTCCAGTCATTTATCCTGTCATGTGCATGCCCAAAGCACAAGCATTGATATAGAAGAGGGGGAAAAAAGCTTTCCTGTCTCAGTTAAGCTAAATGGTGTTTCATTGCCAGGATATGTTAAACCAGGCACGGAATAGCAGCGAGATTTATTTTATCTCTGCACAGCAGAGTCCAGATAATTAAAAAAGATACCATTTCTGTGGTTTTGTTTCTCTTGGTCTGTTCTGGAACTTGCTAACTGGGGAGATTAGCCTCGCCCTGGCCAGCATGGGGCCTTGATGAATTATGTGGGAGAGGTTAATAATGCTCTTATCACCGAGGAGACCAGGCCTCTAGCTGAGATTGGGTCTTCATTAGCACATGCTTATATTTAACCTGTTGGCATTTTTTTTGTTTGTTTTGGATTTATGGTCTATTTTTGCTGTCTGTGAAATTGTTTGGGCCTAAGGTAGCAGATATGCTATGTTTGGTCCAATGGTTGTTCTGACGCTGCCATCTCTGATGGCAAATTTACTTGTGCTTTGAGCGTTCACATAGACACATTGCATCTTGCTTTTGGCCTAATAGATTAGGTGGTAGATGATAGTTGCTGTGATCTTTTATCTTTGACTCACTTCTTGAAAAGCACAGTGACAAAGAAATTCCAAGGAGCTTCAGGACACACTCTCGGATGTGAATGATACAATAAAGTGTAAGTCAGCATATTCACCTTTTCCCATTCCCCCTCAAAGTGACCTTGATGCGGCGTTTGTGCCCCAGAACACCTGTTTGTTGGGATTTATCACCAGAATTACAAACTTCAGGAGGTTAGAGAGTGAACATCATTCTGTACCTGTTTCCTCACCTGTAAAACAGAAATCGTAACAATGCCCTGCCTTAAAGTTGTAAGGATAAAAATGAGTTAATTCATGCCAGGTGAGATGGCTCACACCTATAATCCCAACACTTTGGGAGGCTCAGGCTGGAGGATTGCTTGAGCCCAGGAGTTCGAGAACAGCCTGGGCAATATAGTGAGACCTCATCTCTACAAAATAATTTATGTAGCCATTAAAAAAGAATGAGATCATGTCCTTTGCAGGGACATGGATGGAGCCATTATCTTTAGCAAACTAACGCACGAACAGAAAACCAAATACCATGTTCTCACTTATAAGTGGGAGCTAAAAGATGAGAACACATGGACACATAGAGGGGAACAACACAAACTTGGGCTATCAGAGAGCAGAGGGTGGGAGAAGGGAGGAGGGAGAGGATCAGGAAAAACAACTAATGGGGTACTAGGCTTAATATTTGGGTGATGAAATAATCTCTACAACAAACCCCCATGACACATGTTTACCTATGCAACAAACCTGACATATAAGCCTGAACTTAAAAGTTAAAAAAAAATGAACACATAGCACAAAAGTAAAACTTGTTTGAGGTTTTAAAAAAATAATAAATTTAAAACTTAGCTGAGTGTGGTGGCATGCACCTGTAGTCCTAGCTACTTGGGAGGCTGAGGTGGGAGGATCACCTGAGCCCAGGAGGCAGAGATTGCAGTGAGCTAAGATCATACCACTGCACTCCAGCCTAAGTGTTAGAGCAAGATCCTGTCTTTATTTAAAAACAAACAAATAATAAAATAAAAAGTTAATTTATGTAAAGTATTTAGTACCTGGCCTATCGTGAGCACAAAAAAATAACTATTGTTGCTATTGATTTTATTATACAAAATCAACTTTATGGTTAAGTTCGAGGGTCTTTGTTATTAATACAAATATTCCTTAAATAGAATTGATCATGTAATTTTAAAAAGCAGTATATGAGGCCAGGCACAGTGGCTTACACCTATAATCTCAACACGTTAGGAGGCTGAGGCGGGTGGACTACAAGGTCAGGAGTTCGAGACCAGCCTGGCCAACATGGTGAAACTCTGTCTCTACTAAAAATACAAAAATTAGCTGCGCGTGGGGGTGCATGCCTGCAATCCCAGATACTCGGGAGGCTGAGGCAGGAGAATCGCTTGAACCAGGGAGTGGGAGGTCGCAGTGAGCCAAGATCGTGTCACTGCACTCCAGCCTGGCAACACAGCAAGACTCCATCTCAAAAAAAAGAAAAGTATATGAAAAGAGGTATATAAGGATTTTTATTACAGCATTGTTTATGATAGCCAAAACTGGAAACAGCATGAATATCCAAATTATATAGACTTGTAAATGCCTTCAGAATATAAGTGTAAAATGCAGTTACAGAACACATGCTATATACGTTATGCTCCTATATGTTTATATACTTTTATCTATATAAAGGAAGAAGTATGGAAGAGCATATGCTGTATTGTGCATAGTCCTTAGACTGGGAGAATGGAATTGTGGGGATGAGGAGATTAAGTTGTAAGGATTCCTGAGCTTTGGTATTTTGCAAAACCTATGAACACCCCTTTCCCCACAAAGACTGTTTATATGTGCCCAAAGCAAAATTCACAAGGTTACAGCAAACCAGTTATGTTGAAATATAGTTATAAAAATATTTAAAAACAAATTTGTGGTTAGAGCATGTGCTTCTTAATGCATTAAGTAACATCTGGCAACAAGTCTAATAACTAATACACCTTCAGTGATATGATAAGAATAAGAATAAATGATATTTTGAAATACCTACACCAACTACACTGTCATTTGAAAGTATAGTGATTTCTATGTTGACAGTCACAGATCTGAGAACGCTTCTGTGATTTGTAGCCTCCATTCATACTGGAAAGAAATACTAAATTTCAATCTTGGTGAAAATAAAGATGTATCTCATTTTTCCATCTAAGCTTGAAGATGCCCTGAATTTTATTCAGTGAACTCTTGAGGGTCTGAAAATTCTAGATTATGAATCCCTGCTTAAGACACTCAATCTGTTATGATAAGCTTTTCTATTATATTACATTTGTAATACAAATGACTGCAAAAAATATAAGAATAATAGATTTTGATCTGTTGGTATATGAGATTATTAGTGTTAGTAAAGGTAAGAATGTAAAACATTATATAAAAGTTGTTTTTAGGAAGACCATGTAATAGTCATGAAATCAGTGCTCAGCACTTGGTGTTTAGATTTTTCCTTGACAACAGCTTAGCTTACCGGTCCTTCACATTGCTTTTTTTAACCTTTGTTTTTTGTTTTTGTTTTTAGTTTTTAGTTTTTTTATGCTTCATCTGCCCATCTACACATTGCTTTTTGAAACAGATAACTTGAGCCAACTCAGTATTTTAGTAGAAAATCTTTTCTGCTTCTTCTACTGTTGAAAAAATAATTTGGGGATAGAAAAATATTTTATTTTTTAGAGATGAATATGGACGTGTTTAGGGGTAAAATGTCATGGTAACTTTCATTTACTGTCAAATTCTTTAGCGTAAAATATAAAGTGAATATTTTAAAGAGAAAAACAATTTTATTTTTAATTATACAAGTAACACTGTATACATTCTCATCATTTAAAAATCAAACAGCAGAGATAGAGCTAACAGTAGCTCCACCATGCCCCAGTCCCACTTACCTCCTTAGGTGTAATAATCAGTTTACTGTCTCCTTCCAGATATTTAGATAGAGTTAGATAGATAGATAAATATGTAAAAATTAGTTTGTGATGGCTTTTAAGGACACGTTGTCATTGTTTTTATTTTAATTTTCAACTTGCTTTTTTTCCCTTTTAATAGATTTTATTTATTTATTTATTGCTGTGAGAAGAGATAGTATATTGAAAGCTATTCAGTTACAGAATAGGACATCCTCAGAAAGCAAAAGGAGGAATGCCTTGTCTTTAAGTTTTTCTTCTATATAGGGTAGACTTTACTTTTTTTTTTAGAGCAGTTTTAGATTCACAGCAAAATTAGACAGAAAGTACAGAGCATTCCCATATGCCCCCAAGTCGATGTATACATAGTCTCCCCCGTTATCAACAGTTTCCATCAGAGTGGCACATTTTTCACAATTGATGAACCTCCACTGACACATCATCTTTCAACCAAAGTTTGTAGTTTACATTAGAGTTCACTTGTGGTTTTGTACATTCCATGGGTTTGTACAAAAGTGTAATCACACATATCCACCATTATGGTTTCATACAGAATACTTCCACTGCCGTGAAAATCCTCTGTTCCACCTATTCATCTCCCCCTTCTCACTAACCTGTGGCAATCACTGATCTCTTTACTCTCTCCATACTTTTGCCTTTTTCAGAATGCCATATAGTTGGAAGCATACAGTATATAGCCTTTTCAGATTGACTTCTTTCACTTAGTAATATGCATTTATGGTTTTTCCATGTCTTTTCACGACTTGGCAATTCATTACTTTTTTATCACTAAAAACTATTTTATTGTATAGATGTCCCACAGTTTGTTTATCCATTAATTTAGTGTAAGTTATATCTTATTCTCTTAAAATGCTGCTTATTATTGCATAAAACAGATGGGTATAGTTTATTTTTAATGCGGTTCTCTACTGAGAAACATTTTTGTTGTGTCCAATACTTCCCAGTAACAAACAATGACTATCTCTACACCCCAGAGCAAGTAGTAAGGTACACTTCATTTAAATGACAGTGTTTGCAACTCTTAAACTTATATATCCAGAAGTATATTCCTTCTGGGTCATGCATAATTTAAAATATATATATATAAATTGTGGTTGTGAATTTAAAGAATGTTATATTGACAAGTTTTACCTTTCGACTGCCTTAAAGTGTTTTCAGTTTATCATTAATACTATTTTGACTGAGATTTTTGCTGTAAGAAGTCACTAGAAAATAATACTTTTGTTTCTGATTTTTTTTCTAGGCTGTAGCCTGGGTCTGTCCACCTGAAAATTATGTAAATAATATTGGTTAGGAAGTTTCATCTGGGCTTCCATGCCCAGCTAATTGAGTTTACCCCTAAATGACTTATGTAATTATATCAAGCCTCATCTTTGATCTGGTTATATATTCCTGGTTTCAATTGCAGAAGCTGTTTGTCTGTTTTTCTTTTCTCAATTGTGTCTGATACCTGTTCTCTATGAAGAGAAGGAGATGTGTTGACTTTTGCCCTTGATCTTACCATGCATAGAATTTTACATTACTTGACGGACACTGAAATTCTTGGGTAACTTCAGAGAAATGTTAAAAGAATGAAGTGACCAGGAGAATTCTCATAGTTTGTGTGTCTTCCTCTACCCTGCTGTTTAACTTACCCTGCGATGTGCTGATCATTTTACGGAGAGAGCTGACTCAGTGCGAGCAGGTGGTTTCTCTATAAGCATAACGTTCATGACTGGTATTGAAGGTGAAACATTTGAAATGAAATCATGGGCTTATCTTCAGTGGTCACAATGCCAGGTTTGGATTAACTCCTTAGCAATCCTGCAGGAAAACCTGAATGGGTTTATTCCCAACAGACTGACCTTTTCCCCTTATAATACTGTAAATGGAACTTTTTTTTTTAACTCCTCACGTACCTCAAAATATCAATTTCCAAAACTGGAATCCTCTACTTAGCACTAAAATCAATAAATCTAAAGAGCTTCTTTATCTTTATTTGGCAGAGGAAAGGGATGGTTTTGCTGGCCAGCTCTATATAAATTTCATCGAAGAAAATGTGTATTATTTTAGAATTAATGAGTTAATTTGTTCATTCTTTAGTGCATTCACTTAGTGCATCCACTAATTCAATCAACTGGCATTTACTGAGCTCTGCCATACGTCATACACGGGCCACTGAAAGAAGCTAAACTTAAGACTCATTCATCTGCAGACAAGTGGGGGTTGCACTTTGCTTCTGAAACAAGTTAACCAAGCACAGAGAAGGCGCATCTAAGCTGTACCCATGGTTGTTTTTCTCCTTTCTCCAAAGGATCAATTCTGACTCTTGGTTGGTTTTGAAAGAAATTTTACTATGGATTCTTTTCTGGTAATATTTTTCTCTCTTAGAATATCCTTGAAATTGGCTGGGCGCAGTGGCTCATGACTGTAATCCCAGCACTTTGGGAGGCTGAGGCAGGCAGATCACCTGAGGCCAGGAGTTCGAGACCAGCCTGGCCAACATGGTGAAACCCCGTCTCTACTAAAAATATAAAAATTAGCCGGATGTGGTGGCACACACCTGTACTCCCAGTTACTTGGGAGGCTGAGGCAGGAGACTTGCTTGAACCCAGGGGGGTGAAGGCTGCAGTGAGCCAAGATCGCACCACACTGCACTCCAGCCTGGGCGACAGAGCGAGACTCTTGTCTCGGAAAAAAAAAAAAAAAGAATATCCTTGAAATTAACTTATTTGCTTTTAGCTGGTTAACTCAAAGGTTCAGTCGGGAAGGTACTTCACTTTATTTTATGTAAAAGCCAACCTTGAGCAATTATACTTTGTGGTGGGCTTTGCATCTGTCTTCTCCTTACAGTTAGGCATTGGGTTTCAAAGAAACATTACTAGGATTTTTTACATCTAGAGAGGACCTTTCATTTTGTTCATGTGGAGTGGTTGTGGGGTACTGTTCCATTTTAGGGAGAACGAGGTTGTTTTAAATGAGACACTTTTGTAAATTGTTATTAGTAGAAGTATTTAACAAAATGCCTCTGCTATTGATTTTATTCTGTAAAGTTTCATTCATATTCAAGCAGATGTGATCAATGGGGTGATGGTTTGATAAATAGAGCCAGAATCACACCATTATCACTTCCTCCAGATGGTCATGCCCTCTTCATCTCCACAGTGGCTGGATGTCTAGGGCATTCCAACCTGGTCTTCCTCATTTTCCTTCAGTTCTCTGCTCAGATGTTCTTAGACTTCCTCTGTCCCGCTATGTGAAATAGCATTTCCAGGCCAAGCGCGGTAGCTTACACTTGTAATCCTAGCACTTTGGGAGGCTGAGGCGGGAGGATTGCTTGAGCCCAGGAGCTTGAGACCAACCTGAGCAACACAACGAAACCCTGTCTCTATGAAAAATATAAAAATTATCCAGGCATGGTGATGTGCCTGTGGTCCTAGCTACTTGGGAGGCTGAAGCAGGAGGACCGCTTGAGCCCAGGAGGTTAAGGCTGCAGTGGGCCGTGATTTCTCCACTGCACTCCAGCTTGGGGGACAGAGCAAGAACTTGTCTCAAAAAAAAAAAAAAAAAAATATATATATATATATATAATATATATATATATATACACACACACATATATATGTATATATACACATATATATGTGTATATATATATATATATATAGCATTTTAATTCCTCAGCACTCCCCTCTCTTCTTATCTGACTTTATTTTTTCTTCATAGCCTTTGTCATCACCTGCCACATTATGTATTTTTAAAATGTATTATATTTGTCTCTTCACAGTAGAATATAATTTTTATTTTGTTGTTTTTGCCATATTATGAACATCTGGGACAGTGTCTGGCATCGTGTGTGCAATAAACATTTGTTGGATAAATGATTGAGTGGCCACTTGGTTGTTCATATGTTACATGCTGTCTTTGGAAGGTTACTGTAAACATGAACTGGATTTACCTTGGCAACATTTTAAGAACATGTCTTCCTCTATGTACATATTTGCCTTCCCTCATTTTTAAAGAAAACCAGTACAACAAAAGGCAAAATCAAGGTCTACCTGAAGAGACCTTGTGATATACAAAGCAAGATAGGTAAAAATAATGCCAGGCTTTTATGAGCTAATAAATAAGTCAGGCTAAAGACAAGAGGATAGAAGGAATGTGAAATGTACACATGATCTCATATGGATGTGGAATTGTTAACACCAGTGCTTTCACATTTAACTTAGTTGGTATGGAAAGATCTCTCAGGATAGTGGTAGGAATGGAAATTTTTTCTGTTAAAATGAAAAACATCCCACTTTTGAAGTCTCAATTCCTTTCCACTTAACGGCTGTTTATTGAGTGCACAACACTATGCCTGGTGCCCACCATGTGGTTACAGAATGAAAGATGCTTGTAAGGAGTTATCAATCAACTTACATTGCTTGTTTATCCAAACTTGTGGAAAGGAATATATTCTAGATGATATAGAAATGGCAGAGTACCAGTACATCTTTTATATCTCACCCAGAATATGTTCTGGCTGTTATATTGAAATATGAGTAAGCCTTGCCGCCTGAGCATTCTCAATATTGTGAAAAAAATACAGGAGCCACTTTGAGGAGACCCAGCACTGTTGGAGGTAGGAATGTGCCAGGTTCTCCCTGCTGGACAAGGTGGAATGCTTCCCTGCTTTCCCTCCAGGGTGAGTGGAGCAGCCTCCCCTAGGAACGTGACGCAGGGCACCGGTCATACCAACCCACCATCTTTAGTCTCCCTTTTACCCTGTGTGTTTAGCTTATTTTACTTGGAAAAGGTAAATAAGGTTTTGGTTGAAAATACCTTTTATTGATTATAAGCTTCCAAGACAGGGAAAAACTAAACAGGAGGTGCTGAATGGACCTGAAAATGGACTTGATGATCTACTCAGCTTAATCATGCTAATAAAGAAAGGTGGGGTTTGTTTTGTTTTGTTTTGTTTTGTGTTTTGAGACAGGATCTCACTCTGCCACCCAGGCTGGAGTACAATGGCATGATCACAGCTCACCTCAGCCTTGACCTTCTGGGCTCAAGCAATCCTCCTGCCTCAGCCTTCTGAGTAGCTCGGACCACAGGTGCAGGCCACCACACTTGGCTAATTTATTTCTTTTTTTTTTTTTTTAATTTGCAGATAACCCAAAAGGCAGATGATTTACCTACGGCTAACAGAAGTGATTGCACTTTGAACAGGATGTCTGTCTTACTTTGGGCTGTTACAACAAAATACCATAGCCTGGGTGGCTTATAAGCAACAGAAATTGATTTCTCATAGTTTTGAAGGCTGGAAGTGTGAGATCAGGGTTTCCAGCTCTGGTGAGGGCCTTCTTCTGGGTTGTAGAGTGTGCCACTCTCATGACCTACACACTTCCCAAGAGCCCCACCTCCTAATACCATTACATTAAGGGTAGAATTTCAACATATGAATTTCAGGGGGACACAAATATTCTGTTCATAACAATGTCCAAGCTCACAGATCACGCCTCACTAGCCACCTGCCTAAATGTCATTAAAGCCACAGTAATTTACTAACTTCCATAGAGGAGAGAAAAACCTTTTAAAAACATATTTTTTAACATGGTTTGGATACAGTGAGTTTTCACAAATTTGAATATTATGTGTAACTGAAAAACATTGGCTTTAAAAAATTATAAATTATCTTCCTTTACATTTGATATTTCATGTGGTTTTGCCTTCACATAGAAAAGAAGGTTTCGGCCGGGCGCGGTGGCTCACGCCTGTAATCCCAGCACTTTGGGAGGCGGAGGCTGGCGGATCACGAGGTCAGGAGATCGAGACCATCCTGGCTAACACGGTGAAACCCCGTCTCTACTAAAAATACAAAAAATTAGCTGGGCAAGGTGGTGGGCGCCTGTAGTCCCAGCTACTCGGGAGGCTGAGGCAGGAGAATGGCGTGAACCCCGGGGGGGCGGAGCCTGCAGTGAGCCGAGATCACGCCACTGCACTCCAGCCTGGGTGAAAGAGTGAGACTCCTTCTCAAAAAAAAAAAAAGAAAAGAAGGTTTCATTATAAGCACGTTTCTGATGTGCATTTCTCATAGCTGTTGACAACTTGCTGTGTTTTGCTCTGCTCTGTTTGCCGTAGCGGAATCATTTTCCTTTCTGACCAATCCGTGCACTGCGGTAGCGTGTTCTCTTCTAGGTTGCTATTTAAGTTTTTTTATGTGCCTCGATGATGTTCCCTCTCTGTAATACAACCGGAAATTGAGGCTGCGATTTCATTTAAATTATTGTCAGGTTGTGGAAATAGGCCTGCCATGTGCTCACTGTCCCCAAAGGGAAGTGGAGGAGTGTCTGAAATGAGAAATGAACCAGCTTCTGGCAACTCATGAAGAATGTGTCTGAAAATAGGGATGGTATGAAGGGAGGGTTATCGCTGTGTTTTATATAATAAAGAGAATGATTAATGGGTTCCCAGGAAACCACAGTAAAGAACAAAATTGCCTTTGGGACCTTGGAGGCTTTGTTTAGTTTGGGGGCTTATGTTTGACTGAAGGTCTCATGTTCTTGACAAAAGGGTGACATTTTGCTGAGTAAACTTTGAAATTTTATTATATGTAATATAATGACTGAAGAGAGGGATATCAAGATACTCTCTGAGGAAGGTCTGTGTTAAGTGGCATTGATCATTGAATAGCTTCCTGATTTACAGGTGACTTGGAAGATATTTCTAAACTGTAAGTTCCCCTTACATGTATTCTTTTATTCTTTCCTCATTCTTTCATTGATATTCACATTGACTGAGCATCTCCTATAGTCACACTGTGTTGGTTGGTGGTAAGAGAATAACATGGTGAGCAAACCAGGCAAGGTTCTGGTGACTTACAGTCCAATTATGGAGGCAGATGTTAATAATCACCGTAACAAGAATATAATAACAAATGAAAACAAAAGCTTTGAAGGCAAGAGAGACATGTTGCTGTTAGGGCATTTAACCAGGGACCTTGACCTAGTCATGAAAGGCCAAGGAAGCCTTTTCTGGGGAAGTGAAAGCTGAAAGAAGGAAAGGTGTTAACTAGGTTAAAGAGGAGAGTGAAAGAGCTGTGACCTTGGGAACAGCATGTGCAAGGGCCCTGTGGCAGGATGGAACATGCTGCTTTGAAGGCAAATGCAGCTGGTAGGTGGTAGATGGTGAGACTGGAGTAGTTGACAGGAACCAGACCATGCATAGCCTCAAAGGCTATGCTCAAGACTTCCATCTTTATACTAAGAACAGTATGGAGTCACTAGGGAGGGGATGTGTTAGGCAGGGGTGTCGTTTGTGCTTTCATTCCTCTGGTTGATTATGAAACCAAGGGTAGATGTGGATGATGAGTAGAAGACTGCCTTAGTTTCCTGATGAGAGATGGTGGTGTCCTGGCTTAGCTGTCTGTAGGGCAGACAAGTTTGAGAGACATATATGGCTTTGTATCTTTACTGCCTGGTCTTGAGTGGGCACTTAGTAAATGTTTTCCTTCTTGGCATGGGTTAGAAGATGTGGGTTTTATTTTACCTTCTGTTATTGTATAGTTATCAGACCTTGTGTGTATTGCTTCACCTCTCTGGGCCTCAGTTTCCACAAATATAAAATAATATAGATGAATTGTGTCCTTTCCAGTGCCAAATTCCCTAGGTGCATGATGTTTTGGGTACTATCAGTTTTTTAGGCAGAGGATTAAAAGGTAAATGTGGGCCGGGTGTGGTGGCTCACACCTGTAATCCCAGCACTTTGGGAGCCTGAGGCGGGTGGGTCACTTGAGGCCAGGAGTTCAAGACCAGCCTGGCCAACATGGTGAAACGCTGTCTCTACTAAAAAATACAAAAATGGCCAGGTGTGGTGGCTCACACCTATAATCCCAGTGCTTTGGGAGGCCAAGGCGGGTGGATTGCTTGAGGTCAAGAGTTCAAGACCAGCCTGGCCAACATGGCGAAACCCCATCTCTAGTAAAAATATGAAAATTAGCCAGGCATGGTGGCACACACCTGTAATCCCAGCTCCTCCGGAGGCTGAAGTGAGAGGATCACTTGAACCTGGGAGGCAGAGGTTGCAGTGAGCCAAGATTGTGCCACTGCACCAGCCTGGGTGACACAGTGAGACAATGTCTCAAAAAAAAAAAAAAAGGTAAATGTGTTGGTTTAATACTAGGAGATCAGTATCTGAGTTTGCTCACACAACCATCTTTCTTCAAGTCCTTCTCTCTAACTCCTTGGATGTTAGAAGACATGGTTAGGGGGCACCACTGTATACACTTACATTTCATTTATGGCAAACAAGACCATTCTTTAATTAGGTTGCCTTTTTAAAGCACACCAGATGTGAGTCACTAGAAAAACAAAACCAAACTCTTCAAATGAGTAGGAGTGAATGTAAGAATTCTAATGAATCAGCCCAGGGTACACAGCCTAAATGAAGTGGAAAAAGCTAGGGGAGGTTTTGCTAAGGGGGTGCATTTGACTCTTGTGTCCTATGAGTTGGGAATCCTTTGTCAGCAGTTGTAACAGGCATGCTCAGCTGCAACCACAAACATTTTCCAATGGAGGAGTGTTGATAGCATTTTCATTGACCTTAAAAAAATAAAAAATCTAATGGCAGGGTCAAGGGGAAGGCAAGAGGTGTAATTTGCTGGTCAGTCTCAGTCAGCTGCCTGCAGCAGCCTCGTCCTGTGTGAGACTTTAAGGGAATGCACATTGGCATGGGGGTTCCCAGGCGGAGGGGGGTCCAGATTCAGCCTTGGCCTCATAGAGGAGCAACAAATTGAAACAAGAGCAGCCCTGTTGACCTTCAGACTGCAAATGGACTGCTTTCTTTGTGCCATGTCGCCCAGTGAAATAATCCCGATAAAAGCTTTTTGTTTAGCCATTGGAACGAGAGCAGGGATTCAGGGAAAGAGTATTTCCCCACCCTCTTAAAAAGTGTTTTGGTGTTGGCTGTTCAACAGACCTGGGTTCTGCTGAACCAGTAGGCATTGAAGTGGGGGGATTTGTGGAGTAGAGAGGTTCTTGGGTGGTTCTGAGGTCATCTGCAAGGTTTTTGTTGCATCTCTCACACTTACAGAAGGGCAGTCCGCTCCTGCTCCCCCTCCCATACCCCTCACCATGCCTTTGCCTCCGTACCATTCCTTTTAAAATCCCAAAAGGTTGGTGGGTGGGGAGGGTCAGGGACTTACTCTTTCACTTGCTCCTTCATTTTAAGCTGTGGATTAGAATCTGTGTTTTTGCCTTTGTATCAGATTGGCCAGAGATAACCCCATTATTTTAGTGCATTCTGTTGCTGTGTATAGGTTTTAGGGATCATTTGGGAACTATTATAGGTATAGACCAGTGGAAGTAGAGCTGCTGCTTATTAGATTAAAGACATTTGAAAGAGAGAGAGTTAAAAAAAAAAAAAAAAAAACCCAGCAGGTTAGAAGGCTTCATTCACTTTTAGAAGAGAGAAAGGAGGAAGAGTCTGAGGTACATTCTATAGCTTTGTGGGAAGAGGGGATGCTTCCAGCAGGAGCTTTGGGATTTGGCAGTGGCAGACTCTACTCTTTGCTCCCTGCAAGGCCCTGAACAGCCTCCTGAGGGCCCGGCAGATCCAGGCCTTTCCGACCCCAGCCCTGAGTCCCCAGGCCCTTGTACATTTTATACTCAGGTTCCATTTAAGAAGTGGGAGTTCCATAGCCCCTTCTGTAAATGTATCAAGAGAGGAAATCCCAGGCTCAGGGAACTTTGAAGCCTCTGCTTTAGTCACTGCCCCCAAACCTCCACTGGGCTCAAATTTCCTTGCTTTTCCTGCTAGGAAGACTGTTTCTTTTGCATGCTTTCACCTGGGCAATCTAGGTTTTAAATTTTGAGCATTTGAGGAGCTTGTGTTGGTTTTCTACCAAACCTAGATGATAGATTGGGTTCCAGTTCCTTCCAGCCCCAAGCTTTCCAGACAATCTAAGGCCATCCCTTGACTTCTTCAAAGTTAGATGGCCCCTAAGACTCCTCCATGTCCCACTCCACTCTGAAGTTGATAGCCGAAGTCCCAGGCAGAAGGCACCAAAAGGGAAGATACCACCCTGGCACTGACCACCACTCACTGGTGACAGGCGCTTCATGCTGCAGCAGCCCCTCTGCCTGTATAACAAGCCTGAGAGGTGCTTATCATCACACCTGTCTTACAGGAAGCTAAGGCCGACATGGTTTCTTTTCTCCAAGCCTTTGCAGATTTGCACAGGGGCCTCTCCTGGCCATGAGTCTCCTTTCCTTTCCCTGCAGCAAGGGGCTGGAGGTGCTTTATTTCTGCCGCATTGCCTTTTCATTGTGGGCCCAGAGACCACTCATAAAGGCAGATCTTCTCTGTTCTTTAGTAGCCATGATTCAAGACAAGCCCTGGTGTCGCTCTTCCTTCCAGCTGACCATTGCCAGCTTCTGAGCAGGAAATGAACTTGGCACATTTTAATCACCTCATCCCCCACCATCCATTAGGCAGATCTTTTTAGAAACATAAATCAGATTACACTCCTTAGTCAAACTCTCCAGTGACTTCCAGGGGCTTCCATGGGGTCTGTAAACTTGGACTGGAAAAAAAATTACATCTGTATTTTCACTAACCTCCAGCTGAAATTTGCATTTCCTTTCTATAAATGAAGACAAAAAACCACAGCAATATCACAGTTACTTGTGACTTTGTCACCAAAAGAACCCACTGTGATTTTCTCTTCACATTATACTGGTTGCATATGTCTCAGAATATTTTGTATGCCCATTTGATTGTAAAATGACAGTAGTGGTTACATCTGCCACCATATCTGTCATTTAAAGTATTAACAGGCCAGACACAGTGGCTCACACTTTGGGAGGCTGAGGTGGAAGGACTGCTTGAGGCCAGGAGCTAGAGACCAGCCTGGGCAACATAGTAAGACCCCATCTCTACAAAAAAATTATAAAATCAGCTGGGCATGGTTGCGCATGCCTGTAGTCTCAGCACACTACTCAGGAGGCTAAGGCAGGGGGCTCGTGTGAGCCCAGGAATTTGAGGCTGCAGTGAGCCATGATCGTACCACTATGCTCCATCCTGGGTGACACAGTGAGACTCTGTCTCTAAAAAAAAAAAAAAAATATGAACAAAGAAGTTATTTAATAAATTAGTTTTTTATGTTGCAAACTATATTTTATTTTAAATTAAATTATTTGTTTATTTTAATTCTTATCTATCTATCTATCTATCTATCTATCTATCTATCTATCTATCATCTATCTTGAGACCAGGTTATGAGACTGGCTGATTTTTGTATTTTTAATAGAGACAGGGTTTCGCCATGTTACCCAGGCTGGTTGGAACTCCTGAGCTCAGGCAATCCACCCACCTCAGCCTCCCAAAATGCTGGGATTACAGGTGTGTGAACCATCATGCCCAGCTCAGTGTAATGAGTTTTCTTCATCAGAAGTGTACCAAGGGGGCTGGACGTGGTAGCTGATGCCTGGTAACCCCAGCACTTTGGGAGACCGAGGTGAGCAGATCCCTTGAGGTCAGGAGTTCGAGACCAGCCTGGCCAACATGACAAAACCCTGTCTCTACTTAAAAAAAAAAACAAAAATTAGCCCAGTGTGGTGGTTTGTGCCTGTAGTCCCAGCTACTCGGGAGGCTGAGATGGGAGAATCACTTCAGCCTGGGAGGTGGAAGTTGCAGGGAGCCGAGATCGCCCCACTGCACTCCAGCCTGGTGACAGAGTGAGACCCTGTCTCAAAAAAAAAAAAGGTGTACCAAGGGGGTGGCAAGAGGGATGTGGGCGCAGTCTGCCCTGGATTTAGGCAACAAGGTCATGTGCTTTTATTATTTAAAAACAATAATACAGGCTGGGCATGGTGGCTCATGCCTGTAATCCCAGAACTTTGGGAGGCCGAGGCAGGTGGATCATGAGGTCAGGAGATCGAGACCATCCTGGCTAACACGGTGAAACCCTGTCTCTACTAAAAAAATAAAAAAAATTAGCTGAGCGTGGTGGTGGGCTTCTGTAGTCCCAGCTACTCAGGAGACTGAGGCAGAAGAATGGCGTGAACCCGGGAGGCAGAGCTTGCAGTGAGCCGAGATCGCGCCACTGCACTCCAGCCATCTCAAAAACAAAACAAAACAATAATACAGTCAACTTAAAGTCTATTCTTCTATGATCACTGTAAGCTGGTAACTCTAAACAGTGTCCATGATAAAAATACTTCTCCCTGGCAGGATAAACCACTCCCATAATCTCCCTGCCCCGACAATCCTATCCTTGGTCTTTCATAATCCTACATTTTTTTTGTTTTTGTCTTCGCCATTTAAAAACATTTTGCAAGCAGAGGTCCATAGGGTTCAGCAGGCTGCCCAGGAAGTACATAACACAGAAACACTATCACCAAACACACGAGTCCTTTCCATCTCCCTGAACTCTTTATGCTCTTCAGGCTGGTGTCCCTCATGGTTGCAAGATGGCTGCCAGTAGCCACTGGGGTGATATGTTTCCCTTTTCCATAAAATAAGTTCTTCCCTTTAGTGTGATTGGGCACATTAGGTCACATGCTCGTCCCTGGGTCAGTAATAGTCCCAGGAGGAATGCCATGAAGATTGACTCAGACTCTGCCTTGGGGATGAACGGGGTGAACAGTTGCAGAAAATAGGAGTTCCTTAAAGAGGAGAGAAAGGGAAATCGATGTTAGGAAGGCAACCCACAGTGGCTACTGTAGGTGTGGCTTGTTTTAAAATCAAATTTATTTTTGTTTTAATTTTGAGGAATAACCACTTAGAATAGCTTCTGATGGGAATGATCCTAATCTTTTTATTTTTTCAAATATGTAGGGCTTTTTTCTTCTAGAAAAAAATTTTTTTAAAATTATTGCCTTTATCTTGGCTTTGTTATCAGTCATGTGATCTGGCAGCTGAAGAAATATGGCCCATGGCTGCAGACTTGGATGCTTATATAACAGGCTTTGGTCTCCATAGTTAGTTTTAAATGGAAAGTGTGTGCCAGGGATTTGGAAAAGCTCTAATGTAGATTTTCAAAGAAATAACATTGCTTAGACCTTACTTAGATTGTGAAGAGTAAGTCAGTTGATCTTGGGAGGCAGAGCAAAGCCTCTAAGCGAGCTCTGGAAAGCCTCTAGATTTTTTTTTTTAATTCCAGTTTTATTACAGCAGAAGTATCAGCCACTATCTTGATGGATGCTATGAAGTTAAAAAAAAAAAAAACCTCAAGATGGAAAAGAATTTGGCTCACTTTAGGAAAATTATAAAACAAGAGGTATAAGCAAATGAAGGGCTGTAGAAGGGTGTGAAAAGAGAGCTACCTGTACCTCTGCAGCAGAGGAGGGAGGGCCCCAGAGACAGAGGTCAGGGAGAGGGGTTGGGACATGGTGGGTGGTGGGGAAGGGGGAGGGGGACCCAAGGAGAATCAAGCCGTATCTGTAAAGAGGATCTGTATTCATGAATTACGGGTGTAATAAAACATAAATGAAAGACAGTGTCAGTTTATTAGCAATAAATAGACAAGTAAAATTGCAGTATTAGACTTGATGACATAAGAATCCTTCAATCCCATGTCAGCCCTTGAAAGCTCTGGAGTAAAAGGCTAGAGAAAGAGCCTGGATTTCCAAAAATGTTGAGTCACTGTTCTTCCAGACAGATACTAGACATAGATCATTTTTTAATTTTCTTTCTCTTTATCCTCTTCCTCTTACTATCCCTCCGCTTCCTTTTTATCCCTGAGTTACGTGTATTTTATGTGGCTTGGTATCTTCTGATGGCGACACCCCCCAGGATTGACTGGTTATGCACTCAGATTGTCCAGACCCCTACCAGACATCTCATCCGCCACTGGCCAGGCCCCCAGCCCCACATCTTCCTCCTCTGCGGTAGGGTCCTGTGCTGGTCTACAGGCTCTCTGCTCCTTTGAGAGTAAAACAATGAAATGTCACAATCAGGAAAAGAAAAGAAGCCCTTTGAGCCAAGTAGTGGAATTGAAAAATGGCACTTGTCTTTTCTGGGATATTGTTTTAGAAGTTAAATTTCCTTTCATTTTAGGGTTAAGGGTAAGTATTTGGAATGCCTTTTCTGATGGTAACTGTGTCATCATCATCTGTACATCTATGTCACAAATTTGGGAGAGCTGTGGTTCAGCATGACAGTTTTTCCTTCCACTTTAGTGTCATAGTTGTATGTAGCAGTCATTTACAGGGGGTAGGAGAGTGAAGAAGGAGGGAAGACAGGCAGCCCAGAGTACTTTTTTTTTTTTTTTTTTTTTTTGAGACAGAGTCTCACTCTTGGCCAGGCTGTAGTGCAATGGCGTGATCTCGGCTCATTGCAACCTCTGCCTCCCAGGTTCAAGCCATTCTTCTGCCTCAGCCTCCCGAAGCTGGGATTACAGGCACGTGCCACCATGCCCAGCTAATTTTTGTATTTTTAGTAGAGAGGGCTGGTTACCATGTTGGCCAGGCTGGTCTTGAACTCCTGACCTCAAGTGATCTGCCTGCCTCGACCTTCCAAAGTGCTAGGATTACAGGCAGGAACCACCACGCCCAGCCCAGAGTACTTGTTTTTGCATCAGTAAAGGCCATTTATTGCTGCCAGATGAGTGTTTTGCAAAGAGTTAGCAAACGTGTATTTGAATTCCTGCTCCTCTACTTTTTAGATATGTGGTCTTGAGAAGAGACTTCCAGATAAAAATGGGAACAACAATAAATAGTGCTTGACAACCTTCAGTCTTTCCCATCTCAATAAAAACCCTTTGGTGATTGTAGGCACCCGTCCCTCCTGCCCCTCACTTCTCTCCCTCTCTCCACCCACCTCAGCCTGGATTCCTCCTTTTCCCCTCCTCTGACCTTGTTATTGTACTCCATACGATTGCGTTGAATAAGTGACTCAACTGCCTTGGCCACCAGGTCTTGCCATGGCCATGTCTAGTGACTTTTTCCACTCTGACCTCTGCCACGTGCTACATAAGGTTGACTGTTTCTCTGTGACTGCACACTCTCCTGTTTACTGCTCACATTTCTGACCACTCCACCTTGGATTCCTTTGCAGGTACCCCTTCTTGTATCCATCCCTTAATTGGGGGTGTCCCTCAGGGTCCTGACAGAGGCCTCTGGGACAGCTGCTTTTGAAGTTCTCCCCTAGACTTCATACCTTCCCTACCTGCCCACAAGCCCCACCACCCCTCTAGGTGTTTGCATCCCCCCAGATAGTACCTATCTGTTGCCAAAGCCAGAAGCTGGGGCGGCATCATGACCTCTTTCCTTTCCCTTGTTTCCCACTAAATCTCAACCTGCCTGCCTTCTAAATATCTCCAGAGTCCTCCAGTTTTCTTCAGCCCAGTGACTCTCCCTTTCCGAGGCTGCTTAGTCTTTGGCCTGCGTTCCTGCTGCTAACTTGGGGATCTGCCTGCCTCCTTTCTGTCTCTCCAATCCGTTCCCCACACTAAACCCAAGGCATCTTCCTAAAACACAAGTTGGGTTCCCGCTCCACCACTTTACATCCTTTGCTGCTTCTCCCTGTTTCCTCTAGAGAAAGCCTGAGGATAAAGCCTCCTCCTTAACGTGGCTTCGAGACCCAGCCCCTGCATGCTTGTGTCTTTCTGCATTGCACTGCTCCCTCTCCATATGCCAGCTAAACAGATCTGGACTTCCTTGACATAGTCCTTTCTACCTGCTGGTCCTTCTGCCTGGAATCTTTCTTTTCTTTCCTTTGTCCTCACCCTTTTTGTGCCTAATTGTTTTTTTTGTTTTGTTTTTTGAGACGGAGTCTCGCTGTGTCACCCAGTCTGGAGTGCAGTGGTGCCATCTCGGCTCACTGCAAGCTCCGCCTCTCAGGTTCACGCCATTCTCCTGCCTCAGCCTCCTCAGTAGCTGGGACTACAGGCGCCTGCCACCACGCCCGGCTACATTTTTCTATTTTTAGTAGAGACGGGGTTTCACTGTGTTAGCCAGGACGGTCTCAATCTCCTGACCTCGTGATCCACCCTTCTCGGCCTCCCAAAATGCTGGGATTACAGGCGTGAGCCACCATGCCCGGCCAATTGTCTTTCTGTGTAACTTCTACTGAGAGCTCTCCCCTGACCCTCAAACAGAGGCGACCCCTTTGAAGGCTTCCATAGGAGCTCATGTGCTTACTTGCTGTGTAAGTGCCTGCAAAGCCTGGCATAACTCTTGGCATGTAGTATGTGCGTCACAAATACTCAACAAAGGAAGGGAAGGAATGAGCATCCATGGCGTGTGGAAGAGGTCTTGTAAATGTTAAAGCATTCATTAATTTTGGTTCTTAACATTGAACAACATAGTCTACAATAAAAATTGAGCCAGGCATGGTGACTCACGCTTGTAATCCCAGCACTTTGGGAGACTAAGGCAGTCAGATCATGAGGTCAGGAGTTTGAGACCAGCCTGGCCAACACAGTGAAACCCCACCTCTACTAAAAATACAAAAATTAGCCAGGCATGGTGGCATGTGCCTGTAATCCCAGCTACTTGGGAGGCTGAGGCAGGAGAATCGCTTGAACCCAGGAGACAGAGGTTGCAGTGAGCCAAGATTGTGCCATTGCACTCCAGGCTGGGGGACAAGAGCTAAACTCCATCTCAAAATAATAATAATAATAAATAAAAATTGAGGAAGAAATGTTGAGCAGCAAAGTAGCTCAGTTATATTTTTGAGTGTGGAAGATGTGAGTTTCCTTCTACACAATCTCCTGACCTTTTGGCTGGTAGACTTTTGGCTTGTCACCACCCCAGATTTTTCTTTAACAATGCATGTCCTCTATTCTGTTACCTCTGTACCCCATGCTCAGGTACTACAGGGGAGTGCTGAATTGAAAGAAATAAGAAACACAGTTCATCATATGTATAGATTTCCATCTTTGGATCAAATTCAAAGTTTAAAAATCTGCTGTTCTTGGGAGGTCTTGTTTTCTTGAACACAAATGCCCCTGAACTTCAACTAGAGATTCTTGACTAAAGCACTTTCTGGCTATTTTTAGGCCTTGCTTTCACTGTTTCTAAAATGCAATGCATGATCTATACATCCATTGAGCAGACAAGCTTCCTTTTTGGAAGTAATAATTCTAGTGAGTCAAGGGAATGGTTGAGAGGATAGAGGGGACATGTCAGATCAGGGTTTGATGAATCAGCCAGCCCAGCCTGAAGCTGGAAAGATTATCAGCTGCATATTTCACATTTTCTTCTCCAAGTTGACCATTAAGAATGGCATATTATACAACTGGGTTTTTTACAGCATGTGAATCAACTTGTGACAATTGGGTGGCTGTTTTTTTTTCTTTAATCCCGTGAAACAAAAGAGAACTAGCTATGATTTTGGTCTGTAGAGATAAGGAGAAAGGATCGTAGCTCTGTAGCTTTCTGTTGATGCGTTAGAGAATTTGAAAAACAACAGTTTTGGTCTTTGGATGTGTGTGTGTGTGTGCACATGTACACGCGTGTGTGTGTAAATGTGTCAGGCTGTACCTTCTGGGGACCGGTACTGCAGTAGGGTCAGTGTGGTAGGTCCAGCAGTCCCTTTTTATCTGGTCTCTGACATCTCTGGGCTCTGATTCAATTCAAAGAAACTACAAAAGAACACTTACTCAGATTCTGCCTCCTGTGAGATGAAATCACCTAAGAAATCAAGAAAACAAAGGAAAATGAAAATACATTAGAACATGCGGGGCACCATGGGGCCCTGGAGACTTCATCACAGAGGGTGCTCAGAGGAATATTCTCACTTCTACACTAGGGAATTTTTTTCCGGAATGACCCATAGCTCTGCTGTCTAGTAGGCTTTCCCTGCCCAAGGGAAGGTCCAGGTTTGGGAAATACTAGGGTGGAAGCACAGTGAGTCATGTATGAGGGAGACTCACAGGTCCTCAGGGGTGACCACCACTTCCAGGGTAAGGGTCAGATAACAGAGGCCCCAAGGGCCAAATCCACAAGGCTGGATGCCACCTGTAGCCACTGACATTTTCTTACCCAGACATGATATGACCCATTAGCATAACATTAATACTGAATCTTTGTTAAAAGTAAGTTCATAAGGCCAGGCATGGTAGCTTGCACCTGTAATTGCAGCCCTTTGAGAGGCTGAGGTGGGTGGATCGCTTGAGCCTGGGAGTTCAAGACCAGCCTGGGCAACATCATGAAAGCACCAAGTAACTTAATTTTTTCTTCTTTTTGCTTTGTCTGTATCTTCTAATTATTCTTCAGAGATTATATATTCCTTACAAGTTTAAAAACAAATTGTTTTTAAAGAAAAGAGGGCCAGGCATGGCGGCTCATGCCTGTAATATTAGCACTTTGGGAGGCTGAGGTGGGTGGATCACTTGAGCCGAGGAGATTAAGACCAACTTGGGCAACATGGTAAAAACCCCTTCTCTACATAAAATACAAAAATTAGCTGGGCATGGTGGTGTGCACCTGTAGTCCCAGCTACTGGGGAGGCTGAGGTGGTTGAATTGCTTGAACTCTTTCAGCCTACAGAACTGTAAGAAATAATTTTTTTTTTCTTTACAAACCACCCAGCCTGTGGTATTCTGTTACAGCAACACAAAATAGACTAAGACGATAGTATTGAAGGAAAGACTGGAGAGACGAAAGCCCATTAGGAGGTGATAGAGATAGTCCAGGTGAGGATGATTCAGGTATTGAAGGAGGGCAGAAGAGAGGTGAGGTTCAAGCTGAATCCACAGTGCTAGGAGGGAGGTGGGAAGGTGATAGTGAGGACTCAATAGCCTTTTGTCCTTAACTAGAGCTGAGACGGATGGAGGAGAAATGGGGTAGGGAGAAGGGAGGGTGTCCCTGCAGGCACAGAGGAAGTGAGGATATGGGGGACACGTGTACCACCGTTAGTACACAACCAGGGCCCTCAGGTGGAATCTGAGGGAATTTCTCCACCAAAAGGCAAGGTGGTAAACCGGTGAAGAGATAAAGCTAGGAGCCTGCCCGCCTGGGATTCAGTCTTCACTCTACCACTTACTAGCTACACGACCTTCATCAAGTGACTTGACCTCTTTTTTGCCTCAGTTTCCTCATCCATATATTGGAGATAATAATAGTGCCTACCTCATAATGTTGTTATGAGGATAGGATTAGATTAGTTAATATTTTTAAAGTATTTAGCATGGCTCCTGGCATGTAGTAAGCTCCATATAATGACTGATGATAAAAATTAAAACTAGAGTGTGAGCCCCTTGAAGGCCTGGAATGGGTGTTTAATTGGCCTCTCTCCAAGAGCCTCACATAATGCCAGGCAGGTATATTATAGGTACTACATAAATAGTTCTCAAATGAATACACAATTCAATTTTTTAATTATTTTTTGACTATACCACGAGTTAAACAGAACTCAGAGGGCTTTGTTTCCTACTCAGGGAAAATGACCCCACTTCATTTCAGGTTCCAAATAACCAAGTTTTGTTTTGTTTTGTTTTGTTTTGTTTAGACAAGAGTTTTGCTCTGTCACCCAGGCTGCAGTACAGTGGTGCTATCTCAGCTCACTGCAACCTCTGCACTCTAGGTTCAAGTGACTCTCCTGCCTCAGCCTCCCTAGTAGCTGGGACTACAGGCATGTGCCACCACGCCCAGCTAATTTTTGTATTTTTAGTAGAGACAAGGTTTCACCATGTTGGCCAGGCTGGTCTCGAAACCCTGACCTCAAGTGATCCCCCTGCCTTGGCCTCCCAAAGTGCTGGGATTACAGATATGAGCCACCGTGTCCAGACCCAAATAACCAAGTTTATAAAGAAATTCTGGTATGTAACTATTTCATCAGATGGGGACTGCTGATATTTTCAAAAATTCCAGGAACTGCAGTGCCTTGTGCCTACATGTGATGGATGATGTGGGAAAGCATCAATTAAGAAACAAATAGGGCTTAGGAACAGTGTTGATAAGGCTGGGGCTGTGTGTTACTGGTGGGGGGGAGGGTAATACTTAAAACCCAGAAAATGCATAAAACAACTTAGTTTTGGATCTTGAACAAAAATTGATAAGATCTAAGGCCCGAGGACTCCATTTGGTAAGGTGTGTTTTCCAAAAGGCCCTTTCAGCTGTCATATCCCAGCCAGAGTATAAAGTGGCCCTCGGAGCGGAGAAACAAGGGAAGATGAATGCAGGCACAGTATTTTTAGAATGCATTGTTCTCTAAATTCTAGAAACAGCCAACCTAGATGAAAATGTGTTTTCAGAGACACTTTTCCACTCTTTGTGCTACTTTAAGATTGATATCTAGAAATAGAAAACAAAGTGTGTTTTCTTTGTCTGGTAATTAAATTTCTTGTTTTTTTTTACTCAGAGATGAGGAGGGACCATCTATTTCGGGCTACTAGGGTTGGTATAACAGCATCTTGAAGGCAACAGGGCATGGGCATTGTGGGAGGGAAGTGTGATATCAAAGTGAGAGCTTTTTAGTTGAAATCAGGGTACATGAATAATAAAAGCAGCTAATATTTAGCTTTTACTCTGTGGACTTAGCGTATATTTTCTCCTTTAATCCTTTCCACAACCCTGGGAAGTTGCTACTATCACTGTTCCCATTTTTACTGATGAAAAATATGAGGCTGGAAGAGGTGAAGAAACTGGATCAAGGCTGTATCTTTACATTGCTAAAATGAATCCAGAGACTATCACTTAAGCTGTATGTCAATACACATACAGATTGTATGTATATTTGCCTGGAAAAAACCTCATCAAACATATGTAATTTTTATTTTAAACAAATCAGAGTTTTAGCTTCTCATGCACACTTGTAAAGAAGAATTATGTAAGTTCCTGGTAAAAGACCTTCTGATTCTATAGGTAAGGACACTTAGGTGCTATTTGGTAATCCCCAGGAACATACAGAATGAAGTAGCCTCACAAAAGACTGCTCTCACGTCAGCAGGAGCTGCGTGAGGCTTGATTCACTGAAATTAAGATAAAAATAAAGCTCTTTTAGTGGTTTTACTAAATAAAGAGCTGGATACCTGCTAATAATAATTAGTATTCAGTTCAGCCTCTTTAAAAAGCTGCTGGTACATCAAGTGTATCAACATGTCTTAGTGGGGCCAGGTGCGGTGGCTCACGCCTATAATCTCAGCCGTTTGGGAGGCTGAGAGGGGCGGCTCACCTGAGACCAGGAGTTGGAGACCAGCCTGGCCAACATGGTGATACCCCGTCTCTACTAAAAATACAAAAATTAGCCGGGTGTGGTGGTGGGCACCTGTAATCCCAGCTACTCGGGAAGCTGAGGCAGGAGAATTGCTTGAACTCAGGAAGAAGAAGCTGCAGTGACCTGAGATCACACCATTGCGCTCTCGCCTGGGTAACAAGAGCAAGACTCCATCTCAAAAAAAATAAAATAAATAAAGTCTTAGTGGGAGAGTTGCGTGGCCGTTGTTCAACGGTGTATATGTAAGACTGTGTCCTCTGCAGCCCTGCCCCCCACCAAATGACTTTTATTATGTGATAACAACAATAAATTACCTTTTGTTGAGCTCCTACATTTTTCAGGAATAGTACCAGACCCTTTGGTTATATTTTTATTATTTTACCATTTACATGTCCAAAAAAGCCCTCTAAGGGAGAGGGTATTATAGCCATTGTACAGTTGGGGAGACTGAGGGTCTGAGGAGTTAAGTGAATTGCCCAAAGCTACAGAGCTAGCATGTGGCATAGCCTAGAATTGATTCCCCAAATATTTTATTTTTGTTTATTATAGACATTTTCAAGCAAGCACAAAATTCGAGAGATGAGTATAATGAAGTCCCTTTATCACTCACCCAGCCCTAAACAGTTATCATAGTTTACCATCATTCTTTTACCTATTCCCTCATCCACACACTTTTTTTTTAAAAGCAAATTCCAGACACCCTATCATTTAATCCACAGATAAAACCCAAAGGTATCTTAAATGTCACATTAACACTTCTGTCTTTAAAGCTACTTCCTACTCAGCCCAACCCTTTCTTTGCTCCCCAGTGCACATTTGCCGAGTCCATGGTGCTTATTGTAGTTGTGATGTCTCCATCTCTGTGTGTTGGCTTCTCAAGGGCAGGAGCTGTGCCTTCCTTCCCCCACATCCTAACCACAGTGCATAGCACTGCACTCTACACTGAGTAAGCAGGGCCTGACTACTGTTTACAAAATCAAGGGTAGGCCAGGCATGGTGGCTCACACCTGTAATCCCAGCACTTTGGGAGGCCAAGGCGGGAGGACCGCCTGTGGTCAGGAGTTCGAGAACAGCCTGGCCAACATGGTAAAACCCTGTCTCTACTAAAAATACAAAAATTAGCTGGGCATGGTGGTGGATGCCTGTGTTCCTAGTTACTCGGGAGGCCGAGGCAGGAGAATCTCTTGAACCTGGGAGACGGAGGTTGCAGTGAGCCGAGACCACGCCACTGCACTCTAGCCTGGGCTACAAGATTGAGACTCTGTCTCAAAACTAAAATAAGATAAAAAATAAAATCAAGGATAAATGCTCTTAAAGACTTCTCAACTTTTACAAGTTGGGGGTTCACTATTTTCAAATAATGCCAGAAAAACAAGAGAATCTTTGATGAAAGAGGTGATAAAATGCTCCCTCCTCACCTCCAGCTTGCTGCTTCCACCTTGAAAGCATCTTACTAAACGTACAGCACAGTTGGCCAAAAACATGCTTGGGAAACCAAATTGAAGGTATAAGATGAGGCTGAATTTGGTGTGAATTTGCAAACTTGAGTCTTAGAATTATGCCTCAATTTGGTTGAATTGGCTCCAAGACAGAAGAAACTGCTTTCATGGAGTGAATTATGAGGAGCTGGGAAGACCACATTACCCCTGAGTTACGATTCTTCTTGTGAATCTTTCTGTCTGTAGTTTATGATTTGGTGGAAATGTAGGGAGCTTGGGAGGTAGAGTCAGAAAACCTATGTTCTAACCCCTCCACACCCTATTCTGACTCTAATTCACTGTGACCTTAGGCAGGTCACTTAAACCTCTCTGAGCCTCTGTTTCTTCATCCATCCATTCAGTAAATACTACTAAGTGCCTACTAAGTGCTGCGCACTGGGCATCAAGTAAGATTGTTTGTGTCAAAGTGATTTGTAAATAAATCCTGTAAGAACTATTGATGTTTTCCTTGTTAAAATGCAATTATTGATGTTTTCCTGGTTAAAATGCAACCTTTGGAGGAGAGCACTTTGAATAGCAATCTATCCTTGTGAGTGATTCTTAGCATTTTAGAGCTTTGACAGGCAAAGGAAGGGAAAGGAACAGGACACAAGACCCTGGGATCACTAGAGACAAATTTGGACCATGGCTGGGTCTGAGGAGGGGTAATTATATGGGAAAAAAGTTGTGAAGTTAGTCCATACAAGTCATGTTCTAAAATACTACCATATAATTTTGGGTGTACAGGAGCCCATTCAAAGCAGCAAATACAGTGAATCAAACAGCTTACACATACTTTGAGCCCATTCCCAGCAATTTATACAAATGTGCCCCTTTTGCCCAGACTTCACTATGCAATATATCCATGTGACAAAACAGCACTTGGACCCACTAAATCTATTAAAAAAAAGTTTTTTTTATCACCCAGGCCTGGAAGTTCTCTAGTCATTTTCACCTTCTCTAATGATTGATTCCTGTTAATTGTTGTTGCACTTGAAGCCCACTTTCAGGATCTACACCTCTCCCTGAGCTGTAAGACCATGATCTGGTATTCTAATTCAACACCTATTTCCTCTTGCCCCATTTTCTAATTTCTACATTTCTGGCCAACCATGTTTGTGTTTTTGTTCTCCTTTGAGGCATGAAGTAGAGTAAACAATATTAAAGACATATATAAAGCTCCCTTAGGTTGGAGTGAAGAAGGAATTGTTACGGACCCAAATGGGAATTTTAGAACTGTTAAGCAGATTACATGTTAAACATTATTCTATAACAAACAGATTAATGACCTTGGAAAGTCTGGGTGCATTTTCAATAGTATGGGTTACCAGACTCAGGGACACAAGGGTAACTCAGAGATCCTTAAAACAGCCAGAGAGCAAGTGATGCTGCATTTTTGTTTCAGTATCACAGTGGAAGTCTAGGGACAGCTGCTACACAGTAAACACTATGCTGGGCACTGGGGAAATTAAGATGAATGAGATGCAGTCTTTGCCACATGCAAGCACAACTTCAATGTGGTCTGTTTGAGTTCTACCAGACACCTTTATTCATTTCTTTATTCATTCAACAAACCTGGCTCTGGGGCCTTCCTACAGGGTTTGGCTTTGAGTCTCCAGGCGGTGAAGGTTTTAGAAGAAGGATATGATCTGATTGGAATGGTATTTTAATAAGGTCAAGGACTGAAGGAATGGCTTAGTGAAGTTAGGGCCTGCTGACTAGTAAATCAATTAGGAAGTCAGGGAAATCTCCCAGGGAGATAATTTGCTCATGAAGGAACATCATATATTAAAATGTATACTGTTCTCTCTCACTGTGAAAGGAAAGGGAAAATCAACAAAGAAACACAAAATATAGCACTGGTTTTTAGAATAATGCTATAGGACTCATTTCAATTCAGGTATCACCAAATAGACCATGTGCCTCAATTCTAGTATAGATTTTCAGTCCCTCATTGCTGGTGAGACCAGGCTGTATATGATTTCTCCCCTGTGTTCAGATGGAGACATGGAGGAAAATGTGATGTATTAGTTATCTATAACAATATTACTACAAACTTAGTCTTAAAACAGCACACATTTATTATGGTGCAATTTTTGTGGGTCAGGAGTTCAACATTGCTTAGCTAGGCTTTCTACTACTTCAGGGTCTGACAAGGCTGCAGTCAAGGCATTGGCCAGGGCTATGGTCTCATCTGAGGTTTGACTGGGGAAGGGTCTGTTTCCAAACTTACATGAGTGTTGGCAGCATTCAGCTTCTTGTGGTTGTAGAACTGAGGGCTTCAGTTTCTTGTTATTGTTGGCTGGAGGCCACCTTCAGCTCCAGGAGGCCACTTTCAGCCCTTTGCCACATGGGCCTTTCAACATGGCCTCTTGCTTCTTTGATTCCAGCAATGGAAAGAGTTGCCTCAAAATATGAGTACATAACCCAATCTTATGTAATGTAATCATAACACATAATCATGTGCCTCCTGTCATCTTGCCATGTTCTATATGGCTAGAAGAAAATCAGTATGCCAGCCTATTCTGGCCCTACAGGGATGTGAACACCAGGAGGCAGGGATCATGGGGGACACCTTAAGAGGCCATCTGCTATGTGTAATGTTTAGTGACTTGGTGAAGGCTCCCAGAAAACATTGGGGTTGTCACAAAACCACCCTGTGTTTTTGTACACACATGTAATCCTTGTTCCATGTAATCCTGGGAAACTGACCCAGAGTCTTCCCACCCCCCTAATCCTTCAGGCTGATTGTGTTTAGCCCTGCTATAAGGTTGAAGCAAAACCTGTTTAATTACCTGTTGGCTGGAATCCTGGTGGCAGCAGTAGTTGGTAATGGTGTTACTTTCCTTTTCCTTTTAATTTTGTTTCATTTTTTTAAATATTATCTTCTTTACCTGAAAGATTTTGTATCTTTTATTTGTTTCTAAGTAGTCATTTGAGGAAAATTAACAGAGGCAGGCAAGATTCCAGACAACATGCTTAGTTTTCAGTAGCAATTTCAAGCATTCTGTTTATTAGTTTAATGATAAGTCATAAGAAAAGAAGCTTAACAGTTCTTAGAGAAGCTAATCCTGGCACCATGATGGATTTACTTTGAGCATATCTTTCTGTCTCAATTTCCCTACCTATAAATCCACAGGGTGCAGTATCCATACTAACAAGATATTCCAAAGGGAAATAATAATTTTTGAACATAAACTGAAAATCCTACATAATAGAAACGTATTTGTATTCTGCACTGTCGAGCAGAACTTTGCCACGCAGCTTTAAATAATTTGTCATGCACTAAAGTGCCAGGTACTCTGCTTGTTCTTAATTTCCTTTTCTTACAGAATCTTGCCAGTGATCTGGAAAGGTAGATATTATTCTCTTCATTTTGCAAATGATGAGTCTGAGATTCATGGATGTTTAATGAGTCCAAGGCCATACAGTTGTGAGTCATAATTCTGCCTGATTTTATGTCCTGTTAACCTGCCGTTGCACCAGGAATTACAGAACTAATGCCAATTCCTCACTCAAATTGCCATTCATGTATTACTGTTCCTGAAATTAGTGGCAGTTTACTAGAAACCAGAAGGGGCAGAAAGTAAAGGGAATCTTCTTATATATCATTGCTCTCTGAGAAAAAGTATTATAGAAAAGCCAAAGGTCAAATTGCATGATATTTTCACCTTACAATATAAAAAACATATCTATCTACACTATGGAATACATGGAATACAATGCAGCATTAAGAAAAAGAAAAGGAAAGAAAGATGGTGAAAGATGAAAAGATTGCCAAGACATACTGTTAGATTTCTTTTTTCAAGTTACAGAAATTTGGGCTGGGCATGGTGGCTCACACCTGTGATCATAGCACTTTGGGAGGCCAAGGCAGGTAGATCACTTGAGTCCAGGAGTTTGAGACCAGCCTGGGCCACATGGTGAAACCCTTTCTCTATTAAAAAAAATTACAAAAGTCATCCAGGCATGGTGACACATACCTGTAGTCCCAGCTACTTGGGATCTGAGGCAGGGGGATCGTTTCAGCCCAGGATGCAGAGGTTGCAGTGAGCCAAGATCATGCCCTTGTACTCTAGCCTGGGAGACAGAGTGAGACCCTGTCTTAGAAAAATAAAAAATAAAAATAGAGTTACAGAAATTTAAATATGATATCATTCGTGTGCTAAGCTAAGCCACCACAGAACAATTCTGCTTATTTTTCAAAGATACATTCATGCATAGAAAGCAGTCTGAAAGGATAACACCCTAAATTCATTAAATTGATTCTGAGTTAAAACCCTAAATTGGTTCTCTCTGAGGAGGGGGCCTGGTGGCTCCAGTGGCAGTCTAACATTTAATATTTAAAGTTTTTACAAGGAGAAATAATTCATGTGTTACTTGTATAACTAGAAGTTTGAGGGTTTTTTTAAGTAAAATATTGAGCACAAAGTCAGCCGACCAGTGGCATGACTAGCCACGGTCAAAAGTTGGAGCTATTTGTAAGTCATTTCGACAATAAAGAAAAGGATGAACTAAAAATACTATGTCACCAAGATAGCTTTTTCCTCTAGAGATTTCTATATCAGCTGGGGCTTTGATGTCTGGCCATTATCTGAACGGGGCGCCTGCTCAGGGATCAGCTATGACCACCCTAGGGAGAGTTCCGTGATGAGCCATCTTGGGGACAGAAGGATGAGTGAGCAGCTCTGCTTCCTTCCAGACATCTCTGCTCTTCACCACTTTGTCTTAGCTTAGGTAATCTTCCAGGGCTACATGACTGTAGGGGGCAGGGGAAAAGATGAGGGAGTTAAATGATGGAGAAGAGAAGGGTACCAGAAGAAACTCTTCTTTGAAGTTAAAAGCATTGGATTCTAGACATCTGCTAGGGATCATTTAATATCCAGGCTGATTAATTCAGCTGGGAAGCAGTCTATAGAAGCCGGTATGGATTCCATTCCTTGGTGAGTCAAATCACTTATTTCTTAGAAAAAAATGGCATTAGAGCTTAACTGTTTTTCTAGCTCTTGCAAAGCATGTAATTGATGCAAAATTAGCTAGGTCCCAAGCAATAAGGTCCAAGAAAGATCTGCTAGCTGGACAATATTTTCTAATCCACATTAAAATAAAGACATATATAACTGTTAAAATAAAAATGTATTTATACACATGCATCTTACAATCCCACATTTGACTAGTGATGCATGGGCCATGCTTGGGGAAACACTGCAAGAAATGTGATCAGCTTGGGCTGTGGGGAGGAACTGAGTTCAAATTTTGCCTCCACAACTAACTTGGTAACCTGAGAACTTAACCTTCTTAGCCTTCATTTCCTCATCTCAGGGTGGACTTACTAGTAGTTCCTACTTCATATGGCATTTTTCAGAATTACTTAAGATAGTGTCTATAAAGGATAATGTGTAGTACCTACAAAATGTTAGTAAAAGAAAAAAAGATCTTTTGCAAATAATAAAACAAATACCAAGACCTTGATTAAATATAACTTCTGCAAAAGATGCCATCTTTTGAGGATGGTTCAGTGCTCAACTTCTTGTTTCGGGAATTTGCATGTGTATGTGGGTTTTGGCGCTCCACACACACACTTTTTGGTCCTCTTTTTATTAATACTTTGACTGTAATTCATGGAATTACCTATTTCACGTCAATCTGATGGCTGAAAAAGGTAAAGCATGGAATCACAGTGATGACATAACTACTCTGAAATGCATAGAATCACACCCAAGAATTTTTCTAATTAAATGCTCTTTGTGGGGGTGAGTTCTCTGAGTATGAAACTATGTAACTAAAGACTTAGAAACATCAGATTGTGGGTGCTTATGTTTAAACTTAAATTTTTAAAATTTCTGGTTAACTGTGTGCATAGAAAAGTGAAGTTTATTCAGCTACTCAGCTTCTAAGTGACTGCCATGATGGAGAAAGTGGGAGTGTGAGCTGTGCAAAGCTGATGGCAACTAATTGGGTAAGTTACATCTAAATGGAGGACATAGAAGATCTCATGTAAGACCAACAACCAGGAGCATGCTATAGCTGAAAGGAGGATTTGATTGAGGAAGCCCACCCAATAAGAAGCCAGCAAGTTCTCCTTCTCACCATCTCTTTGAAATTCCTGCCTGACTAGCTGGTGGTTGACTCAAGCTTTTCCTGCCATTGCTACTTTAGGGAAAGATCCCAGCCAAGGTTAATTTTTCATCTCACTCTTGCATTGAGATGTCACAGTGGGCATACCTAGGGGTCTCAATAATTCGTCATTCCGTTTTGACCTGAACTTGATCAGTATAGATGAGGAGCCAGGAGTATTTATGTACTGGGGGCAAAGAGAAGGGGTTTTCCGTGTTTTTGCATCCCAAAGTGCTAATTTAAATATTCTTAGGATCAGGTGACATATTCTGATGCAAACAGCTTTCTTTGGCACTGCTTAACTGTGTATATGTTAATAACTTTGCTGTTTTAATCTTATAGTTTTTTAAAAAACCTTTCTATCTCAGTAAATCTTTCTAACCATGAAATTTAATAAAGCAGCATTCTAGAAATTCTTACCAAAGAAAATGAAAAATGTTAGTCTTCATCTCATGAAGGAAATAAAAATTTTTTTTTTAAGTTTTGAACAAATAGTATTAATGTTATAATATGTTAGCAGGTGAATTTCCAAATGCACTCCTGGTTGCTCTTTCAGCCATTCAGGAATAAGATTTGTCTTCTCAGTTTTAAAATTAGGTTCAGAGAAGAGGTCCCCAGAAACATGAGTCAGGGCAGAGATGAGCTTCCATCTTGGTGTCTCCAACAAGCTTTTATTGATTGTTTATGGCGCTTACTCATGGCACTGTGCTGAGTCCCTCAGCAAACACCCACTTCTCCTGTGAGAGACGGTCTGTAAACAATGAACTGTGGCTCGGGGAATGCGTGTTGTAATAGAGATATTTTAAAAAGCAGACATTTTATGGGAGCATACTTGGAGCCTCAACCTTCTTACCTGTAAAGTGTGGGAACTGGACACATCTCTGTTCCCTTTCCAGCTTTGAAACTCTGGGATCCTGCAGAAACGCAGACCACTTCTTGTCCTAGAACATTTGTTTTGCATGATCATTGAATAGTAAATACACCATTGGATGCTGTAAATATTTATGGTCCCCTAAATGAGGGTGTTTTTTCCTGTTGTTGACTGTTGTTGGCTGGCTCTCCTAGGCACTGCATGCATTTTTCACTGAGTCTAGCAGAGAAAGCTTGTACCTCTCATTTGAAGAATGTCTGGGATGGTCTTAAAAAGCAAGTTACTTGTCTCAAAGTGCTAAAAATACCCACCTAAGAAGAAGGTGGGCTGCCAGAGCTCCGTCTGATCCTCCATTTCCTCTTAGTAACTTGAAGGAAAATGCAGAGGATGACACACGGCCAAGATGAGATAATGCCTGGGATCTGGGGGTTGAAGTCATTCCCAGGAGGATTCCTGTCAGATGAAACGTTTCCGGGCTCGAGAGCACCAGGATCCTTCAGGATTGTACCACTTTCTTTCCCAGATTTTGCAGACCTAGGGACCAGACCCTCCCTTCTTCAGGTGGGTAAAAGGTGGTAACATGATCCTGTGTTGTGAGCTGTCAGGTTCTAAAGGAGGGTAGCTTTCTAGGGTCAAAGCATCCTTGCAATGATGATTTGATGCAACCAGACCAAATCAGTGAAAGCTCAGCTGCCAGACCCCTTAAGATTTGGGGATAGGGCGCAGAGTGTAGACAATTTGATTAGACAACCAAGACCTCATTCTTCTTTGTTTCATTGTTTTATATTTTTAATAAGCTTTCATTTTGGAATAATTTTAGATTTACAGAAAAGTTGCAAAGACAACACAGAGAGTTCTTATGTACCTTTTCCAGCTTCCCCGATGTTAATATCTTACATAACACAGTATATCTGTCAAAATCAGGAAAGTAACATTGGTTTAGTACTGCTAAGGAAACGACAGACTTTATTTGGACTTCACCACACAGTCTTCTTTAAAAACCAAAATGTTGTTCTGTGAGTTACCAGGAGTGTAAAATAAAATAAAATGAAAATTTAAAAATTCAAAAAAACCCAAAATGTTAAAAACAACTAATGTCACACACACATCACAAATGCTCATATACTAATACACAAGAATATATATATAATCCAGTGTTTAAAATGTGTGTATGCAAATGCACAAATATATCTAGTTATGTAAATGCATATTATGTTCTCTTGCCTTTTGAGACAGGTTATAGAAATTTTTTTTTTTTTTTTTGAGACAAGATCTCACTCCATCACCCTGGATGGAATGCAGTGGCACAATCATAGCTCCCTGTTGCCTTGAACTCCCAGGCTCAAGTGATCTTCCCACCTCAGCCTCCTGAGTAGCTGGGACTACAGGTGTGTAACACCACGCCCAGTAAATTTTTATTTTTTTTATTTTTTGTAGAGATAGGGGTCTCACTATGTTGCCTAGGCTGTTCTCGAACTCCTGGGCTCAAATGATCCTCCCACCTTGTTCTCCCAAAGTGCTGGGATTAGAGGCATGAGCCACTGCACCCGGCCAGGTTATACAAATTATCGTTTGCCTTTTTTAAATGACACACAATGACCATCTGTCATTATACTTTGCTATAGTGTGTTGATCTCTTGGTATTTTAGGGCTGTTTGGTCCCAGGAATTTGTGCTTTTTGAGTTCCCAGGTCAGCTCATCATAGTATTTGTAGCTCCCCTCTCATTAGTAAGCTGTCAGCTGTTGTTTCTCTCCGCTATCAGCATTTTTGTCTATGCAGACCTCCTTCCCACATCTAGACTGCAGCTGCTAACTGTTAAGATGATATAACTATGTACTGGGGCTTCTTAGAATTATGGAAAGAAAAGTACCTGTAAATGAGGCACAGGGAGAACATTAATGTGTGAATTTTATGACTTTTTAAAAAGCCTTTTTATTATCTTATTTCCCAGTTTTGGATCAGATTTTGAGGTAAAAACAATGAAAAGTGAAATAATAATTTAAGTAATAGAATCATATTTTAATAGCTAAAAATATGGGAGTGAATCTCTGTCTTATGTAGAGATTTGTACAAAAAACATTCACCCCAGTATTATGTTCTTCCATGCATTTAAATTATCATTTAATTTGATAAACATTGATCTATGTAAAAATTTTAATTATTCCCCCCCCCAGTGTTTTTTACATGCTTTACAAAACTGTTTATTGTAGAAAAGTTGGGAAATATAGGTAAGTTGTTTTTTATACGATTATTGTTAAAGGCTACATAATATTACATGTTATGGCTGTATTTAGCCCATGAAGTATGATATTTACGTTGTTTTTATTTTTAAAAAATAGATATTTTCCTGTGATAAACATTCTTACTTTTGCACACAGTTTTCTTTTGCACACATCCAAGAGGCTGTATTCCCAGCAGTGGAATTATTGAGTCAAAAATGCACACTTTGATGGTTCTTAATGGCTACTTCCACATTTAGCAGCGTGTTCGAAATATGTAAGTTTCTGGCTGCTGGAGGAAGCTTGTAATCCTGCCATTCTAGCATGTTGTTCAGATGGCTGTGTGCACATGATGGCAAAGGAAACAGCCCTGACCTGACCAGAATCGCTGTCATGTATTCATGGTAGGGTGAACTCAAACAGTCAGAAAGTCAGAACTAAGCATTTTCAGGTAACTTATTGACTCCTGGGAGGAAACCGTTTGTCAGGACCTGCCGCAGTTTATTGTGACCTCATCTGCTGAAGGCATGGCCTTAGAGTGGAGGGTTTACAAGGAGGCAGGCTTCCACAGGCCCTGCTCCATACAACCTTTTTTGCCCTCCAGCTTTTAGTAGCTTCATGAAATGGTCTATTTCTTGAATAATCGTCCTCTTCAATTCCCATTGGTAATTATTGGACCATCTTTTATCCTCATGTTTTCTGCCTGATGGACTGTCAGGCAGAGCTTCTTGGCAAGTTTTCTAGCCAATTAAAGATGGAAGACTAATTCCATTGAGCAGTCAATTCCAGTTAGCTCAGCTGGTGGGATTGTGGCGTTAATGCAGGACCACAAGACAAGGGTTTGATCCTACATGAACTCGGTCAACCGTGCTCTTTTCAGAGTATGGTAGCAGAGTAGAAAAATGTCTGGACTCTTTGCTTGCTCCCTCCCCTTCCTTTTAAGTAAAGTCTCTTTTATTTAGACTCTTTTCTGGGTTATAGGAGTCACCATTTTTTTAATCAGCACCAATCTTTGCAAAAGCTAAAAATACATTTTCTGAACCTCTTGACTCTGGTCCTGACTCTTCACTTTCTTTAGGAAACCATTTGATTATCAAATAAAGTGTACTTTCTGCAGGTTCTGCATCCTTGAAAGCATGAATTCATGCCGCATATTTGGAGAATGGGTCTCTGGAAGAGGGTGAAATAAAGATTACGTAATGCAGACTGATTCTTTCACATCATCCTTGGCCTTTACACAGTGACTTTTTGTTTTGTTTTGAGACAGGGTCTCACTCTGTCACCCAGGCTGGAGTGGCACAATCACGGCTCACTGCAGCCTCGACCTCTTAGGCTCAGGTGATACTCCCACCTCAGCCTCCTAGGTAGCTGAGACTACAGACATGCACCACCATACCCAGCTAATTTTTGTATTTTTTTGTAGAGATGGGGTTTTGCTATATTGCCTAAGCTAGTGTCAAATTCCTGGACTCAAACGATCCTCCTACCTCAGCCTCCCAAAGTGCTGGGACTACAGGCATAAGCTACTGCACCTGGCCCACAGTGACTTTTTGTATCTTGTCTATTGTTGTATAAAATCTTTAGAACTGGTTTGTATCATTCAGAATAAGGCAAAATGAGAAAAAAAATCCAGGTGAGCAGGGAATGGATTGAAAACACTTTGGCATCCCAAATACGATTGTAGGGACTCTTGTGGGTGTGTGAGTGAATGAGTCACTGAAAAAATACATTCTGAATGAATGAATGAGGCAACTAATTAATCTCATGGTGAGATTTATAATGTTTCAGAACTAATTTTTAATTTAAATTGTTTCCCCAACTATATCCCATTTCCCAAAGAATGATAATAGATTGAAGTTAGTAGAGCATTTCTGTGCACAAAGAAAGTATGAAGAAATCCTGAAACACTTATACTAATGCTGGCTTTCTTTCCTAAAGGAAAGAGATGAACTTTATTCATTAGGAGTTTTTCATGAACTATTGATCGAAAATACACATCTGTTTTTCAGTCTGTTTTTTCCAAAAATTGGTAACTCAGCCTCATTTGGAGCTATCTCTGAAGGATAAGGAAAGACCAGGAGTGATAAGGCAGCTTGCGTTAATCAGATGTGAACGGTATACCTTGGCCTGCTGAATTGTGTCAGGAAAGTCATTTTTACCACACAAATACTCATGCTAAACACCAACAGTTCCTTCTAAGAGACATGATTTTTCTCCCTTTTGGGAAACTGAGGAAACAAAGACTTAAGTCATTTCTTGACTCTCTGAGAAATCCTTTTTCCACAGGAAGTCTGTGTGGAGGTGCATGATTCAATTTTTGTATTCTTTTTTCCCCAGAGGTCAGGGGTGAACCATGGATGACTCAGCCACAGGGCCCTTTATTTATCAGGCCCATTTTAGCTATCCAGCCTGGGGTGTGTTGGACTTTATGGGTCATGTTCTGTGTCGTATGAAAAGGGGGAGAGAGGTGGTGCGTTTTAAGTCTTTCTGCTAAAGCTAAATAGTTATTCTGAGGAGGCAATTCAGTCCTTCCACGTGGCTTAGACCTTTGGAAGTGGAAATAGCAATTAATTAAACAATTAAATTACACTCTGAATTAATGCTGTTATTTAGCATTAATTTAGCATATTATTTAGCATGTCTTATAATTATTTAATTTTAATGCATGAAATAGGGGTGTACACGTGCTTTTAATAAGCCTAATGTTAGGCTGGGCATGGTGGCTCACACCTGTAATCCCAGCAGTTTGGGAGGCCGAGGCGGGTGGATCACCTGAAGTCAGGAATTCGAGACCGGCTTGGCCAACATGGTGACACCCCATCTCTACTAAAAATACAAAAATTAGCCGGGCATGGTGGTATGTGCCTGTAATCCCAGCTACTCAGGAGGCTGAGGCAGGAAAATCGCTTGAACCCAGGAGGCAGAGGTTGCAGTGAGCCGAGATCACGCCATTGCAGTCCAGCCTGGGGGACAAGAGCAAGACTTCGTCTCCAAAAAACAAACAAAACAAAACAAAAAAAGCCTAATGTTAAAATTATGAACACACAAAACAAGATAATTTAGGGAATTTATATTTAGAATACTTTTAGGTAATAATTCACCACAATTCATCTTTAAGTAAAAAGTACTAGAATGCATTTATTTTGACATGTTTCAAACTTTTACTTCTTTATTGTACTAGCAGTATGTGGATGTTGTAGAAAATTATAAAATAAAGGTAAATTAAAGAAAGACAATTTAATCATCATTTTGCTACTCTATATTTTGGAGTATAGCCCTGCTAAATGTATGTTTACACGGACACACAAATAGAATCACATGATGCACAGATACTGCTTTATGCCTTGCTTGTCTTATTTTGGTACACATCAGCATTGTTCCTGTTCATATTTATACCTGGATATTGTTATTCTTTTTTTTTTTTTTTTTTAAGACAGAGTCTCACTCTGTCACCCAGGCTGGAGTGCAATGGCACAATCTCAGCTCACAGCTTCCCGGGTTCAAGCAATTCTCCTGCCTCAGGAGAAGCTGGGATTACAGGCATGTGCCACCACGCCTGGCTAATTTTCATATTTTTAGTAGAGACAGGGTTTCACAAAGTTTGATGGTCTCAAACTCCCGACCTCAGGCGATCCACCCACCACTGCCTCCCAAAGTGCTGGGATTATAGGCGTGAGCCATCAGGCCTGGCCAAGACCTTATTATTCTGAATACCTACATAGTATCAGATTGTTCAACTGGGATATAACTTTATTTAATTGACCCACCATTGTTAGATATATAGTATGCTTCTAGTTTTTCTTACTATGAACTTCATCTTTTACAATAATGATACCTGCTTTCGACTTCATACCTAGGGCCAATGTGAAGCATTTTCCGTGTAATAGCTCTCTTTTTATTTAATTAAGGTAGAATTCACATAACATTAACTATTTTAATGTGTACAGCTCTGGGGCATTTAATACATTCACAGGCCAGGCGCGGTGGCTCACGCTTGTATCCCAGCATTTTGGGAGGCCGAGGCGGGCAGATCACAAGGTCAGGAGTTCGGAACCAGCCTGGCCAATATGGTGAAACCCTGTCTCTACTAAAAAATACAAAAATTAGGCCGGGAGCGGTGGCTCACGCTTGTAATTCCAGCACTTTGGGAGGCCGAGGCGGGCGGATCATGAGGTCAGGAGATCGAGACCACGGTGAAACCCTGTCTCTACTAAAAATACAAAAAATTAGCCGGGCATGGTGGTGGGCGCCTGTAGTTCCAGCTACTCGGAGAGGCTGAGGCAGGAGAATGGCGTGAACCTGGGAGGCGGAGCTTGCAGTGAGCCGAGATTGCGCCACTGCACTCCAGCCTGGGCGACAGAGCGAGACTCCGTCTCAAAAAAAAAAACAAAACACAAAAATTAGCCGGGTGTGGTGGCACGCACCTGTAGTCTCAGCTACTCAGGAGACTGAGGCAGGAGAATCACTTAAACCTGGGAGATGGAGGCTGCAGTGAGCCGAGATCACACCATTGCACTCCCACCTGGGTGACAAGAGCAAAACTTGGGGGGTAAAAAAAAAGAATATTGAAAATCCAGAAAAATTGAACAGTTATCCAGCTTGGTGAATGTATGAGTGTGATATGCACTGGGGGCTGAGTCTCCTGAAGTGTGATCCAAATTTGCATTTGCTTTTCCAAACATATGTTAAAAAAGAAAGTGAACATGTGGTGAGATTGTAAATGTGCATATTCTGTGATTCTGCCTTATAAATCCAAGTTTGAGCCTTAGAGAACCAATCTCAGGAATGCAGAAGGAGGCGTGTATAGGGAAGTGTGACACATTTTGTAACAGTAAATAAAGGAAAAGCTGTAAATATCCATAAATAAGAGAACAGATAAATAAAATGTGGTGTAGGGAAGGCTGGATACAGTTCAGCTTTGAATTAGACCTACATACGACAACATGGAGGGAACTCAAAAACAATGCTAAGTGGAGAAAATATTTAGATTTATACTTAGAAAACAATACTGCACACTATTTGTAGATGCCTGGAATAAATATAGAGGTAAAAAGTGATAGTCTCCAAAGAATATATACAAATGGCCAATAAAAACATGAAAAGATGCTCAGTTGCAGTTGGCTTTAGGGAAATACAAATCAAAACCACAATTATCCCTCATACCCACTAGGATGGCTATTTTTAAAAAGAGGAGGGAAATAGAAAAGAAGAAGTGTTGGTGAGGATGTGGAGAAATTGAAACCCTTATACATTGCTGGTGGGAATTTAAATGGTGCAGCTGCTGTGGAGAAGAGTTTGGTAGTACCTCAAAAAGTTAAATATAGTGTTACCATATGACACAACAATTCCACGCATAGGTATATACCCAAAAGAACTGAAAACAGGTACTCAAACAGGTATTTGCACATGGATATTCATAGCAGCACTATTCCATCAATTGAGGAATGGATAAACCAAATAGTATATCCAAACAAGGGAATATTATTCAACCATAAAAAGGAATGAATACTGATGCATGCTACAACATGGATGAACCTTAGACACGCTATACCAAGCAAAATAAGTGAGAAACAAAAGGTCATATGTTATTTGATTCCATTTATATGAAATGTCCAGGCATTTCATATGCAAATGGCAAAGGCAAGTGCATAGAGACAGAAAGTAGATTCATGGTTGTCAGGGACTGAGGGGAGGGGAGATTTGGGAGATACAGGGTTTCTTTTTGGATAGCTGAGATGTTCTGGAACTAGATAGTAGAGATGGCTATACAGCATTGTGAATATAATAATCACCAGTGAATTGTGTGCTTTAAAATAGTTAAAATGGTAAATTTTATGTTATATAAATTTTATCTCAATAGAAAATTTTCTCTAATGATAATTTTCTGTGATGAAATGGACTGGTAGGATATATTTCTATTCCATGATAATAGCTGTCATTGGGGGTGGCCAAAGGTGGAATGTGGGACTGAGGTGGTGGGAAGAGGAGATGTTAGCTATGCTGGTAGTGTTTTATTTCTTTTATCTATTAAAAAAGCACTGGGAGAGTGTATATTCAGGGCAACTTTAATCTGTGTTTCCTGGTTACAATCCTCACACTTGGCGTAAGTAAACCCTCTACTTACATATATTTTTTAAAGCCCTGGAAGCAAATTTAACAAAATGTTGAGTTGTTAAATCTGAATGGTGAGAATATCAGTATTTATTATATTACCCATTACGTTTGCTATGATTTTTCACCTTTTTTGAAAAATAAATCACAGCAAATACAAAAGACCTGGGTACAACTGAAATGGACCCAAGGGGCATGGGCTCAGGTTGAAAAGAGCTGCCTTCTTGTCCAGCTCAGACCCCTGCTTTGCCTGCTAAGATCCCACTGGATCCTGGACCCTCTAGTTTGTGCAGTCTTTCTGTATAGCCTCCACTGGCCCCTCTTGACCAAAGTCATCATTATACTCCTGATTTAGGAAGAACGTCAAAGTTCTCAAGTCCACAGTAACTCATGATCATACCTTTGCCCTTCTGACTCCTCCTTGAGTCGAGACACAAATCCTCTTGCCTGTTGTTAGAGAACCTTCTGCCACCAAATTCATCCAAAGATTGCTCAAATTAGGTCCAGAAAAAAATGGAAGAGAGCCATTTCTGTTTCTGTCAACATGGTAACTGGTTAATGTGGAACTGGACAGAAGACCTTGACCTTTCTTAAAATGTTGATTATGTTTTCTGAACATACACACCAGTGTGCTGGGAAGAGATCATCTCTGATTACCAGGCCTCATAATAACTGAATGACAGATGGAAACCAAAGATTGCTTCTCCAGTGGTCTAGAGTAGATGCCAACAAACTATAGCCAAGAATGGCCCACTGTCTGCTTTTGTAAATAAGGTTTTATTGTAACACAACCACACTGTTATTTATTTATTGTCAGTGGCTGCTTTTATATTGCATTGGCAGAGGTGAATAGTTGCAACAGAGACTGAATAGTCCACAAAACCTAAAACAATTAGAATTTTTCCCTTTACAGGAAAAGTTTGCCAACCCTGGTGGTGGTTAAGAACAAGGGCTCTTAACTCCAAATACCCTTGGAAGGTAAATAAGCATGGAAGATCTTCTTATTTTAGAGTAAAAATGACACTGAGAAGCAGAGAAATGAAATGGAAAGTCAAGATGACAAAGCCAGTTACAGAATGGGGGTTAAGGGTGTAGACTCTGGAGTTAAATGTCATTTACTCGCCATACGGCCTTGGGTCTGTTATTAAAACATAGCTGTTGCCTCAATTCTAAAAGTGTTGTTGAGAAGAGTAAATGAGATAACCCAGTTACTTCATCAGTAAATATTTATTGGACTCCATTCTGGGCTGGACACTGTTTGAGGTGTTGGTGATGAAACAGCAAACATGAGGGACAAGATCTCTGTCTTCACAGAGCTTGTAGCCTAGGTGGGGAGATGGTAAATAACAGCAAATCCACCAAGGACACAGTCCAGTCTTGAGGTGGCTGTGGCTGGGGCTGGGAATAGGAGGTGGTGGCAGGGGAGGTGAGACCAGGAGAAAGATGGAAGTTGAGAATCTCCTATAGTTGGGAGGTCAGGAAAGGCTGAGGAGGGGTTATTTGAGCTGATGCCTCCATGACAAAAAGGAGCCAATCCTGCAGAGATTTGGTGGCAGAGGAAACAGCCAGCACAAATGTCCTGGCCTGGCAACAAGGTGCCATGGTCGGGAGGGAAAGGACACTGTGCTGGAGCATCATGGGTGATGAGGAGAGAAGCAGGAAGCGGGGACTGAGAGGCGAACAGCACCGGATCCCGCAGGGCCTCATCCAGTTGTGGTGAGGAATTAGGATTTGTGCAGTGGGAGCCAGTGGAGGTTTCAGGCAAGAGAGTCAGTGCTAGATCTAGGTTAACCATTCAGAATATCCTTCTGGCTGCTGTAATGCAGTGAGATTGTATTTTGTAGGCACTGGTTGCAGCAGGGAGACCAGTTAGCAGGTTTATTGCACTACTACAGGTGAGAGATGATGATAGCTTAGGCTGAGAAAGTGGCAGACAGGCAAGGTGAAGAGAAGTAGGTGGATAAGGTAACACTGTTGGAAGATTGGATGAAATGTGGTAATATGTGGGAAATACTTAGCACACGGGCCAGGGTTATAGTATCATCAGCCTCCCTATCATCATCACCACTAGCACCAACCATCCCCACCAGCACCACCTCCACCATCACTCCAGCCATCATTGTCACTGTTACCACCACCATCACCACTGTCATTACCACCATCCCATCATTATCATCTTGGGAGAGACAGTGTAGCATTATGGATAAGAGTATATACTCAAGCTATACTACTTGTATTGAAACCCCAGCTCTGCTACTTATAAGTTCTATGACCCTGAGCAAATTACACCTCCTCTCTGTATCTCAGTTACCGCTGCTGTAAAATGGGGTGATCGTAGTATTTTCCTTATAGGACATTGTGAAGTGCCATAACATGATCATCGGATAGTAAACCCTAAACTGTCTGTTGCTATTATTTGGGGACTGGTATAAGGTACCATGCTTGGTAGAGAGTTGGTGAACTTTGCTAAAGTCCTGACATTCTGTGGATATCCTCCTTAGAGACTGAAAACAAATCCCTGCTTATGTAACCCATTGACTGATGAGGCTGATGGTGAGGGCTCTCTCCCTGACCCCTGAAATACCACTGTTTCAGAGAGACAAGACAGCCTGCTGTTTGTCAGAAAATTTTAGCTTCAGGCTTTTAAATCAGCATTCCAAAGATGTAAAGGCAAAGAAAGTATATATTGGAATTTCCACAGAAAAGAGTGTTGAGGTTCTGTGCTTGCTTCAAATAGCTCTGTCTGTGGGGGTTGGAAGATGTTCTTCGGGAGGCATTACCTCTTAAAGGGAGGCTTGGCAAGGGCATTTTATTTCTCCACTGTAGGCAGATTCTCGTTTCAGCTGCGGAGCTGCAGGGGTAGCTAGAGCTTCCTGAGTATTCCAACTATGGGCTTTGAACAACCTGGGCCAAATGTGGGGGCATCACTGTCTCTGTCATGCCTTCTACGGGCAGGCTGCTGGAGCCAAGGGACTAGCTTCCAGGAGGTGAGAAAAGCCCTCCAGTTGTACACTCACCAGGAGCTCAGATAGCTTGCATGAGAGCCCACGTTCACTGCCAAAGACATGTCTTCCACAGGCCCTGGATGGAGGACAATTGTACCATATAAAAGTCTGTCCCAGGCTGGGTGTGGTGGCTCATGCCTGTAATCCCAGCACTTTGTGAGGCCGAGGTGGGAAGATCACTTGAAGTCAGGAGTCTGAGACCAGCCTGGCCAACATGACGGAACCCCGTCTTTACTAAAAATACAAAACTCAGCCAGGCATAATGGCATGCACCTGTAATCCCAGCTACTCAGGAGGCTAAGCAGGAGAATCGCTTGAACCCGGGAGACAGAGGTCGCAGTGAGCCAAGATTGCGCCACTGCCCTCCAGCCTGGGCGACAGAGTAAGACTCCGTCTCAAAAAAAAATAATAATAAAAATGAATACATTAATAAATAAATGTCCCAAAGAAACAGCGGTGTGTGTACCACTCCACCTACAACCATACAAGGCATCTCTTTAACTTTTCTACGTAACGAAAAGGAAGACCAGTAGCAACACGTGGTAAAGATGTGCCGTAACCCAGGATGGATCTTCTCCTTCCACTGAGAAACAGGTTCCCACAGATGGCAGGTTTTACTGCTGGACCAGAGTCAGTTCTTATGCCTGGGGGCTGGAACTTTTAGAACTATGGCAACTCTGGGTATCTTTTCTTACTGCTTAGCTGGACAAATTGTTTCTTAGCTTTTAAATTAGGGAGAGACAGGTTGATGCAGTATGGTGAACACCCAACTTGGTTTTTTTGGTTTTGTTTTGTTTTGTTTTGTTTTTTTGAGATGGAGTCTCACTCTGTCACCCAGGCTAGAGTCCAGCGGCACGATCTTGGCTCACTGCAAACTCTGCCTCCCAGGTTCAAACGATTCACCTGTCTCAGCCTCCTGAGTAGCTGGGATTACAGGCTCCTGCCACTGCACCCGGCTAATTTTTGTATTTTTAGTAGAGACGGGGTTTCACCATGTTGGCCAGGCTGGTCTCGAATTCCTGACCTCATGATCCACCCACCTTGGCCTCCCAAAGTGCTGGGATTACAGGCATGAGCTACCGTGCCCGGCCATGAACACCCAACTTTTAAAGCCAGTCATAGATGGAGTAAAATCTAAATTTTACCATTTAGTAGCTGCCACGATAAGCAAGTCGCTTAACCTTTCTGAGTCTCGGTTTCCTCATCTGTAAAACAGGAATAGCAATACTTATATTCATGGTTGTAAATATAACAATGTATGTAAAATGAAAAATCTTATCGTTATAGCAATGTTGATTTTTTTTTTTTCGTGGTGTACTTCACGTACATCTTGGCTTGTGAGTAGTACCTGCAAGACCTTGAGGTTAGGGTATGCCTTTTTTTTTTTTTTTTTTTTTTTGAGACAGAGTCTCATGTTGTCACCCAGGCTGGAGTGCAGTGGCATGATCATGGCTCAGTGAAGCCTTGACCTCCCCAGGCTCAGGTGATATTCCTATCTCAGCCTCAGCCTGCAAAGTTGCTGGGACTACAGGAGTGTGCCACCATGCCTGGCTTTTTTTTCTTTTCTTTTCTTTTTTTTTTTCTTTTTGTAGAGACAGGGTTTTGCCACATTGCCCAGGCTGGTCTCTGAACTCTTGGGCTCAAGTAATTTGCCCACCTTGGCCTCCCAAAATGCTAGGATTATGGGTGTGAGTCACCATACCTGGCCAGGGTACGCTCTTAATTTTCAAATATCTGCTTTACTAGCAACAACAGACATTTACTGAGCACTTGCTAAGTGAGGCTGTCACTGAGTGCATTTGTGTGCATTTAATCCTCACAACAGCCATGCAAGGTGAAGATTATAATCCCCCATTACACTTGAGGTTTAAGCAGGTGAGGCAGCTTGCCCAGGTCACAAGCAAGAAAGTGGCAGAGCTGAGATTTAAACCTGGACCACTCAGTTCATGCCCTTAACTCATAAACACCCTGCTATCTCTTAAAATGTTCATGCCCAATAATTGACGTTGCTCCTTGTGATGTTGTAACATGAATCAGTCATACAGAGACGGTGGTTGTCCTTTGCTTCTTGATTTCTAGAAGTCTTTATATATTACAGAGATTGGTGCTGAAATGGATACAAGTTGTAAATATATTTTCCGAGTTTGTCATTTGTCGTTGCTTATATTTTCATTGTTGTTCTTGTTTGCCATGTAAAAGTGTTTAAACTGATTTTATCTTTTTATATTTTAGGATACAAATTTTATCAATCTTTCCTGGCTTCTGGACTTTGAGTCATAGTTAGCAAGGTCTTTCCTACACTAGGGAAGGCTCATCTTCTCTTTTATGTTTTCATATTTACATTTACATCTTTGATGTATTTGATGCTTATCCAATGTGAAAAAAATAAAAAAATAAAAAAACACTTTTTAAAGCACTCAAATAAAATTATCCTATCCAAATGTGGTCAGAGTTGGCATATGAAGAATATTTGGGGTAGTGAATTTTCATTTAAGCAAAAAAGCAGATTTATTGGTACCATTGGGTGACAAGCAGTGAGTTCTTCACAGTTCTAGTTAGAAGACCTTTAGTCTGAAACTTTGGTAGGGGTTTTCCATCGACTGAGCTGGTAAAGTGTAAAATGGGAGGTTCAGGAGTGGGCAACTAAACAAATGAAGCTTTTGGAGGTAGCTTTGGATACTTATGAGATCCCTGACTCCCCATGCCATCAGCCTTCAAAACTTAACCTGTGAAACATCCTTGACATTTTCCCACTTTCTTCTCTTTGACATCGTTATGAAATAATTCCTTAGCCCTCGTGGGTTTGTTTTTGGCCAAAGTGTATGACTGTATCAATAGGTTATTATGCTTGTCTCCTAGTCTCAAAGAGCTTATGATCTTGTTGAGGGAAGCAAGACTTAGATATATAATATAAATCCTGAATAGTGCAAAAAAGTAAGAAGGCAGCTACTCATTTATGTGGTAGAGTCTCTTTTGTATATATTTGAATCAAAATGCTTCCAGTTGTAAGTGACAGAAACATAGCTCAAATTTCTTTAAGCAAATAGAGAATTTATGTTTAGGTAACAGAAAAGACCAGGTGTCATGCTTATGTAGCAGTCCAACCTTCAGGCATGGCTGGATCCAGGTGCTTATTTTTGCTTAGGAATCTCTTTCTCTCCTCATTTCTCAGCTTTCATTTTTCCTTGTTGCTTTCATTCTCAGATACGCTCTCCCCTTCTGGTAGAAAGATGACCACAAACAATGAGTGCCAAGCTTATCCCCTTCTAACTTAGGGGTACTTTCTTGTCTAGTTCCTCTTGCAAAAATCCCAAGTCTGGTTCTCATGCCTCTTCCTGAACCAGTTACTAGAAGGAAGGGTTGCTGATTGGCCAGTCCTGAGTCACAAGTACTCCCAAAGAAACTGATAGCAGGCTCAGTCTCATTTTAACCATAAGCTCCGAGAATTGGGGAGAGGCAGTTTCCCTAAAGAAAGCCGTAGAGCCATAATCAGAAAAGGGAGGAACCAAAGCTGAGTGCGCCAAAGCCCCAGAATGCACCACAGTATGAGCTGCTTGTTCTCGAAGCTCTTAAATAATTGGCTCCAGGTGGCCAGCATCGCAAATAATGAAAGTCTTGAGTAGAGTAGATGGACTCTGTTAAGCCTGTAAAAATGAAGCCTCACCGAGTTGCTGTCATGTGATAAGAGCAGTAACTTTGGTCGATTCTCAACTGCATTACGAAATAAAACTAAACAAACAGAAAATGTTGCTGCCTATTACTGATGATGGGTTTCTGAGATCCTAAATGGAATTTGTCAGAAAAGCTATCATCATGTAATTGGCATTTGTCAAATACCAAATCCCAGCAGAAAAGAACATAGAGAGGGATTGTTTCCCTCTTTCCAACCGCTGACTGTGGTTTGGAAAAAGAATGAGGTTTCAAATTGGGCTGGATTCTTAAATTGGTGCTTTTGTCAATGTCATTTTAGAACTCATTCCACACCTGAATATTCTATAGCTTGTGAAGAATGTGGCGTGGAGTGCAGGGGTCTCTGTAAATGGAGTGGCATGGCTACTTTGTTGGCTGTGCCAGGAATATTAGCTGACATTTACCGTGCCTGGCACTGTGCCCTGTGCCTTCACTGCATCATCTCATGCAGTTTTCACAATAGCCCTATGAGGGAGGCACTCTTTTCATCCCCATTTTATAGGCAAGGAAACTGAGGCTCAGAAAGATTACTCACTCACCCAGGGTCTCAGAGCAAATTACTGGTAGAATCAGAATCCAGACTGGGGCTGCTAGACTCCAGTATATGGGTTCCTAACAGTGCTCCATAATTAACTGGCTTGTGTCACCCTGACCTTGTCACCTCACAGAGTTTGTTCACTCTTTTTTACAGGTGTACATTGTTTAACAACATCTTTAAACAGCGATGCCACTGAAGTGTTTTACTCTGAGAATCCTGTTGTGTCGTTAGCTCTTAATGACGGGCTATGAATGAACTCCCTAGATTTTTCTAATCCATTCCTTCCCACAGTTTCCAGAAAACACCCTAAACAATTGCTAAAGTGAACTGGATAGTAGTTCATTCCTTTCATTTTATCTTTAGGAAAGAAGGCAAGCAGGTGGAAAGCTGACCAAGCTGGTCATCAGCTCTGAACTTAATAATTGCCAATAATCTTCAAAAACAGTATTGAGCTGTGAGACCTGGTAATTATATACTAGTGTGTAAATGGTTCAAAGGCTAGGCTTTTAAGCATATTTGGGTTTGAATCATAATCCTGTCACTCTGAACTCAAAGAAGTAGTAGAGCCCAACTGAATCTCAGTTTCCTCATCTATAATGGGAGTCATTAGAAGGATTGAGCTCTAAAGGTTGTCCTGGGGATTAAAGGAGATGATACGTACAAAGTGCTCAGGACAATGCTGCCCCTAATTGTGATCAAAAAAGCCTGGCTGCTAGTAAAGCAACCATTTATGGTTACTATTACTATTATTATGTCCCGTTCTTACTCCTTCCCCCTCCAAAATAAATACCACCACAACAAAATCTCCATTTTTATCACTGACATTTTGTAAACATCTTTTTCTTTGCAGTGGTTTGCAAAGCACCTTGCAATTTCCTCTCTTCTTAATTCCTGGAATTCTGTTTGAACTTGAATTGCTTAAAGCTCTCTGTTAAGCAAACTATCTCTTGCGTTTTTTCCTCTGATGTCCACAGGCTTTGAAACAGTAGCTTTTCCATAATCTTTGACAAAAGTTTGCACTAACTCCCTGAAGGATTGGTGGTTTTAGTACAGCCTTCTCGTCCATCTGGCTCTCTGGCTCGTTCTGGTTTTTTTTGTTTTTGTTTTTGTTTTTTTCCTTTCCTCAAAATCTTTTCTCTTTGTTTAGTTTTTTAAAGGGGAATCGCTTGAAAGTCTCCTCTAAAATATTCTTACTCCCCTTTTCAAGATTAAGCTGTTTGTTATCTTGGTGACAGGTACTGACAAATACCACATAGACTCACAAATGGTCATGTGGTTTGGCTCACAGATTAGTGCCTTTTTCAGGTGATAATTATCCCCTGGGCAGTTACAAAAGCTTTGTCATAAAAAGTTGATTATTTATTGCAACCCTGGTTCTGGCAGTTAAAATAACCTGGGGTCTAGTTACTTGGGGTTTTCTTTCTGTCCCCAAGGAACATCTCTGGAATTCATTTATGGCAAAAGAAACACACAAGGGCACATATCAGCTTTTTAATCAAGATAACCTCCCATCTGTAGAGCATTTCATAGATTCCAAAGCACTTCCAAGTCCACAATCTCCCAATGAACTTGATTCTGGGAGCCAGTCAGATGTGTCTTTCCAAGCAAGGTGAAGGGCAGGAGGAGAAAAGTGAGAGCAGGAGGCTGGGCTGTGGGGTTGGATTTTGAGGTGATTAGCAGTCTGGTAGATGCAGTTAGGATATGCCTGGCTGGACCATGACAAGATGGAGAATTGGGACTCCTGCTTTCTGGTGCCTTTTTCAGTCATGCTAATAACAAATGACCTGTGAGAGGATTTCACAAGACTCAGAGAGAACCTCAATCATTAAACAAGCCTTTATAGATTCATTTGAGCTGTTGTCTTTTTTTCCCTCTTATGTTTAAGACATCCATTTATATTGTAACATTTTACTCTGCATCTGCTGCAAGAGGAAACTATAGGATAATAATGATTGCTTCCTGATCAAAAGTAGGTGAATTCCTTGCAGAGGTCATTGGAAAGATATATGGGGAGGAAAAGTGGAATATTTCTTCTTTTAGTTTTGGTAGTGTTCCAAAGAAGAAGAAACAAATTTGAAGAAACTGATGGTTCACAATATTTACGGAAACACCACTACCAAAATGCCTTGGTTCTATCAGCAGCTGTGTCACCTCAGTTCCGTTACCTCTCCCTTTTTTAATAAAAATAACATAACCACGTGGCCCATCATTGGGAGACTTTCCTTCTGATGCACCGTGATTTTTTTTTTTTTTTTTTTTTTTGAGACAGAGTCTTGCTCTGTCGCCCTGGCTGGAGTGCAGTGGAATGATCTCGGCTCACTGCAACCTCCACCTTCCAGGTTCAAGCGATTCTCGTTGACTCAGCCTCCCGAGTAGCTGGGATTACAGGTGCCTGCCACCACACCCAGCTAATTTTTGTACGTTTAGTACAGATGGGGTTTCACCATGTTGCCCAGGCTGGTCTTGAGCTCAGGCAATCCACCCGCCTTGGCCTCCCAAAGTGCTAGGATTACAGGTGTGAACCACTGCACCCAGCCACAACCGTGATTTTTATTTTGTGTATTTTCCCTGCCAAGCTTTTCCACATATATATTTCACATGTATATACATATATCATAGGTGCCCTCATAAACAGTTTTCATCCTGCTTTTCATTAACTTAGCATGTTCCCATATTGCTTGGCTTCATGAGTATACTTGTTTATGCAGTGTTCACGCAGTGGATGTCCTATAATCTAATTAAACATCCCCTATTGCCTGACATTTGGATTTCAGGGCAATTAGTGCAGGACTGGAAAGTGTGGGCCCTGGAGCCAGCCTGACCCAGATTTCCTGCTGCGCCACTTCCTAGCTGTGCGATCTTGAGGGCTTGCTTTCTTCATCTGTGCCATGGGAATGATAATACTTTCCTGAAAGGGTTGTTTAGAGGAGAATAATGTATATAAAGCATTTAACATCGTTTCTGGTACATAGTGTATTCTTCATACTTAGTAGCTAGTCTATTATTATTTCTTTTTTTTTTTTTTTTTTTTTTGAGACGGAGTCTCGCTCTGTCACCCAGGCTGGAGTGTAGTGGCACGATCTCGGTTCACTGCAAGCTCCGCCTCCCGGGTTCACGCCATTCTCCTGCCTCAGCCTCTCCGAGTAGCTGGGACTACAGGTGCCTGCCACCACGCCCGGCTAATTTTTTTGTATTTTTAGTAGAGACGGAGTTTCACCGTGGTCTCGATCTCCTGACCTCGTGATCCGCCCGCCTCGGCCTCCCAAAGTGCTGGGATTACAAGCGTGAGCCACCGTGCCCGGCCTATTATTTCTAATTATCACTATTTAGATGACAGTACACTGAAAATCTTTTCTTCTTTTTGATTCGATTCGATTCTTTTCATTTCTTTTCTTTTCTTCTGAGACAGAGTCTTGCTCTGTCGTCCAGGCTGGAGTGCAGTGGCACGACTTGGCTCACTGCAACCTCCACCTCCCCGGTTCCAGCAATTCTCCTGACTCAGCCTCCCGAGTACCTAGTACTACAGGCTTGCCCTACCATGCCCGGCGAATTTTTGTATTTTCAGTACAGACAAGGTTTTACAATGTTGGCCAGGCTGGTCTCAAACTTCTGATCTCAGGTGATCCACCCACCTCGGCCTCCCAAAGTGCTGGGATTACAGGCGTGAGCCCAGCCATTGGATTATTTTCTTTTGGTAAAGTCATACATGTAGGGATATTGGGCTAAGATATTTGCATATTTGTATTGCTCTTGGTAGGTATTGACATCTCTAGATATCACAGTAGTTTTTACTGTCATCAGTGGTTCTACACATGCCATTTTCACTTCTAACCTCACTGGCATTGACCAGAAATGATCATTTTTAAGTTGGATAATTTAGTGCTAAATATGATATCTGGAGAAACTGTACCCTCCCAGCATATAAACAAGAAATTATAACTTTCTAAGTTGAATAACTTAGTTTGTTAATCATGATACCTTTGTGATCTGCTTATATTGGAAAAGTAGAGAGGATAGTATAATTAGCACCTGGTCACCATCATCCAGCTTCAATAATTACTAACTTCTTCCCAGTCTCACTACACTGTGTTTTTAGGAGTATTTTAAGCAAACCTTGGCCATATATCACTTTACTCGTCAGTACTCTACTATACCTCTCTACCTGATAAGGACCCTTTTTTTTTTTTCTTTTGAGACAGGGTCTCTCACTCTGTTGCCCAGGCTGGAGTGCAGTGGCCGGATCACTGCTCACTGCATTCACTGCAGCCTCTGTCTCCCAGGCTCAGGTGCCTCCCAGGTAGCTGGGATTACAGGCATGCACCTACTAAACCTGGCTAATGTTTTTTATTTTTTTTTGTAGAGGTGGAGTTTCACCATGCTGCCCAGGCTAGTCTCAAACTCCTGGGGCTCAAGTGATTCACTCGCCTTGGCCTCCCAAAGTGCTGGGATTACAGGCATGAACTACCACTTTTTTTTTTCGTAAGTCACCATCCCTTATCCCATCTGACAAGATTAACAATAATTCCTCAATATTATCTAATATTCGGTCCAAAGTTGCATGTCCTCATATTCAAATTTTACTTCGGAGTGCACATTAGGTGATACTGGAGAATTCTTGTTAATTTGTCTCAAAGACGTCCTTGTACAGTTAATGTGTTTGAATCAGTATCCCAGCATGGTCCACTCATTCCTTTCTTTCCTTCTTTTTTAAGAGACAAGGTCTTTACTATGTTGCCCAGGCTGGTCTCAAACTCCTATGCTCAAGTGATCTCTTGCCTCAGCTTTCCAAGTAGCTGGGACTACAGGCATACACCACTGTGCCTGACTGGTCCACCCACTTCTTATCATTGTTATTGTGAAAAACCTCGCTGTCCACCCCCCCTTTTTTTTTTACCCTCTTGCTGAGGAAACCAGGTCATTTTTCTGGCAGAATATTTTCTAGCCAGGATTCAGGGAGGCTTTCTCATTATGTGTTTTAACGTTTTCCTCTATCCCCGTTTTCTGTAAACTGGGGAGTAGATCTGGAGGTTTGGTAAGCATCTTCCTTAATTTTAGCATGAAGTTACTTTGAGGGCACAACACATCCTCCCGGTACCTCCCTGGGTAGAGTCTTATACAGCTGACCAGATACCAGTTGTTACTGGCCTCCCCTGGTAGTGGTATAACAGCACAAAAATTCAATTGACCATTAAACTGGTTGGTCAGTAAAAGTTGAATGTAGGAGTAAGTGATGATATTAGCTTAGGCTGAGTGCAGTGGCTCACCCCTGTAATCTCAACATTTTGGGAGGTCAAGGGGAGAGGATCGCTTGAACCCAGGAGTTTGAGACCAACCTGAGCAACATAGTGAAACCCCATCTCCACAAAAACTAAAAAAATTAGCCGGGTATAGTGGTGCACGCCTGTAGTCCCAGCTACTTGGGAAGCTGAGGTGGAAGGAACGCTTAAGCCCAGGAGGTCAAGGCTGTAGTGAGCCACAATTGTGTCACTGACCTCCAGCCTGGATGACAAAATGAGATCCTGACCAAAAAAAAAAAAAAAAAAGTTGCACCAGCTGCAGTGGCTCATGCCTATAATCCCAGCACTTTGGGAGGCTAAGGCAGGAGGATTGTTTGAGCCCAGGAGTTCAAGACCAGCCATTTCCCCAGGCAACGTAGTAAGACCCCCATTTCTACAAAAAAATAAAAATTAGCCAGGCATGGTGGTGCACCTCTAGTCCCAGCTACTCAGGAGGCTGAGATGGGAGGATCACTTGAGCCCAAGAGGTCAAGGCTGCAGTGAGCCACGATTGCACCACTGCACTCCAGCCTGGGAGACAGAGTAGACTCTGTCTTAAAAAAAAAAAAAAAAAAAAGACTGCCACCTGGTAGAACATGGTTAATTAAGTGGTAGTAATAAGAATTGTTAGAACTCAAAAGAATAAACTAGCTCCACAGGGCTGGGTTGACCTAGGAAAGCTTCTCCGAAGAAAAACTTGGTCTGAGATTTGAATAATGAATGGTATTTTAAAACATGGAAAAGGATGAGGGAGGGACTATTCTGGACCTGAGTTCAAAGATACACAAAGCTTTTTCAATGTCAACTAATTGGTCCTCTTATGTTGACGGCCCTTGATACATACCTTCTGTGCCTTTTCCTTTCTTTTGTTCTTTAATTCATTCAACAAATATTTATTGAGTGCCTATTATGAGCCAACCTTTTTGTGGCCTGGGGAATATGTTCATGAGGCAGCCTAGTTTAAAAACATCAGCTGGGAATCAGAAGACTTTAGTTTTCTCTTAAGTCCTGTTTTTAGAATACAAGTACAAAAAAAATTCTTTAAGGTTATTGTTGCTATCAGTATCTCTAGATGGAGACTTTGGCAGCTCAGACAGAGGATGTAGCATACTGTCACCTTTCCTGGGAAGAAAGGACTTCTGCTGTTTGAATGAAACAGTTTTTTTCTTTACCTTCTTTCCTCTGTCTTTATTCTTTCTTGTGGGAGCACTTTATCCTTTGAGCTCCAAAAACAAAGCTGGAAACCCATGAAACAATATTTGCCACGACCCTGGGCAAAGATACAAATGAAAACAAGCAGAATTCTTTAGCATCCAGACAGTTCACCTTTGTTCCTATTCCAAGCGCTTAGGATGGCAGCAGGGGGTGCAGGGAGAGGTTTACCTGTGGTTATCCTGCTGAAAGAGGTGTGCTCATTCTCACGAAAAAGAATTGATCTTGAGACTGAAAATGGCTTATGGCAGGGTGGGTGGCTGAGAACAAAAGAAATTGTTAGCATTTTTGACATATTCATACATCTTGAGCAGCAGCTCAACTTCTATCAGTTTGATCCAGGTCTTTTTCCTTTGAATTCAATTCTATCAGCATCTATTGAGTGCTTGCTGTCTGCATTACTAGTCATTTCAAGAGGAGGAATTTAGCTTCCTTTCCCATTATCTCCACCAGCACCCTCACTCCAGAAGCACCTCAAATAAGCTTACCAGCTAAGTATGTACACTGTAGTTGCTGTGCAAACAGCTTTAAGATGGGCCATCCTGCCACCTCCCACATGACTCCCTGAAGTCCCTCTCTTCTTCTTTGTCCTCTCCTGTCACATAAAATTCAGAATTTTGAAGATAGAAGGGAACTGAGGGTCACCCAGTTCTGTTTGGTAACAAATGTGTTCCACTTCTTCCCCTAGCCAGAGTCCCAGGACAGAGGGTTAGCTCATAATGTCTTTGGCTCCTCTTTTATCCCTAACCTCTTGGGTATAAAATGTAAGTGATTAACGTTCCACAAGACTTGGATTGAAAAACTTTAATCCAGTACATTCTGTTTGATCAAAACAGGGTCCAGGAAAGTTAAATGACTTGTCCATAGCTGCCACAGTCTGTGGGTAAACAGGGACCAAAACCCAAGGCCACTTGATCCCCCATGCGTGGCCTTCCTATAAAGCCACTTGCCCATGGTGTGGGCATGATTGCCCTGTGGGTACGGGGCATGCTGGGGCCAATGACACGCTATCTTTGGGGAAGGGTGTAGCTTTGTGGTTAAGATCATCAACATTCTGGCAGACTAAGTAAGTTCTGGCATGGCTATTTAGTAGCTGTGTGACCTTGAGCAAGTTACTCATCTTCTCTGAGCCTCCATGCCCTCATTTATAAAACAGGGCAGTACCCTCTTCAGCAGGTTGTGAGGATTCAGTAAGGTAATATATGTCACATGCTTGTCACAAGTCTGGCATAAGGCAAATGGCACCTAACATTGTTTTCTAGCTTTTCAGCACTCAGGTGTGAACTTCCCAAGTCATAATGGTTCTTTCTGTTCCATCTGAAGTTAACTCAAACCTGTCTTTCTTACTCCATTTGTTGAAAGAGAATCTGATATGGAACTTTTTGCTTGGAGGATGTGCCACACATGTAGTCTACTGTTAGAAATTGTTTAAAAATCTGAGTTTCAGAGCTGTTTTTCCGACTGGTCGGTTGGTTCCTGGGTTTTGAAGAGATTCGTTCCTCCTCCAGACTTATCTCCTCGCTCTGTTTGGGACCATACTAAACCTAGCTACTGTTTATGAAATTATTACTATGTGGTAACCTCTTAACCAGGCTTCTCTCTAATCTTCACCTCCACCCTTTGAAGTAGGTGCCATTCGGTCCTAATTGCAGATGAGGAAACTGAAGTTCTGAGAGACTGAGTGACTTGCTTGATGGTTGAAGATATTTTGGTGGTTGTCCCTCATGGAAGGTGGAGGAGCACACTGTGTTCTGTAGTTGTCTGGATGTGAGATTATGTCTAGGGTGACTCTAGCACTTGGTGTTGACGCTTGACAAGGACTTGAGTGAACATCCAACCCCCTGATTGATCAGCAGGGGAAGCTGGTGAGCAAAGAGGTCACAGGACTGGACCCAAGTCAGTGCTGCTTCTCATTCAGTGTTCTTTCAGTCATATCATATAGGCTCAAATCCTTGACCTTTGCATCATAGGCTCTGGCCTCAGGACTCGCTGGTTTGTGACTGGCCTGTGAATTAACGTTCCACTTCAGAATTGGAACTTCAGTTTCTAGAAGCAAAGTGCTTGCATTTGAACTCCAGCTCTCCTACTTACTAGCTATGTGACTTTGGGCAAGTTGCTTGAAATCTCTGTGCCTCAGTTTCTCCTACTGTGGAAGTACTCATTTCATAGGATTGTTGTAAGGATTACTTGAGATACATCATTAAAGTCAAAGAACAGTGCCCGGCAGAGAGCAAACACCTCATCAGCTCTCAGCATCATTCATTGAGCTCTCATCACTTGCTAGGCATCTTCTGGCAATGGGGATGTAGCCTTGTACAAGAGATTCATGATTCTTGTGGAGCGTACAATCTAGTAGGGGAAACAGGTGCTAGAGAATAATGAAGATTATGATTTATTAAGTAATTCTAGTGTTATTTGTGGGGCATTATTTAGAAGTTGCTACAAGGTATCTTTGTTTTTAGTTCTAATTCTTATAAATGGACAACATTAATGTAAGTATTTTGGGTAAGAAGTTTGGCCAGGGTTGCACAGAACCCTCAGCTTTGAGAAGCCTGTGGTTTAGCATCTTATGCCAGCAACCATCTATGTGTGTATTTTTGTTTTGTTTTTTTAGAGACAGAGTCTTGCTCTGTCACTCAGGCTAGAGTGTAGTGGTACAATCATAGCTCACTGTAACCTCCAACTCCTGGGCTCAAGCCATCCTCTTGCCTCAGCTTCTAAAGTAGTTAGGACTGTAGGAATGCACCATCATGCCCTCCTAAATTTTTACATTTTGTGTACAGACAGGATCTCACTATGTTGGTCAGCCTGGTCTTGAGCTTCTGGCCTCAAGTGATCCTCTTGCCTCAGCTTCCCAAAGTACTGGGGTTATAGACATCAGCCACCACGCCCAGTCAGTCATCTGTGTTATATCCAGAACAGAATTAGCTATGGCCCTACTACTTAGATGCAAGCAGCCCACCCTTGAAGAGCAGAAGGGAAGCTGTGACTGGGCAGAATCCACAAGGCAGCAAGACTCGGTCCACTGAAGGAACAGATAGCTCTCATAGTCGTAGCAGGCCTGTAGGAAGAAGACAGTGTAGGAACCAAATGCTGTTGTAAAGATAACACAGGCACTATGTAACCGAGTACCTATTTTTAAGTAACAGTGGTATATTTTAGGCCAGTTCTATCCCATTTGTAGTCCATCTCCATTTTCCCTCAGTAATTCTTTTCTCATAGTTGATCTTTCCTCTGTTTCAACCTCTTGTTTGCTTTGCCATTTGATATTAAAAGAATGTATATGCATATGCATTTCTTGACAAATGAGTACATTGAGCTTAATTTTCTGATGAGCCCTTATAAAATATTACCATGCTGAACCAACTCAAAATGTGGGCTGCCTATACCAAACATGCTAATTTTAAATAGGGTGCTTTCATCAGTACATAAGATATGAATTTTTATTTGAAAGCCTTCCTGAAATTAAATAGCATAAAATCAAGATAATACTTCATATACACTTCAGTCTTTGATGTTTAATAGAATCACAGAAGCATACACAGTTATGTTTAAATCACCTTGTTATATGGTTCAAAAATCTATGTCTCAGAGAGATCAATTGACTTGCCCAAGACCACAGACTTAATGGTAGGGCCAGATTGTATACCATGTCTTCTTCTTTTTTTTTTTAATTTTTTTAAAATTTTTTTAGAGGTGGGGTCTCACTCTGTTGCCCAGGCTGGAATGCAGTGGCACGATCATAGCTCACTGCAGCCTCAAACTCTTAGGCTCAAGCAATTACCCTACCTCAGCCTCCTGAGTAGCTGGCGCCATAGGCATATGCCACTGTGCCTGGCTAATTGTTATAATAATAATTATTATTATTATTGTAGAGACGGGGTCTTACTTTGTGGCCCAGGCTAATCTCAAACTCCTGGGCTCTAGTGATCTTCCCACCTTGGCCTCCCAAAGTGTTGGGATTACAGGTGTAAGCCACTGCACCTGGCCCATGTCTTCTAATTTAGGTCAGTTCACTCTTCACTGTGCTGCTTCTTTTATATATGTGCAACAGTCAAATCCATTTTTGAAATTATAGGATTAAATCAAAGAATTAATCTCTTTGGAAGCAAGGAGTGTTGGAAAAGTTCTCCAAATTCCATCTTTTTTCCTTACTTCATTTCAAAATAAAAGGAGAAGGATGACTTATTTACCAGAAGGGTTAATAATAGCATGGATTACGTGCTAACTGTATGCCTAGAAATCTGACATACATATTATCTTATTGGATTATTCATGTGTTTTTAACTCATTAAAGCCTTGAAACTCTCATATCCCCATTTTATAGATGCTTAAACTGATGTTTGTCATCATTAAGTAAATTGTCCAAAGTCATATAGTTGGCAAGTGAAAACTTGGTATTTGAACCCAGGCTTCTCATTCTAAAGCAGGGGTGTCCAATCTTTTGGCTTCCGTGGGCCACAGCGGAAGAAGAATTGTCTTGGGCCACACATAAAATACACTAACACTAACAATAGCTGATGAGCTTTAAAAAAAATTGCAAAAAAAAAATCTCATAAGAAAGTTATGAGAAAGTTTACAAATTTATGTTGGGCCAGATTCAAAGCCATCCTGGGATGCATGCAGCCTGTGGGCCATGGGTTGGAAAAGCTTGTTCTAGAGCTTGTATTCTATGTTCTTCCAGGAAGAAGGACAGAGTGTTGAGTATTCCACAAAGAAAATTTTGCTGTAAAGCCAGAGTGGGAGGGAAATATCTTACTCTTTTTCAGTTTACTAGCTCTTCACTTTATAATTTAACCTTCCATATTAAAAGCTTCTCTAGGAAGTGAGAATTAATTTGGGGGAAGGAAGCCTCAATTATTCCTGCTTCCAGCTGGTACAGATGCTTGGCCTCTTCAGGACAGGTAGGAGGGAGAATGTTGGCATCTCTCTACTGAGCTCATAAACTGGAGAAGCATCTAAATTCAGGAACGATGCCAGGTGGGGTGGGGGTGTGGGAGGGAGGAAAAGGATGTGGTGTTTGGGGCCCATAACTCAGGAAATGTGATGGCACCTAATTTCAGAGTGGCATGAGGCAAGCATTTAGGAAAAGAATAGTGAACTATTGTTACGGGTTTTTTTTAAATGGGTGGGTTGTTTTTATAAAGTTTTATGAACAGGAAACTGAAGCAAAATGCTGATCCTTTTAGTTTTTGAGCTCTGCCAGCATCATTTTTATATTTATTTTTGAATTTTGATGACAGGCACTTCCTTTAACACTTCTGGGGTTAAAGTGTAACAAGATACCCCAAATTGCATTTCATAACAGCAGAATCCAAATGAAGAGTTGTAGTTTCAGATCTTTTCGATAACACGGTGAGACAGAATTGGATCCCTCCCCAGCCAGGGGAGAAAGAGAACTCTTTCAGTAACTGAGGCAGTCTGCAGAATTTTTTCCCTTTCCAAACATTCTAGAAAATTTGCCTAACATGTGGAAAACCTCTAACATGCATTAAAATGGGATAGGCTGTGGCAAAGAAAATACAGATCAAATTCTCCTCCTCCCATGAATCATAAAAACCCAGTCTTCCCAGCTATTGTTTCTCCTGGAAGATGACTTCATCTTAAAGAAAGTGGTTCTATCTGTTGTGTGTTTTGGATGCACTAAGCCAACGTTTCAGGCATCTGGCTGCCAACTTTGGAGATGTTAAAAGCCTGTTTTGTTCCTGCAGGGCACTCTTTCATTGCCTATCTTGTAAAAGTTATGTCTTATTGCATTTTCCTGGCACCAGAGCAATCCTTGTACCTACCCATTGCATTTGGTTTTTCTGAGCCTGCAGGCAGCACTGGGTTATTAAAGTTCAAGGAGGAATCCACGTGATGTTGGCTTTACAATTTTAATACTCTCTTACCTTCTTTCCTCCCTTCCTCCCACTCAATGACAGATGAGCTTTGTTCACCATGTATTGTCTCTAAACCAGAATGATCTCTCAAAATATCTCTTGTAAGACTAGGAGGGGAGAACATGACCCCCCTTTGGTGGAGCAGCTAGCAGAGAAGTTTCCTTCTTCCTTTGGCTTCTTTGAATAAAAAGTTCTTGAGTCTATAATTTATCATCAGTCTTGAACTTCAGATAAGCACCATGTTTAATCTTGCAGAAACATCAGGCAAAATCTGCCCCCTCCCTTAAAAGTCAGCCCCTTGGGGCCCGCCTCAAGAAAACAGAGTTTTGATACAAATGGCACTAGGTGTGAGCATGGCAAATTAAGAAGGAAAAAAACATTTTTGTAGAGTTTAACCTGGAATCAAAAACCTAGAGAAGGGAATGAAAGGAATAACCTTTAAAGGGAAGGAAAAGGGCAGATGAGCATGTTGTACATTGTCTTTGAAAATAAGCTATTTGATGTCCCTTTGTCACTAGTTTCAGCCTTCCTGGCAAGTCCACCTTGTTCAGGAATTAGTGTGTAAACAGCTGGAAGGAACTGAAAGCTCTATCATATCTGAGAGGCCCCCACAGTCTAACACTGTAGGAGCCATTTCTCAAAGTGGTTTGGACTCTTCAAGAAGCTAAACATTAAAATGAGGGGCCTATTTGAATTACCTTTCAAAATTTCAAACAGCCCACTATAGTATTCTGCATATTATTTTTTGGTCCCGTCTCAGAAGTTTTAAATATGGTGTGTTCCTCCTTGCAAAAATCTTCTCTGGATTTGCTTCCTCCATGACGTCTTCTTTGATTAGCCCCATTTCAATTTAATTTTAATTTCAACAAATATAAGCTGAGAGTCTGCTATGTGCCAGCATAATAGGAGGAGCTGGGGCTACTGTGATGAGCAAGATAGATATGGTCCCTGTCCCCTTGTAGCTTGCAGCCAGGCAGTGGAGACAGACATAAAATCAGTCAATAAGAGCAGGCTGACTACTGGGGAAGAAGAGGTACTTGGCACCTTGAGGGCACAAAACAAGGATTACCCTAGCCTGGGGGTCACAGACAACCTTGAATAAGAGGAATTAGCTAGGCACAGCTATCAGTTGGTTGTACTTATTAATGCTAGAGTTGAAGAACCAAATGATAGTGCAATGATAAAATCTGGGGAACTAGTGACTAAGTGCTTCTGCTCAGTCCTCTATTGCCAAGGCTTTTGGTTTAATCAGAATTGTGGGCATATGCGAACTATGTTTGCTGAGCTTGGTTTTGGCTGTGAGATGGAAAAAAATTCAAGTAAAGCAGAAACTGTCTTAATTCAGCTCCCATTTAACCAAAGCATTTAGTTAACCCACACCCACTAGCCCTTCTTGTGAAGCGTGTCTGATAGCCACAGCACACAACACTTTCAGCTAATATGCTGCTTCTAGCATACGCCAGCCAGTTTCCACTCCCACCAGATGAGACACATATTTGCCAGGAGTCCCCGAACCTGTTTCTACTAGTTGAACTTGTTCTGTAATTAAAGTCTTCTGCCCACGCCCCCACCCCCACCCCCACCCCCACCATCTGCCCCAGCCCCAGCCCTAGTTCTTTTTTCAAGTAAACATCTCAAGCCAAGTGCCCTCCTCCCATTCTCTGCTCTACAGCTAATTTTTAAAAAACGTAAATGCTGTCATGCCCTCTGGCTATGAAGATAAGCATGTTTTAAATTGGAACCTTGGATACCAGATTGTAAGTCAAGTCCCAAGAGCCAGAACACATCTCCTAGTGGGTGGCTTACTTGGTAGTTTACTCAGAGTATAGATTTGTCAATTTTTCATCGTATCCTTGAGGCACCCATCTGTATATAGCATGGTGTGGCACACAATAGTTCTTCAGTGCACGTTTGTTTGGATGAACAAATTAAGAGGGTCCTTATGCCCATTCTGGGTTTTGATGCTACAGCCGTTGGGCTAATTACCCCCTGTGCACCTCAGGACTGAAGATTTGTGGTCAGAGCATTTCTAGCCTGTGGCTGGGGGATCATTATTGGGCTTGCTGATCATTCTGATTCATAACACTATGTATATTACTCAAACAGTGCTTTTTGAGGGTGTTTTACAGATTTCTGGGTCTGCTGCCAAAGATTCCAATTCACTGGACCCAAAGTGGGGCTTAGGGATATATATGGATTTGATAAGCTTCTTAGTCAATTTCACAGCAGGTGGTCTCTGGGAGTGTCCCTGACTCCTCAGAAGTCATTTTTCTATAAACGTATGGGTTTTCTAATTCAGGCCAGATGATATGAATACTGCCATATTTTGCCATTTTACACATTTTCCTCCACATGTTAACTTCTCTGGAATTACCGAGGGTCTTACAATTGATCATATAATTTAATTGACAATATTTTTCTTTTATTTTCTTTTTTTTGTTTTTGAGACTGAGTCTCTCTCTGTTACCCAGGCCAGAGTGCAGTGGTACAGTCTCAAGCTCACTGCCACCTCTGCTTCCTGGGTTTAAGCCTCCCGAGTAGCTGGGACTACAGATGTGTGCCACCATGCCAGCTACTTTGTCTATTTTTTGTAGCGACAGGGTTTCAGCATGTTGCCCAGGCTGGTCTCCAACTCCTGGGCTCAACTGATCTGCCCGCCTCAGCTTCCCAAAGTGCTGAGATTACAGGGGTAAGCCACCACACCCAGCCTATTTTAGAGAGTGCATAAAATAATAGCACATATTACAGTCTTAGGTTTGACAAAATACGGTACTTTGATTACTGAGTTTGTAGTTGATGGAGGAGAAAACATCTCTAATATCCAAAGCTGGAATTTATACATTTTAGCTTCTAATTTCTCTGAATAATGGTTACTATACAAAACCCACATAAAGAAATACCTTAGTTGTAGTCTGAGGGGAATAAATAACTAAATACATATATGGCCAGGCACGGTGGCTGACATCTGTAATCCCTTTGGGAGGTCGAGACAGGTGGATGACATGAGGCCAAGAGTTCGAGACCAGCCTGACCCACATGGTGAAACCGTCTTTCCTAAAAATACAAAAATTAGCCAGGCGTGGTGGTACACATCTGTTAATTCCAGCTACTCAGGAGTCTGAGGCAGGAGAATCGCTTGAACCTGGGAGGTGGAGGTTGCATTGAACCGAGATTGCACCACTGCACTCCAGCCTGGGTGACAGAGGAGACTCTGTCACAAAGGAAAAAAACAAAGTAAAGTAAAAAATATTTTAAAAAATAAATATAACATATGTATTGAATCTTTAACCCCCAAATATGAAATACTCTCAAACAAAGGCAAACTCTCCATAAAGTTCAAAGACACTCTAGTAGTACACAGAAAATATTTTATTACTTCTGTGGGCAGAACAAGCCTGCTGATAGTTATAAGTTCAAATTGGAGAAGGTCAGGTTTTTTACTGCAAAATCTTGAGTGAGACAGGTTTTTGTTTATACAAACCGTGCATCTAGAAACACCATATATCAAGAAAATAGTAAATTAAACCCCTTAGGGTTTTCGCTTAATCACTGAGTTTGCATTTCTGCCCCCCAAAACAAATATAGTGGCAAAGGTTGTCCTGGGAAAGAATAAGACTTGAAAAAAATTCCCTCTTCCCTGGTTTCTTCTTTATTATATTTCATTGAAATTTTAATTTTCACTGGTGTTTTAAAGTATATTTGTGTACCAGAAGCAGTTTAAGACAGTTTTCTGTCCCCTCACTCCCTTACTGCTATATTCCTCTTTATTCTTTTGTCTGTCTTGTGTTTTATGGAATTTGTTATTCAGCCAACGGTCAGGTTTGGGCATCAGGGAAGACTTGATTCATTGCCCTGTTCTGGGGTTTCTTGGCACTCAAGCATTTCTTCTTTGCCCCACCAAGCCTAAGCTGATATTTGATACTAATCAATGATCAAAGTCTGAAGTGAAAATACCTTGAGGTCACTACCCACAGATTCCCTTGGCTACAATGCCATATTTCAGTACCACTCTGTCTTTACCACAGCATTTCTCAATAGTGGCACTATTGGCATTTTGGACCTGCTACTTCTTTGTTATGGGAAGCTGTTCTGTGTATTATAAGTGTTAACAGCATCCCTGGCCTTTACCTATTAGATGCCAATGGCACCCTGGCCTTGTCCACTGACAATCAATCAAAAATACATCCAGACAGTGCCAAATATCTGCTGGGAGGTAAAATCACCATTGGTTGAGAAGCATTGCTCTTATGAACCAGAGGCTAGCAAATGTTTATGATGTTTCAGGGCAAAACACTTCAATATTATTATTTTTTTTGAGAAAACAAAAAATTTTGCTAATTTCATAGCTAATTTTTTATTTTTATTTTAATGAATTAATTATTTTGAGACAGGTTCTCACTCTGTTGCCTAGGCTGGAGTGCACTGGCATGATTATGGCTCACTGCAACCTCGACCTCCTGAGCTCAAGGGATCCTCCCACCTCAGCCTCCTAAGTAGCTGGGACCATAGGCACATGCTACTACGCCCAGCTACTTTTGGATATTTTTTTTTTGTAGAGATGGGGATCTCATTATGTTGTTCAGGCTGGTCTCGAACTCCTGTGCTCAAGCAATCCTCCTGCCTCGACATCCCAAAGTGCTGGGATTACAGGCGTGAGCCACTGTGACTGGCTAATTTATTATTACTTTTTTTTTTTTGCTTTATAGCTGATAATCCACAGGATTAGCTCAGTTGGGAGAAAGAGAGAGATTCTCTCCTTTAACCAGTTTTTCAGAAAATGAGACCTTAAGGAAAATGCAAGAATTAAGTCTTCCAGCTTTAGAATATCTGGGGATACTTTTTTTTGTGTTTTTTGAGACAGAGTCTAACTTTGTCACCCAGGCTAGAGTGCAGTGGCACGATCTCAGCTCACTGCAACCTCTGCCTCCCAGGTTCAAGTGATTCTCCTGCCTCAGCCTCCCGAGTACCTAGGACTATAGGCACCCGCCACCATGCCTGGCTAATTTTCGTATTTTTAGTAGAGACGGGGTTTCACCATGTTGGTCAGGCTGGTCTTGAACTCCTGACCTCAGGTGATCCGCCCGCCTTGGCCTCCCAAAGTGCTGGGATTACAGGCATGAGCCACTGTGCCCGGCCCAGAGATACATTTTTGTAAATCTAGACTGGAGTCAGTGGACAGCTCCTCAGGCAAAAGGAGAATAGTAATACTGGTATGAGTTTAGAGATGATCATTGCTTCATTTGTGCCATTTTTACCTGTCTAGCAGTACATCACAGTCCTGATCTGTCAGAATTCACTGCCAGAACTTCTTTAGATTCCCTCCCCATCAAAACTGAAATTAGAGAGAGGAGGGGGGGCTTGGTCATTAACTGGGAATGTCACCCAAATGGAAGGGGAGGGGAAAGGTGTTGCAACACTCATGTGCCCAACATATACCTTGCCAACATCCATGCCACTTTAGCAGGTAGAAGAGATGACTTCAGATGCCAGGGAAAGCAGATAGAGGTACACATATTGGAAGCCCAGGCTTGGGGGATCAGCTACTGTTCCTTGAGCTCCTTATTCAAATGTAAACACATAGGTTACAATTGAAAGGCCACATTTTAAAATTGGCCTTATTCTTTGAGCAAGTATGTATTAAACATCTGCCTGGCATAGAAGTTCAGGAATGGGTGGAGAAGAGGAAGGCAGAAATGTATCTAATTGAACACCTGACTGTAATAAACATTCATTAATTATTTGATAAATGAATGAATGGATGGATGAACAAGTCTTTAAAGAAAAAGGAACTCAGGCCTGGTGCAGTGGCTCACACCTGTAATCCCAGCACTTTGGGAGGCCAAGGCGGGCAGATCACTTGAGGTCAGGAGTTCGAGACCAGCCTGGCCAACATGGTGAAACCCCGTCTCTACTAAAAATACAAAAATTAGCCGGGCGTGGTGGTGTGTACCTGTAATCCCAGCTACTCAGGAGGCTGAGGCGGGAGAATTGCTTAAGCCCGGGAGGCGGAAGTTGCAGTGAGCAAGATCACACCACCGTACTCCATCCTGGGCAACAGAGCAAGACTGTGTCTCAAAAAAAAAAAAAAAAGGAACTCACTATTCCTCATGTTAAAATATAACTCTAATAGGACAAAGCATTGTCCTGTTGGCTGAGAAGGTTGTCACAGCCACGTTAGCTTCTGGTTTTATCCTCAGGCTAGGCCTCCTCTGCTCCCAATCATGGGACTAGGATTTAAGGAGTTGACAGATGGTCTCCAAGCCATGCCTGGTTGTCTGCAAGTCTAAGAGGAGCTAATAACCAGTGGTGGGCTTCTGTATTCAGGCCTACCATTCCACCAGCAACCCAAATGACCCCCGCTCAACACAGGCAAGACCACAGGCCTGTGCTTGGCACAGTTCCTGCAGATGCAGAAGAGCCCTCTTTATTTCAGTCTCCAGGCTTCTGGCTGGCAAGGAACACTGCCCGGCTGTGAAGCATTTTATAGGATTATAACGGGCTGTGCCGAAGGCGAGTTCTGAAAGACACTTTGTGCCGTTTCTTTGAGTGAAGCTGCCTGTTAGAGCAGTGTTGTTCCTAAGCCCATAAACACACACACAGGCAGAATGGGGAGCTCCGGGCTCCTGGGGCCACTTAGCTTGGCGGCATTGCAGGGCTGGACCAGCTTCCCTCAACTGTGACACTAACCTTAGGGATATGCTTGGAAGCCCTCCTGCAGGGCTGCCTGTTTTCTGACAGTCTTTGATCACAGACACCCCCAGATAACAGATTGCATAAAACCCAAATCTGTCAATGGTGGAGCAGTGCATTACCTATGGGGAAGGTGCTGAAGTCAGGGACCAAGGTGGAAATTGCATGAGGTCAAAAATACTCCTGAAATAGCTAATCCTGACCTTACCCTATATACTGATGGAAGTTAAAAAAAAATACTCCTGAAAATTCATTAAATGCCTCAAGGACCGTATACATGGTTTGTATGCACCCCAAATTGCTGGCTTGAGTTTATAGGCTTTGTTGTACCAAAAATATATGTATTTAAACACCAGAATCCTATTCTGGATGGTGAGACATTCATGCTCTAAGAAGCTTGGAAGAATCAGACCACCCAAGGGAATTCCAGATTCCCATCTTTCCTTTTGTAGCTTGTGCTTTTTTACAGCACTATTTAAATTGTTACAGGCCATTAGCAATCTCTCTGCCTCTGTCTGTCTCTCTTTGCCTAGCATGTATAGTGAAAAAGAGGTATGTTTGCCATATATATGTTGTATAGCCCTGTGTATTTATTGATTTGTATGGCTCCAGTATCTTTTAAGGAAAGCAAAGAAATGTTTTAAGAGAAGATGGATATAGCAGCCTTCTCATCAATCAATATGACTATTCATTGCTCTGCAGTAGTTGTGCTTCAACCTAAGTTGCACTTTAACATTTCTTCAGAGGCCAGGCACAGTGGCTCATGCCTGTAATCCTAGCACTTTGGGAGGCCGAGGTGGGCGGATCACTTGAGCTCAGGAATTCAAGACCAGCCTGAGCAACATGGTGAAACCCCATCTCTACAAAATATAAAAATTAGCTGGGCGTGGTGGTGTGTGCCTGTAGTCCCAGCTACTTGAAGGGCTGAGGTGGGAGGATTGCTTGAGACCAGGAGGTTTATGCTGCAGTGAGCCAAGATTGTGCCATTGCACTCCAGCCTGGGCAACAAAGTGAGACCCTGTCTCAAAAAAATTAAATAAACATATTTCTTAGGGTTTGTTTACTGTTACACTGGACTTATGGTAGGTCAGACTCCCTGCTCGGCCCTAAGGATACTGCAATGAGCAACCCAGTCCCAGGGCTATCAGACTTCGCCAGGGTGACTATTTTCTTCACCAAGTGCTATAAGTACATTTTCCAACTGGAGAACAAGGCCCAGCAAGCTCTTCTGGGAGTCAAAGCCAGTGGCTTTGATGGCCAGTGTCTTCTAGTTGAGATAGTGGACTGTGAGGACCAGAAGAACAGGCAGAGAAAGAGGAGTAAGAAGTGGCTCGGGTACTTGGGCACAGGTTCTTGGTGGCCAGACAAGCCCTGAGTGAGGCATGTCACTGCCTCTGGCCCTGCCTTTGGCTGCATAGTTAATCAGGGGCTACTTGGAGATGAGGTTACTCTCACACCACCACCAAGCTCGGCTAAGCTTTTGGAGCACTTGTGTGAGCTCCCCATCAGCACAGCTCAGGCTAAAAGGATAAAGTTGTGTTCAGGAATACAAATAGGAAAAATCAGTGGTTCTGAGGTGCTCTTTCCTGCTGCATACCTCTTCTGAGACAGTTTTCTTCCCATTGCTTCAGGTTGTCTATCGAGGGGAAAAAAACTCAGGTGCTCTCTTCAGTTTCAACTGGAACCCATTCAGGAGCCTCATTTACATGTGTGGTAATAACAGGCTGGCTACACAGGGCCCGATTCTTTCTGCCTCCAAAGGCAGTTTGTCTGCACCAGCTGGGTAGGAAAGTAAGTGGATTTAGTGTGAGGGTGTGGATTTGATACCCGGGATGAAGAGCTATGTATTATGAGGTGTCCTGCCTGAGAAGTAGGAACTGCTGGGTTCTGACCTCAGCTAGAAGCAAAGAACACACGAACAGGGACTGGATATCACCATTCCCACTATCCCCTGCATCCCCAGGAAGTTAAAAACAAAAGACAGTGTCTCCGTGGATCACCCCCTGATGTAGTCATGACTTTCCACATGAGGAGGAAAAAGATTCAACAGTACAGTCTACAAAATAACTTTTGAGAGATGATCATTTTAGGGCTGGGCATGGTGGCTCACACCTGTAATCCTAGCACTTTGGGTGGTCGAGGCAGGTGGACTGCTTGAGCTCAGGGGTTGGAGACCAGCCTGGGCAACATGGCGAAATGCTGTCTCTACAAAAATACAAAAATTAGCCGGGCACACTGGTCCGGGCCTGTAGTCCCAGCTACTTGGGAGGCTGAGGTGGAAAGATCACTTGAGCCCAGGAGGAGGAGGTTGCATTGAGCCAAGATCATGCCACTACACTCCAGCCTGGGCGACAAAGCAAGACCCTATCTCAAAAAAAAAAAAAAAGAGAGAGAGAAAATATGATAATTATAATATTTTTAAAAACTATAATTTCCCAAGTAGTGCCATGAATGAAGGTATTTTTCTTTTTTTCTCTTGAGACAGGGTCTCGCTCTGTCACCAGGCTAGAGTGCAGTGGTGCAATCATAGCTCACTGCAGCCTTGAACTCTTGGGCTCAGGAATCCTCCCACCTCAACCTCGGGATTAGCTGAGACTATAGGCATTCACTACCATAGCTGGCTAATTTTTAAATGTTTTGTAGAGGCAGGGTCTTGCTATGTTGCCTAGGCTGGTCTTGAACTGTTGGCCTCAAGTTACATTGCTGCCTTGGCCTTCCAAAGTGTTGGGATTACAGGTGTGAGCCACTCTACCTAGCCATCTTTTCTTTTTTCTTTTCTTTCTTTTCTCCTTCCTTCCTTCCTTCCTTCCTTCCTTCCTTCCTTCCTTCCTTCCTCTCTTTCTTTTTTTCTTTTCTTTTTTATTTTTTTTCAGGGTCTCTGTCACCCAGGCTGGAGTGCAGTGGTATGATCTTGGCTCACTGCAACTTCTGCCTCCCAGGCTCAAGTGATCCTCCCACCTCAGCCTCTGGAGTAGTTGGGATTACAGGTGTGCACCACCATCCCTGGCTAATTTTTTGTATTTTTTTGTAGACACAGGGTTTCACTGCTGCCCAGGCTGTATTTTTCTTATAAAAAATTTTAAAACATGGCTATAAGCTTAAGTCCCTTTTGTTCATTATCTTTAATTCTTTAAACCCATCAAAGCCACTGGCTTTGACTCCCAGAAGAGCTTGCTGGGCCTTGTTCTCCAGTTGGAAAATGTACTTATAGCATTTGGTGAAGAAAATAGTCACCCTGGCGAAGTCTGATAGCGCTGGGACTGGGTTGCTCATTGCAGTATCCTTAGGGCCGAAAAGAAAAAAGAAAAGATGGCTAGGTAGAGTGGCTCACACCTGTAATCCCAACACTTTGGAAGGCCAAGGCAGCAGTGTGACTTGAGGCCAACAGTTCAAGACCAGCCTAGGCAACATAGCAAGACCCTGCCTCTACAAAAAATTTAAAAATTAGCCAGCTATGGTGGTGCTTCCCTTCAGCCACAGGGGAACTGGTAAAAGCTTGCTGTGGATTCTTCTAGACAGTGTTCAATGCTATTTACCCACAAATATGTCTCTATAGAAAATATATGATATTCTTTGGTAAACTTGTAATTTTTTTTAACACAAATGGTATTGTATTGTGCTTAGTCTGCAATTATTTTTAAACTGAGTCTAATACATTGGAGATCTTTCCATGCCACACCCATAGACCCATCTCCTTTTTCACTGCTGCTAAATGGTATTACACAGTGAGGAAAGTTTATTTAAGCACTCCCTATTGATGGATATATTACCATTGTTTCCAGTTATTTTTTATTTTTTACTGCCCCAGACAGGGCTGCTGCAAACAACCTTATGATCAGTCGCCTTCTTGGGCATTTACAATGTCATTGTTTCTCAAAAAAGGATCCAGAAAGGTGTGGTGGTGCCGGGTCATCCATGCACAGCTTTATACTTGAAGGACACCCTGTCAGATTGCGCTCGAGTGTCAAGCAGCCTCTGAATATGCTAGTCAAATTTAAAAGTGGGTGCAAAGGGAAAGGTCTCGAGGGAATTTTCCGGGGGTGGTGGAAATGTTTTGTATACCGACTGTGGAGGTGGTTATACGGGTGTTTACATTTGTCAGAACTCAACAAACGGTACTCTTAAAATGGGTGCATTTTGCCATTTGTAGATTATACTCCAGTGACATTCATTAAAAAAAAAAAAAAAAAAAGCGTGCAGTGGCCTGGGAAGAGGGCAAGAGAGAACACCCCCCCTTTCTAATGTGGGCTTTTAAAACGCTCGCTTTCCCGCCAGGCTCCTTCCTGCCTCCGGGGTCACTACAGCCTCCTTTCTCCCCGTCGCCCTGGGAAGAGGGCAAGAGAGAACACCACCCCTTTCTAATGTGGGCTTTTAAAACGCTCGCTTTTCCCCCAGGCTCCTTCCTGCCTCCGGGTGTCACTACAGCCTCCTTTCTCCCCGTCGCCCGGTTTCGCCCCAGCCTCCTTTCTACCAGCACCCTCTTTCACCCGAAGAGTGCCAAAGAGCCCGAAAGGAGCTATCAGGGGGTCTGCCTACCCCGCAATCGCGGCCCACGCTCCGCGGGGGGCGCCCGGAGTCGAATGCCAGCTGGGAGAGAGCGGTCCCTCTCCACCTGCGGGACCGCCCCACGCCCCTGGCAGCCCCAGGAAGTGTCCGCGCGGCGGCACGTGGGCCCTCCCGGCAGCGTGGGGCGGTGCCGAGCCGGCGGCCCGCCCCCTCCCCACCCATCAAGGCGTGGCTGGCACGGTCCCGCCCACTCGTCTCCGGAGCCCAGTCGAGTCCCGCCCGGCTAGAAGCCGGCTGTTGGTCTCCGTGTCGCCGCCGCCGCCCGGCATCGTGGAGCTGGGGCCCCCTTTCGCCTGGGAGTTTTGTAGTCGCCTAGGGTCAGCGGTGACATCCCAAAGGGCAGGCCCGGCAGCCGCCATGGTGGCCAAGGATTACCCCTTCTACCTCACGGTCAAGAGGGCGAACTGCAGCCTGGAGCTACCCCCGGCCAGTGGTCCGGCCAAGGACGCTGAGGTAGGGCCGCGCCCTGCACCTGGACCTCTAGGGGTCATCTGCCTGTCTCGTCTCCCTCCATCTCCCACTCTCGGCGCCCGTCCGGTGTCACTGTCTCTGTTTCCATCTCTCACTCTCCGTGTGTGCCACTTTCTCTCTACATCTCTCACACGGTCTTCTTTGTGTCTCCCCGTCGCCATCTCTCACCCTGTCTCGTTTTCTCTCGCTCTTTCTCTGCGGACCAAGCACTAGCTGCCTCCTCTCTCCCTGTCCCTCTACCTGCCGGTCTGGGAGCAGCCGCCTCCTTGCCTTTGCAGGGCTCTCAGACTGTGCATCTTCTGTCTGGACCCTCAGAGGGACTTTCTCCTACTGTCAGCAAGCCCCAGTGTCAGGGAAGAGCTACCCTTTAAGCGAGTTTCTTTTTGCCTGGGTTGGGAGAGCAGAGGGAAGTTCCAGCCCTCTCACCTGTCAGACTTGGCCTTGCAGCCTTTTGGCAGCGAAGACAGGACACAGCACCTCTGCCTATCACCTGTGGCCAGTGAGGGTCATTCAGCCGGGGGGCTGGGGCTGAATGAGTAAATTGGAGTGTCTCCCACATGGATCTTGAAAATGAATTAAAGTCCTTAGGGCAATGGAAAGCTGCCTTGGAACGTTGGAAACATTTCTCTTTGTGGGAACTTTCCTGTGCCTTGCGGGCGATGTGAAGGAGTGCTCCCAGGTTATGTTTCGTCTGCCTTTTCCTCCTGCGTGTTATTTCTCTGGCACATAGCTCACTGGCCTTAAAGGTTGGGTTCAGCTGGAGGAGAAAGCATCCCTCTCTCTGAGGGTCTTAGGGAATACAGTCGCTTTCACTAGATTACAGCTTTGCTGTGGTCAAGCTGCGGTGGAACCCACAGGACCCAGCTGGTCATTGCCGCTCATGCGTGTATCTGGGAGCTTTCCACTCTCCCACACCTCACTCTGCAAACATCAAACATCACCACCACTGGGGAAAGGCTGAAGGCAGGTGTGCATCCGGCCTTGTCACAGCATTCTTGAGGTTCTACCCACTCGCCTTCCTTGGGTCTGCTCAGCTGTATGCACTTGGCTCACTGAATCATGTATATTCGGGAGCACACCATCGAAGATTCATTTCCTCTAGCAAGAGCTGCTCCAAGCTGACAGGACTGCAAACAGTCTCTGGTTGTATTCAGCTTTCTATACGCTGAGCACAAACTAACTTCTTCTCCCTCACTCAAACCCAACCCTACACTCCAGCTCAATCGAATATTATCAGAGTTTTTGTTGCCAGCAGCTGTGAAAGTGTGATGGCCCTAGTGGCATTTGGAGTCTTACTTAAGGTTTGATAGCTCAGCACCTGCATAGAATTCAGGTTGGTCAGGCCTGGAATGGATATAATATTTTTTCAGTGGGAACTTCCTAATTTAATGAACGTAGGAGCAGCGCAAGTGGTGCCCACTCAAACTCCTTTTGTAAGGAAGAAAGGCATAACCAATGTAATTAATAAATTGAAGTGGGCCAAAGAAAAGAATAGTGAGGATAGCTGAGGACTCTAACCAGTCCCTTCCTACTATCACTTAGTCCTGTGTTTTTGAGTAGTTTAGCTCTAAAGGCTTAGGTAAAACTTGCCTGCTTAATTTTATTTTATTCTTATACATAGAATATAGATACGTCTATATATCACAAATATGAAACTTATCACATGTCAAATATTAATTTTCTTCATTGGTAGCTGGATCTAGACTATAAAATATGACTTACTTTCCTTGTATGGGGATTTCTTGGTGTGAGAAATAAGGAAGGGGTTGGAATAGTTTTGGAAATAGTTGGTAAATATTTTTCAGATATCACCATTGGGGTTTTGTTTGTTTTTTAGTGTTTGATTTAAACACTAAATCAAGTATGCTTTATACACTTTGAGGCAGAGATATCTTTTAGCTTCATTGATGAGCATATCACTTCCTGATAATGGAAATTGGCAAAATTGGAAAAATAAACCTAAGCGAGTTTAGCGGGTAGTTTTCTGGTTTCGTTATCAGCGCAAAAGGCAGCCAACCCTTGCAGGCCTAGCTTCTCCATAAGCAGTTAACTAAAATATATTTTCCACCAGTAGGTGTCGTCAGTATTCGTAAATTAAAAAATAGCATTCACTAGTCAGCCTTTTGAAAAACATGATTATATAATTGTTTATAAACTAGGCATTGACTGTTAATTCCTCTGAAAGTATTTTTTTAAGAGTGATTGTTTTCTTTGTAGAAAGAATGTAGTTATAATAAAAAGAAAAATGGATCTATCCAGGGGCCTTTCTAGGAAAACAGGACTTGACCTTTAAAGGCCGTTGCAACAGAGCACCTGTGCCCTTTAAACATTTGATGGCCATGTGTAATGGGTGTTCCTTCCGAATTTGCCATGGGTAGGACAGTGCACACAGCATGGCACTGGCAAGTGCTTTCTAGCATTCACTCCTATCCTTGCAGCAAGTGTACTGGGGAAAGCCACTTAGGAAAAGGCTCCTGGGGAACAGGCAAGTGGCGTTGATGTGCATTTGATACCGTACACTGAGTAGAAAAAATGCAAAAATAAGCATTCTCTTAAAAGCAAATAAAATTTCTACTGAAGATTTAAGTGATTTGTAATTTTTTATTTGTGGTAGTTTCCAGTGAATGCAAAAAATGATATTTTAAAAATATATTTTCATTTTCTTTAAATGATCTATTTTAAGCTTTTGAAAATATTCTACAGGGATTATAATATTGCATGTCTGTTAGTATAATACTGCCTCTTAATCTGCTATTTCTTATGACATGGGGGTTTGAGTTGGGTGACAAATGTTTAATTTTAATATCCATAATCAGTGAGATCCTGCTGGCTGTAATCATTAATTGTGAAATCTAATGAGCTTAGTTCATGGCTCTAGACTTTCACAGAAAAATGTGATATGATGTGAGCATTAAGTTTATTTCTTCTGATCTTTTATGCAGCTTTGTTCAGTTTATCTGTTTTTGTATTTATTGGTCATCTACTTCCCATGCCAGGAGGGACTGGTCTACATAGCTGCCCTAAACACCTGACCAAATCACTAAAAGAAAATGTGTTACCTCTAATGAATTATCCTGATTGTAAGTTAAAAATCAATATTTCCCCGTAGTGAGGTTTGCTTTCTAAAAAGAAGGCTTAAAAAAAAACACAAAGTAAAGAAAAGGAAGCAAGCTCAGGTAAGGTGGACACATTGGCTAAGGAAGCTAGAGCCTTGTGAGAAGCTTTTAAGAGTTTTAGGTCCAATTCAGTTTTAATCAAAATACAAAGAGGTGTTTCTGTTATTTTTATAAGAATATATCTGACAACTTGGTGGACAACTTACTTTCGGTTTGAAAATTTACCATCTTAGATATTGGTCAGATTAGGCCTGATTTAGTTAATGGTATTTGTAGCCATTGCTTTTGACTCTCAGCAGTTTTAAAAATTTGTAGTGCCACAGACCATAGGCCTATCTCATGAATAGCTGAATACTGCCCTGGGTCTCCAAAGTATAGGTTCTGATTTTGACTTGGCCAGTAGCCTTGCATGACCCTGAGAATAATGACATGCACCTAGAAATGACAGAGCTCTCTGTTCCTTTTCTATGTCTACCATGTCTAGTGTCTCACTTGAGACCCCAAACGTGTTGTAAGGTTAACATAAAGCTTATACTGTTCTCTCCACTTTATGAATAAGGACACTGAGGGGAAGTGATTTGCAGAAAGCTGCAAAGAAAATCAGCAGCTAAGCCAAGATCCAATGCCAAATTTCCTGATGGATTCCGTCCAGTATTTAATATCAGCGTCCCTTGTAGCACCTAAGGGTGTTTACCTCTGTGGGATAAAAGGTGGGGTGGTAATACAAAACTTAACAGACATGCAAAATACTTTAAAATATTATCTTTTAAGTATAACCTTGAGCACCTTACATAACTGAGAAGGTATCCTTTAAGGCTCACTTCTAAAGGGCAAGGTGAACCCTATGCTCCTGCCACGATTTATGCCTCTATCAGTCAACATGTGCATTTTAAAATTGTATGCACCTCGGGCTGTACTTCTTGAATGCCAGCTGAAAAGCTAAAGGGTTACTGGTTTCTAGTAATCTATACATTTCTTGGAATCTGTATCATATTGTATTGAACTGATAGTATACCTGAACACACATGAAACTAGTCATAAGGAGTTATTGCAGTTAGCATCCTGTAATTTCTTCAGATGATTAAATAGACTCCAGGAATCATATGACCTCAGAGATCTTGCTGGGTGGGAAGCCACATGGAGCTACCCACAAAAAGGCCATCACTTGCTATAGGATCTGGTTATGGTCATTGAGCCATCATTCCGAGGTTGTTCAGTTGGAAAATTATTTTGGGAATCTTGGTCCTTAAGAATGCACATGAACTAGCAACAGAAGAGGAAGATGTGTTGACTTTACATGTGTACATTTAATGCTGTTCAAGGGCATTGACTAGAATAAGACTGCCTGAGTCTCAATGCTGTCTCCACCACCTGCTAGTGATGTGACCTTGGACAAGCTACTGTGCCTCTCCAAACCTGTTTCCTCAGTGGTAAAATGGAGATGATGAGAGCTCTAACTCCTAGGACAATAGTGAGGGTCAAATGAGATGTTTCATATACAGTGCTAACCATAGTGCCTAGCATGTAGTAAGTGCTCAAAAAATGTCATTATTATTAAGACCTTTACATCTCAAAAAAAAGATTCTTAAAGTGGTTTTAAGAAACTTGATGATCACCAGCCTAATTTCCTGAATGTTGTTTTACACACAGCAGTGCATTAGGGGCTTTACCGTAAGTCCTTTAATCATCACAGTAATCCTGTGAGGTTGGTATTAATGCCCCCTTTTGTAGAAGAAGAAACTGAGGCTCAGAACAGGATAGTGGCTTTCCCAGGATGGCTTTAATGCTGGGTCAAGGAGATGAGACTAAAATCCCAGTTGACCCTGAAGTCTGTACTTTTCCAACTACATCACATTGCCTCTAAGTGACTAAATCATTGGTCTTCTCACCACATAACACGTGAAGGATGAACCCACCTGCCCAAAAAGTTGCCTGATGCTCAAAGGCCCATTTTTTTCCTGAGTATCTGTGTAGGAAACCCCACCATTAGTCAATACTTCTGGCAGCCCACTTCATAGAATGGCTGCAACCCACGGGAGTGGGGTTTGCAAGCCCCCATTTGGGAGAGTTTTAGTAATTTTCATTTTGTGTTTCTCAAGACCAAGGAGCTGGTCTTTGGCAGAATTCTGCATGCTTAGCTCTGTGGAGGTGCCACCGTTAGTTCTGTTAGTCATTTTGCTTATCTATATTAACCACAAGCCTTCTGTGTAAACCAATCACTGGAAGGCCCAAATACCATCTGGATATTTGCAAATTGTGTCATTTTCTCGAGACACCCTGTGATTGCCCGTAAAAATCCTGGACATATGCCACTGTTTTCATAACTACTGAAAGAAAATAAATTACTGATCACATCCTAATTTTGCAAAGCCCTGTGTAAATGTAATTGTTATTGACGATGTGTGTATCTGGAAGGGCTACTTTGTGATGTATGTGTGCAGTTGCCTTCCATAATTTGTCAGCCTTGACAATGGGTAGAGGTCACACAAAATGAGGAAATTGCCGTGACTGCATTGCCATTTATTCTTATGTTGGCTCATGGACTGTCAGGAGTGAAAGCCAGTGGTTTCTGTTGCCTTCCTTTTTTTTTTTTTCTAATTAGTTGACACCAGTAACTAGTTTAGAAGAGGCTGTGTCACGCCCAGCATGGTGGCTCACGCCTGTAGTCCTAGCACTTGGAGGCTGAGGTGGGCAGATCATGAGGTCAGGAGTTCAAGACCAGCCTGACCGATGGTGAAACCCCGTCTCTACTAAAAATTCAAAAATTAGCCAGGCGTGGTGGCACACACCTGTAATCCCAGCTACTCAGGAGGGTGAGGCAGGAGAATCGCTTGAACCTGGGAGGCAGAGGTTGCAGTGAGCCGAGCGCCACTCCAGTATGACAACAGAGCAAGATTCCATCTTCAAAAAAAAAAAAAAAGAGAGAGACTGTGTCACAAGTTAATCAGGAAAGGTTTCCAAACCTTCTACTGGCTGGGAAAGGAGTGGGTTCTTTTTAAGTCTAGAAACCCTTGTGCCCGGACTTTCTGTTTGGACCATTGTGTCGTTTTCAGAGAAAGTAGCCCTGATTGTTAGTAAATTTCAGTTAATTGAAGCTGAATGAGAAACTTTAACGGTAAGTTCACTAGACCTTTTTCTTCTTTCTGGCTCTTAAGATGAGGAGGAAAGGGGTAGCAAAACAGGCTTTTTTTTTTTCTGAGGATTTATGAAACAAACAAATCCAGCCTCCAGGAAATGACCCAGGGTCATTGCATCAGAGAACTTCAGAGTGGGAAAGGCCTGTTGAGAACATGTAGCCCAATTCTTATCTGCTGCCAGATCCATTCAATCTCTGCTTAACACCTCCAGGGACAACATTTTAGATTGTATACAGTTGGCCCTCTGTATCCACTCGTTCCACATCCACGGATTCAACCAACCATTGATCAAAAATATTTGGATCCCAGGACCTTGGGAGGCAGAGGCAGCAGGATTGCTTGAGCCCAGGAGTTTGAGACCATTCTGGGCAACACAGCGAGACCCCATCTCTAAAAAAAAAAAAAAAAATCAAAGAATTCACCAAGCGTGGTAACACACACCTGTAGTCCCAGTTACTTGGGAGGCTGAAGTGGGAGAATTGCTCGAGCCAGGGAGTTTGAGGCTGCAATGAGCTGAGATTGTGCCACTGCAACCCTAGCCTGGGTGAAAGAGGGAGACCCTGTCTCAAAAAAAAAGAAGAAAAGAAAAGAAAATATTAGGGAATAAAACAATAAAAAATAACACTACAACAATTTAAATAACAAATAAAAAACAATACAGGATAACAACGATTATCACTTACATGTATTGGGTATTCTAAGTAATCTAGAAATGATTTAAAGTGTAAGAGGATGTGTGTAGGATACAGGCAAACAGTATGCCATTTTATATCATGGACTTGAGCATCCTTAGATTTTGGTATCTGAGAGGGCTCTGGAACCAATCACCCCTGGATACTGAAGGATGACTGTACTCCGTCTGTGTTCAGTATAGATGATGAGAAAATCCTTTCTTAGTTGTAACATTGCTTTTTTTTTTTTTTTTGAGACGGAGTCTCGCTCTTGTTGCCCAGGCTAGAGTGCAGTGGTGCGATCTCAGCTCATTGCAACCTCTGCCTCCCGAGTTCAAGCTATTCTCCTGTCTCAGCCTCCCGAGTAGCTGGGATTACAGGCACATGCCACCACGCCCTGCTAATTTTTGTATTTTTAGTAGAAACAGGGTTTCACTATGTTGGCCAGGCTGGTCTCAAACTCCTGACCTCAGATAATCCACCCCCTCGGCCTCCCAAAGTGATAGGATTACGGGCATGAGCCACCGTACCTGGCCCAGTAATGCTTTCTTAAGTGTTATCCCCCTAAGGATTTGAAAACTACTCTCTCTCCGCACCTCTCCCATTCCACGCACATGTGCATTCTCTCCTTTCTCTCCCCTCAGATGTTTTCCTTCTCCTGGCCTGGTACTCCTGGTTCCCTTAACTTTTCCAAATGTGACATACTGTCCTATCTCTTTCCTGTCCTTGCTTATTTCTTCTGGACATCTTTAGTGTGCCTGAAAAACTTGAGTATTAATAAGCGCAAAGATACTGTATGATACTATGTCAACAAACAGGATTTCTTTTAGGCTTAATATGCTTCTTTAGACAAGAGAAGTACACTAATATATTGAGAAAGATTTTTGAAATAAAAATGACAGACTAAAGATTAACATCTTTGTCATATAAATAATTTATACAGATATTTAAAAAATACCCTAAGATATTCATTGACAAATAAGCCAAAGATACTAGAAGGTAGTTCACACACAAGGAACAGTAAAGATTATTTAAAATGTTCACTGTAGTAGGAATTATAGAAATGAAAAAGGCAATAATAAGGTGCTACTTTATACCTAATTGATGTTGCAACTATTTTTAAGACATAATAAAACCAAGCTGGGCGTGGTGACTCACACCTGTAATCCCAGCACTTTGGGAAGCTGAGGCGGGCGGATCACGAGGTCAAGGAGATCAAGACCATCCTGGCTAACGTGGTGAAACCCTGTCTCTACTAAAAATACAAAAAATTAGACGGGCACGGTAGTGGGTGCCTGTAGCCCCAGCTACTCGGGAGGCTGAGGCAGGAGAATGGCGTGAACCCGGGAGGCGGAGCTTGCAGTGAGCCGAGATCGCGCCACTGCACTCCAGCCTGGGTGACAGAGCGATACTCCGTCTCAAAAAAAAAAAAAACAAAAATTATCTGGGCCTGGTGGCGGGAGCCTGTAATCCCAGCTACTTGGGAGGCTGAGGCAGGAGAATTGCTTGAACTCGGGAGGCGGAGGTTGCAGTGAGCTGAGATCACACTACCGCACTGCAGCCTGGGCAACAGCGTGCGACTCTGTCTCAAAAAAATAAAAATAAAAAAAATAAAACCCAATGCCGTGAATGTTGCAGGAAAATAATACACTTATTGGTGGGGCACAGTGTCTCATGCCTGTAATCGTAGCACTTTGGGAGGCTGAGGCAGGCAGATTGCTTGAGCCCAGGAGTTTGGGACCAGCCTGCGCAACATAGCAAGAACTTGTCTCTATTTAAAAAAAAAAATTAAAAAAAAGAAAATAACACACTTTCTGTGCATACTAAAAGACAAAAATTGTTCAGATCTTTGGACGTAGTATTCTAGCTCTTGTGGGGAAAAGGCTGTGTTTCCAAAGTTGTTCATAATGACATTATTTGCAATAATAGCTATGCCTTGTATTTGTGCATTTTACAGTTTCAAGGCACTTTAATGTGCTTTGGCTTACCCGAGTATATAATTGTCCTCATTTTAAAGATGAGATACCAAGGGTCAGAGAGGTCCAATGATTTGCCCAAGATCACACAGCTGGGAATGGCCTAGCTGGAGCTTGAAGTCTGATGGTTTGGTTCCAGTCTAGCATCCTTTCCTATTTAACTGGCCAGAAAAGCCAACAACCTCTCTGTCCTACAATAGAGCAATAGCTCCATGACCATGGCCTCTGGCACAGGGGTCAGTGACATCATTTGCAGCCATTACTCACTAGCAAACAGAAATACCCTAGTGTTCCTGAACAAATAAAGAGGAAAAAAAGTTGAGCATGATTATATACTCATTGTAACCAATTTAAACCTATATGTGTGCATATGGGATGTAGAGAAGAGGGGACAGGCATGTTGCAATCAGGACACCTTCCTCCTTTTTCATTGTACTCAATAAATCTAGAGCAATGCCACCCTTTGTTCAGATAGTAGTTATTTTCTTTTCTTTCTTTTCTTTTCTTTTTTCTTTTTTTTTTTTTAAGACAGAGTCTCACTCTTTTGCCCAGTCTGGAGTGCAGCAGCAAGATCTTGGCTCACTGCAATCTCCACCTCCTGAGCGATTCTCCTGCCTCAGCCTCCCAAGTAGCTGGGATTACAAGCGTGAGCCACCGCACCCAGCCAGCAGTCACTTATTTTCACATGCATTATCTCCTTTGAGCCTTGCATTAGCTGAGGGAGCTGGACAAGGCAAGGACTGTCCTTTTTCTTTTTTAAAAAAATTTTTTTAATTTTGCTATTTTGTTTGTTTTTGGGTTTTCTTTTTTTAGTTTTTCATTTTTTCTTCATTTTTCTTTTTTTCTGGAGCTGTCTTTTTTGTTTGTCAACTGAGGAAAAAGAGATTCAGAGAAATTAGGAGGCAGGGCCCAAATGTTGGTCCCTCCTTGCCCAGCCTTGACCTCTTGGCATACCACAATGTTGGCTTAAGCCAGTCATGGTTCTGGGTAGGTGATAAGCAGCACTGTCTCTCTGGGGGTGTTCTAAGTGAACCCCATTAAAGTTAGCCAGAAAACTGTGCAGAGTAATATCCAACTGCAAGGCCCTACTTTAAATTTGATGTGAGATCACTGTTAAAACGAAAAGCCCACAAGGAATGGATAGATACAAACTTCTGTACACATGGGTGATGTATTTTGTTTATTGGTTTGTGTTAGAGATAGGGTCTTGTTCTGTCGCGTAGGCTGGAGTGCAGTGGCACAATCATGGCTCACTGCAGCCTTAACCTCTCAGGCTCAAGTGATCCTCCCACCCACCTCAGCCTCCAGAGTAGCTACAGCTGTAGTCCTAGGACTATAGCTAGGACTATAGGCGTGTGCCACCATACCTGGCTAATTTTCTTTCAATTGTTTTATTTTTGTAGAGTCAGGGTCTCATTATGTTGCCCAGACTGTTCTCGAACTCCTGGGTTCAAGTAATCCTCCCGCCTCGGCCTCCCAAGGTGCTGGGATTACAGGCATAAGCCACCACTTCTGGCCATGACATATCTTAAAATGATGTATTTCTGAACTCTGCAGACCCAATGTTTGCAGCAGAGGTGATAAATCATAAGAAGAAATACAGCATTTCCTGAGGGCACTCTTTCTGTAGATACCATTAGCATTAGAAGTTGGCAACCTGACTGAATTAAATAAAGCTGACAGCCTGTGTCGGAACCCTGAAAAAAAAATGTGAAAAGGAAAAAAGAAAGGTAAATGTTTTGGACGTGCCATGGGCTGTCAGATTTGGAAATGTGGAGTCTTCCTAGAGGAATACGCTACAGAAAGAAAAAGGGAACAAGCTAGTGGCAGAAAGAGATGGAGTTGGGCCAGATGGCTGAGAGGGGCAAAATGGTAAGTCTTCCCTGTGGGTGCTTTCTGAACCCAAGGCCAGGGCAAGCTCCCATTTCAAGTGTGCTATCTTATGTTGGCATACTAACATTTCATAATCGCAAGTGACGCAGGCATGTCAAGAATGACCCCAGGCAAATACAGAGAAGATAACTAAAGGTCACTGGGAAAGACTATTTTTAATTTTTGACTTCACATGGGTTGGGGAGGGGTGGAAGTGGCTCATCAATATCGTGTTAGGTTTTGGCAGTCTTGGTTCATTTTCTCAGCCATCCTGGTGATTGTGTTGGGGACATCTGGGTGTGATCTTGCAGAAGGAGTCAGAAACCACTGGAAAGAAGGAAATAAGCTGTTAGAGGAGGGGAAACTGATGGTTTCTTGTGTGTAAGCCACAGATGCATGATGAACTGTCACCTCCACCTCCTTCCTCCTCAGATGTTTGATGGTGACATATCTGAGAGCTTTGAAGGACAGAGCATCAGAAAAGACACATTGCATTCTCTTATTAGTCTCTGAATGCTTTATGCCCAGTTTCCAAGGGCCTAGAAGAGTGAGCTTGATTCTGGCACCAACATCAAGGAACAGGAGCTTGCTTCGAAAGTCTCTTAAATGCAGCAGTTATTTCTAAGCTGGTTCTTATAAGAGCTTCCCAAGTAGCTGGGGACAGGGCAAAGGTAGGCTTAGCTTCTTGGTATTTCAGAGTCTGTTTCTGGAATGAGAGGACTGGATTAGTTCATTATTTCACAGAAGGTGGGTTTCATACCACTTGGGCAGCTCAAATCTTACAAAGACAAATCCCAAAATAATTTAATCACTTTCCCTTTTAAATTCTCTGATCCTTCTGATTATGTCAAGTTTCCACTTGGAATTAGTGTGTCTTTAACACCTCCCCATCACTTGATAATTTCCCTGTGTAACTAAGTGTAGGCCTCAGGGTTCATTTTTTAAAGTTAGTGTCTGTTTATGGCAGGTGATAGTGATTTTCCATTTAAGGCAGTGATAGAGTTTATTTTTACAATATGTTTTTAAGTAACAAATGACTAATTAAGGAAATAGTACATAATAGCTCAGGTGACATGTACATATGGCAAAAAATTATCATGGCAATACAGAGAGTTTGGAAACAGTGAACAAGGCATGTTCTGAGGGGTTTTCTAGGATTATAATTCTATAATAAGTTCCCAAGTTTGACACAGTCACTTGCAAAACTAAACTTGAAATTTGGACATTTAGCATAGGACCCAAATTTCAGATACTAAGTAGATAAAAATTGGCTTTAATGTGTTATAGGAAATGAATCTGTGCTACATGTTAGCCAACTTAAAAAATAAAACTAGATTTCTGTCCTCAGAACGTAAATCTTTTTCTTTTCAAAGCTTCAAAGAACATGCCAAAGTTCCAGCTAAAATGATTCAATCCATCCTGTTCCTTTTTCCCTTCACTCTGGTGGGAAGGACTGGGTGAGATTACACCTTAATTGGAGTCAGCCCTAGAATGTACTGGTTAAGAACCTGGATTTGGAAGTCAGCCTGAACTGAGTTTGAATCCCCACTTGGCCACTTGTGAGCTGAGAGATCTTGGACTTGTGTCTCATCCTCTAAGCCTTAGTTTCCTCAGCTGAAAAATGGGAATTTGCAAGGGAATTGTGAAGATGAAATAGGCACATAAAGGGCTTCCATCAAACAAGTACTTAATAGGTCATTAGCAGCAGCAGCAGCAGCAGCAGCAGCAGCAGCAGCAGCATCTATCTTGAATGTAGATCAGTTGAGTAGAAGCTATAGGCGGTTATACTTAGCAAGGCATCTGCTAGGAGGTAGCTCCTTCCTTTGTAGGAAATAAAGGGATCCGAGTTAGCATTGGGCATTATTATTTTTAAAACAAAAGATGTTCCAAGGATACTGGCAAGCTTCACATTCATTTCTGCCAGGTAGAATAACAAAAAAATCTAGTGTGGCTTTCTGGTTGTTCCCAGAATGACTTTCAAACAGGGGTTGGTGTGTGAGCTCTGGGTAGAGAGGCACCCTGGCCAGAGGAGTAGGGAGCAAGTTGTCCTGAGGCCGGCTCCCACCTGACATGCATCATCTGAGAATCCTAGCCAAATGCCAACCACAGACACAGACCCAAGGCAAGCAGATGAGGGTGGATTAGGTTGCTTTGAGCTCTTCATGTCCTATTCATTTGCAGGGTGCTTTAATTATAAATAGATCCTTTGTTGGAAATGTAGGGAAACTCCATAGTGTGATGGATACGAGCTGGTAAAGAGCTAGACAACTAAAAAATGACCCCTAATGCTCTTTAATTGTCCATAAATATTTATTGAGACATGGCTCTGTGTATCATTTTCCCCCTGGTTTAGAAAAGGCATGCTTTCTGTCCTCAAGGAACTTCTACTTCAGTTTGACCAAGTCGTTAACAACATGACCATACGGGTAGTGACTGTCAACCACGGGGATGGGGAGAAGCAGGCAATTTCACTGGGGAGCTTAGCAGACTATGGAGGGGGAATATTGAGAAGTGGTCATCCAATGAGCTCCCTGATGCTGGATGCCTGCCACCCCTCAGTCCTCAGGTGTGCCCTTAGCAGAGGGCAGCATCTTCTGGGGGCACATGAGCAGGACACCTTTGAACCTGGGCTCACTAAGATTCTGAGGGAGGAGTCAAGAGGAGCTGCTGATTCCAGAGTGATAGGGCTTGAATGCCGAATGAACATTCTCTCCTCCTCCACTCTCTGCATCAGTGTCTACTTCCCTTCTGCCTCTACAGCCTAGTCATTTCAGGGTTCCTCCCTGGTTTAGGAAACTAACAATGCTGTGGTTAATTAAGAACCCAGGCCTTCCTAAATTAATAGCCTTGGGCTCAATTTGGACTGTGTGACTTCAGGCAAGGCCCTTAACCCCTCGGAGTCTCAGTTGCCTACACTGTGAAATGGGTATATTAATAGCACTAACTTAAGAGAAGTCAAGGAAATAATGCACAGAAAGCACTTTGGCACAGCCTAGCACAAAGTCCTCTTGTATATTGCTATTATATTATTATTATTATCAGAGGAAGTTGTATATCCTGCGAAGCCAGTGTGGGGGTGGCGGGGAAAGTTTTCAAGGCAGGTAGATTTGAATTCAGATTTCACCACTGCCAGTTAATTACTGGGAATGACTTGGAGGAAGTCATCTCACTTCTCTGAACACCTGCTTCCTCCTCTATGAAATAGGATAACGGGGTTGCTGTATGGCATAGATGAGAGCATGTGTGACTTCATGGCTCTTGGTGCCTCCTCCTTCCCTTTCCTAGGCTTCCCTCATTGTTTACATAGTGCTTCAGAGTCACAAGAGTCACACCTGCGTCAGGTGTAGCAGGATGACTGCTCTGTTTCTAGAAAATTGTTAGAGTCTATTAGTAGGCAAGTGCCTTGGCAGGGTATAATTTATTTAATCACAATTGAGCGAAGCTTTGCAGGGTCAGGTGGCCCTCTGCACAGTCCTGCTTTGCAAACTCAGGGGCACCCCTCGCTTGACTCAAATGTTGGGGCAGAGGGAAGGAGGGACTGGTATGTAAAAGAAGAACCTTCCACTCCATCCTTGTGCCCTTCCCAACCTGGCAGTGCTTGGGAAACCTTTACCAAGGAAATTATTTTGCCAGTTTAGACTCCCAGCAGTCTTCAAAGGAATCCTCCCCTCTGCCCCTCTGTAGATGACCCATATTGGAAAACACTTGAGAACCTTGCTGCTCTCTGCTACAGGCATCCTTTGCCTCAGAAATAAATACCATTTTTATTTTACCACCAAAATGTCCTTGTCTTTTCTGGAAACTTTTATTGACATCCCTTACCACTGACTCTACAATGGCTAGCCAACTTTTTTTTTTAACAAAACCCAACAACCAAATCACAGGTTTGTATTTATTCTTTTTTTTTTTTTTTTCCTTGAGACGGAGTCTCGTGCAGTGGCGCAATCTCGGCTCACTGCAAGCTCCGCCTCCCGGGTTCACGCCATTCTCCTGCCTCAGCCTCTCCGAGTAGCTGGGACTACAGGCGCCCGCCACCACGCCCGGCTAATTTTTTGTATTTTTAGTAGAGACGGGGTTTCACCGTGGTCTTGATCTCCTGACCTCGTGATCCACCCACCTCGGCCTCCCAAAGTGCTGGGATTACAGGCGTGAGCCACCGCGCCCGGCCTTATTCTTTCATTTTAAGTCAGTTGCCACTGTCTACCCATTTTCCCCATTATCTCTTTGGAATTGAAACTAGCTGAGAGTGATGCTGGGAGCAGAGCTGAGTCTCTGAGCTCCTTGCCTTCTTTGTTGTGTGCTACATCGTTTTTTTTTTATATTCACAGGCTTCTGCATTTTAATCAACTGTAGATAATGATACATCTGGTTGCATATTAATTGCTGAGAGTTCAAAATAACACGTAATCACTATGTTTCAAGGTTGCAAATGTACAGCACTGAGAGCCAGTGTTTGTTACGAACATTTGGAAAAATCCATTGTTACTGGGTATTTTTAAATTCTTGTCATTAAAAATGCACTACAGAATGGAAAGTGTCTCAACAAATGAAATCAGTTTTGTGTTATGCACACATGCACATGCACATACACCCCTCCCAAAGAATAACATTTCGAAGCTATTCATCTGCTCATTTGGGGTGTGTGGGGGCAACAGAAATGCCAAATGAATCCGTTTTAGCTTACTTACCTCACAGTTTCCTGAACAGCATGCTTTGCATCTTATTTTTCTGCATACCATTGCTCAGTGGGTGGTAATATGTCAGCTGAAAGCCAAAAACAGAAAAGTTTTAGATTTTTAAAAATTTATTTCCAATTTAATCAGTCCCATGTAGTTGTTTGACTAGTAGCTTTTTCCATTCTGAATAATCAGATTTCAATGTATTCTGTTCTCGGCTGGGAGCAGAGTGTTCTAAAACACCCAGGTGCTGTGTCCCTTGGTTCTAAGTGTGGGCATGTGCTCCTGAGGACACACATGGACCAAACATTTGAAGGGATAATTTGTGCTAGAAGGGACAGCTGGGAGTTACCAGGGAGCACCTTGAACGTATTTTGTGTTTCTCTCTGGAGGTCACATCTCTGCAAGGCCTGTCTGCTCAAAATCATTGTTGTTGTCAAAAACAGAAACCAACTAGACATCAAGAGAAGGGGATCCATTTTCTTCTGCAGACCCAGTGCCCTTGGTCAGACGTCCCTGTAGTTTTTACCCAGCAACCAGTTGGGATCCCTGGTCCCTGTCTAGTTTTCAGTCAGATGACAGACCTGTCAGCTTTGCTTACCTGAGATGTGTTTGATCATCCCAGATTCAGCTGGAACAGTCTGTCCTTCCTTTGGGACACTGAGATTAAGATCTGCGCATCCTTTTTCATCTCTGTACTTCTTTTTCCTCTTCTGGGAAGCTAAGATAATGCTGAGCTTCAAAGAACGACAGATGGATGCGAAAGAGAGAGGACTTTTCTGTGGTTCTGTGTGGTCCTTTCTTGGTTACACATTATTTTTGTGAAGTTTCACCTTGCACATCTGACATGGGTTGAATGACCAGAGTTCCTCTCATTGCCTAATTCCAGACAGTACTGGGATCTGGCAAGACTGGAGACCAGCTCTTCTAGTCCATAATTCAGCAGTGTCGGTGGCAGTGGGCGGGTGGGAGGATAATGTAAACCTCAAGACACATCTATAAGGACCCAAGATTAGGACTTGGGTCCTTATCTAGAGATTTTACTGCTTTCCTCTCTTCCAGTATAGCCTTGAATCCTGCCAGACCACTGCTAGTTTTGCTGTATCCAGCCAGAGCTTGACTAAACAGATGATAAAACCACAGGAAGAAAAGGAAGGCAGGAATGTGGAATCAAAATACATGGTCTCGTAGCAGCTTCAGTGGCCAGAGCAGTTATTGGTATGATTCTGGCAGGTGACATGGAACTCCAGCTTTGTCCCGGAAGGATCAAGACAAAATCTAGTGCTGCAGGGAATAGAAGAGGGCAGGGGCGCAGGCTGGCAGAGAGACCATGCCTCTCCCAGGACATCAGAAATAAGGACAATACTCTGATATTTACTGAGGACTAACAGGTGGGTATCTGCCAAGCATGTTATACACCTAGTCTCCTGTGATCCTCCCAACAACTCTGTGAGGAGGTAGGAAAGTCATCTTCACTTCACAGCAGAGGAAACTAGCTTATAGAGGTTATATTTTGGGCCCAAGGTCATAGGGTATTGCACTCTGACCAGACAGGTTGGCTCATATTTTATCCTTAGATCCTTTGCAAAGAATCGATGCACTCTTCGGGCCAGAGTGATAAGAACTTTGTCACTTGCTGCAGAGGCATTCAGATTATTCCTAAGCTCTGAGAGAGCCCAGAAAATGTCCTTAAAGAAGCAGGAATGGAACTCCCAGTGGCATCCTTTTCCCCCTTCTCCTCCAACCCCATCCAAGGGGAAGCCAGGGAATCCCTTTTACAGAGATAAACAAATGCAGAACATATATTCCACCCAAAGGTTTCCAAGAAGTCAGTAGGAAATGACTGACTCCGGAACCCCAAAGTCACAGAGACCGTCCTCTGGACCCTGTGGCTGTGACCAGGAGACCTTTTCTACCTCTGGGTGCCTTGTTGGCATCATCCAACTAGGGATGTCCAACCCCATTTTCCAGACCGGGGGATGGGTGTGGCATTATGGGCACGTTATTTCTGTGGCATTCTTGCCAAAAATGCATAATCTGATGTGAGAAAACATCCTCTGGGCCCATGGCTGGCCTTCCCGTAAGGGCCACAGAGACTTGATGCTGCTGGCAACTCTCCTAATTTTTAAAGAGGTTGAACTCTTTAAAGTTCTCCAGCTCTGAGCATCTGGCCCTTTCTGCCTCAGAAGGCAGATGTGGAGCCAGGGACCGCAGAGAGAGCTAAATATTTGGCTTCCTCTTTCTCTGAAGGTCTATAGCATCATGTCTGGGCATGACCAAGATGAATTTCAGGCAATGGGGGCTGGTGTTTGCTAAAAGGAACTTAACAGGGGTGTGGGTGTGCATTTCTCCCTCTGCCCAAGGTTAAGTAATAGTAACATCCTGTGTAAAGAGAATTGAATGTGGTTTTCTGCTAAACTTCAATATTTTAGGGCTATTTATTAGATTGTTTAATCTTGGGCCAATTTAACCAGTAGCAGACTAATAAAATAATAGATTTGGGCTTGCTGCCAGGACAAATGTTGACTTACCCTTATAATGTTGACTAAAACGAGTAACTTTGAAAGTTATTGCAGAGTGAAACCTTAGCCAGAAATAGTGTCTGAAACAGTGGTTTTGTTTCATTTTACTGGCTCTGCTTAGAGATTATGTTTGTAACCTAGGCTGCTGCCTGCTTCACCTCTTAGAGTCTTGTATTTTACTGAATTATTTCCCAAGGTTCTTTTTTTCAGCCCATAAACCTTCACTCAGCAAAAATGAATTTCCCCATGGCAGGCAAGTAGGACAGGTTACTTTTCCAATGTGGGGGCAAAAACTCAATGGTACCAAGAAGAATAAAGGTAATAACTTGCTTGAGTCTTCTCTCAGAAACAAAATGGTATGCCATGAACATTCGCCCTCTCCAAATCTGTAGTAAAATTAATTGCTTCTCCCAGGTGTACCGGAAGAAATCCATCTCTCTCGCCCCCTACCCCCACCTTTCCTTCATTTTGCCATTCAGTTTATACAAACAGTAGAGAGCTATAGTATTTTGCTACCATGTGTTTTGGACTTGAAGGAAGCAGGGGAGGCCAGGAGGAAATGAAGCTAGGAGGACTACAGAAATTGTCATAAAGTGTGATTTCTTTCTACCCCTGTTTTTTTAATTTGCGTTTTATGGGAAGCTGGTTTGGGCAGGGCCTCTGAGCATGGTTTCAGAGGCTCCTGCCAGCATTGTGTGAGCTCAGCCAACTGCCAACTGTCCTCCTTATACCTTTCCCTTATTCAAGGCTCTCCCTGAAAGCAACCACCTCACAGGGAGACTTTGGCCAAGAAGCCATAGGTGCTGAATCTGCTTTTGGTGCTGACTGGCTTAGGCAGACAGAGCTTGATATACAGAGAATAAACGTCAACCCTCTAACATTAATATGTTCAGTTTTATGCACCTGAGAGTTGATGGTTTAATTTGTGGGTTTGTCCAGACTCTCTTGTGACTTCTCTCATCATCTGCTCTTTAGCACTTCCATGAGACGGGGCAAGAGATTGTTGGAGTCTCAATCCAGCAGCCCGAAAGCCTGTCTGCAGCTTGGGTTTGAGACTGAACTAACTCAGGGTGTTCTGTGGATGTTAGTTATCCAGGCTGTCCCTGTTCCCTCATTAACAAAAACAAAACAAACCCCAGCTTTTTTTTTTTTTAAGAAGGAAATTGGGATCTTTTCCTCATAGCACCTTATCTTAATATGGAGGAAAGAGTTGAGCCATTTTATCAAAAAGGAAATCAAATCCCCCTTGGATGCCTAATGTGAAGCAACTGGCAACCAAACTCACGGCTGGAGAAAACAAACACAAGAATGTGGCTTCCATGTTTGAGATTAGCCAAGACAAAGATAGCAGGGATGCCTCCCGGAACAGTTCCTGGTGGTTTGTCAAAGTCGACAAAGCTTGTAGTCCCTTTGTTGAAATCACTGATAAGCATTCAAGAGGAAAATTATAGTTCTGAGTTTGAAGACCTTTTCTCACCTTGGGGGTTAAAAACCAATAATTCTGAAACACATTTGGCCTAATCAATGAAGCCAGGTTTCCGTTGGGATTTGGGCTTCATTGTTTGTCTTTCATCTTCTGGGAACAGGTGACACCAGGTCAGTTAGCTCTGTGCCAGGGGAAAAAATAACAAAAAAAAAATTTCAATGGAAATTTTAGAATTAGGAACAATTATTTCATTATTATTATCTTTTTCTATTTCCAGAAAAATAAGATGAAGAGTCATTTGCAAGCTCGAAGGCAGCTCCCCTTTCTGTACCCACAGTCTTACTCCTCCTTTGATCAAGCAGCTCTATGAAGGCCTCCTCAGTGCTGCATATGTGTCCTACGTTCCTATATTGTCCATCGCACCATGCCCTGCCTTCCAGCCACCTCACCTGCTCCTTCCTTGCCAGCTCCACCTGACACTGACTCTCTTGACTCTTTGTGGCTCAACCTTCTGATTCTCCCTATTCAGCTGGGAGACATTCCCCACAACAGTGACACCTGTATACTTCAATTAAGGCACTTTGCACATACCAGTAAACACTCCCTAAATTGGGCTAAGAAGGAGGCACAAAGTCACAAAGTCCTCCAAAATATGTATTAGTTACAAAGAGAATAATGTTAACTTTACAGTGGAGAAATCCAGCAGACACCACCTGTGTTAGTTTCTTATGACTGCTATAACAAAGTACCACAAACTAGGTGGCTTAAAACAACAAAAAATTATTGTCTTATTCTGGAGGCTAAGTCTGAAATGAAAATGTCAGCAGAGGCCGGGTGTGGTGGCTCACACCTGTAATCCCAGCACTTTGGCAGGCCAAGGCGGGTGGATCACCTGAGGTCAGGAGTTGAGACTAGCCTGGCCAACATAGCGAAACCCTATCTTTACTGAAAATACAAAAATTAGCCGGGTGTGGTGGTGCACTCCTGTAGTCCCAGCTACTCAGGAGGCTGAGGCAGGAGAATTGCTCGAACCCAGAGGTGGAGGTTGCAGTGAGCTGAGATTGTGCCACTGCACTCTAGTCCGAGTGACAGAACAAGACTCTGTCTCAAAAAAAAAGAAAAGAAAAGAAAATGTCAGCAGAGCCATGCTCCCTCTGAAACTTGCAGAGGAATCCTTGCTTCTTCCAAGTTCCTGGTGTTTGCTGGCAATCCTTCGTGTTCTTTGGCTTGTAGATACATCACTCCAGTCTCCACCTCTCTGTTGTCACATGGCCATCTTCTCCATGTGTGTCTCTAAATTTCCCTCTTCTTATAAGGACACTAGTGATTAGATTTAGGGCCTACTCTAAACTAGTGTGACTCTTCTTAACTTGATTTTATCTACAAAGATCCTATTTCCAAATAAGGTCACAGTCACAGGTATATGGAGTAAGAACTTACACTTATCTTTCAGTGGGGGCATAATTCAATCCATAAGACCATCTTAACCACGTAGCCAAAGTTAACATCACCAATAATAAGACTTAGCAACATGGTGTACCACCTATATGATATACCAGGAAGGGTACATCTTTGTGTTGTGTTCTTGCCAAAAATGCATAACCTGAACCTAATCGTGAGAGAACATAAGATTAATTTAAAGTGAGAGACATTCTATAAAATAACCAACCAGTACTCTTCACAAGTGTCAATTAAAGAGCTCTAGTATTTTGATATAAGATCATGAAAGACAACAAGACAGAGGAACTATATCACAGATTGGACAGAAATATAACTTTGGATTCTAGATTAGATCCTGGAACAGAAAAAGGACACTAGTGGGAAAACAGAAACTGGTAGGATCCCAATAACTCTGTGAGTAGTTTAGTTAATAGTATTGCCCCAATGTTAACTTCTTAGTTTTGATAAATGTACTGTGGTTATGTAAAATGTTAACATTAGAGCTAGTGGTGTAAAGGATGTATGGGAACACTCTACTAATTTTGCAACTCTTCTGTAAATCTAAGATTATTTCAAAATCAATTTCTTTAAAAAGAGTATGCTCATATTAAGGGACTAGATAAGCTCACCTGTTCTTAGAGGCAAAGGTGACAGGGGGAATAATCTTTAGCAAAAACATACCAATTTGTGAGCCCTATTCTAGGCTCTGATAATTATCTTGCTATTCACAAAGTACTGTGCCATGTGCTCATCGTCATTATCTGTCTGTTTTTGGGCAGAATAATGAAGCAGGGGCGTATAGTCCAGTACATGGTCCACATTTTGCCTCTACCTGAAATATGTGATTTTTTTTTTGAAACGGAGTCTCGCTCTTTCACCCAGGCTGGAGTGCAGTGGCACGATCTCGGCTCATTGCAGGCTCCGCCCCCTGGGGTTCACGCCATTCTCCTGCCTCAGCCTCCCACGTAGCTGGGACTACAGGTGCCCGCCACCTCGCCTGGCTAATTTTTTGTATTTTTAGTAGAGACAGGGTTTCACCGTGTTAGCCAGGATGGTCTCGATCTCCTGACCTGGTGATCCGTCCGCCTTGGCCTCCCAAAGTGCTGGGATTAAAGGCGTGAGCCACCACACCCGGCCTACGTGATCTTTTTGTATTTGTGCTCCTTGAACCTTGGCTTGCTCACTTATAAAATGGGGATAATGATATTAGCTTTCTCATAAGATGTTCTGAAGATGCCAAGAGCAAATCCTTACAAAGCTCTTCGCCCAGCACCTGCGCAGATTGTAAATTCCCTGTAAAGCATAGCTCCTACCCACAGAATTCTCACTGCTGTATTATGAGGTTATTTCCCCATTTTTCAGTTGAAGAAACTGAGTAAGTAACGTGCTTAAGACAAGATTAGTGAATATGAGAGCCAGACTAAAATAGATAAATCTATAAAAATAATATGGCTCATTCTCAACCATTTTGTTAGAAAAACATTAACACAAGAGGGAAAATCTGTAGGAATTCATTGAAAGAAAAGATACAAAGCAAGCTGTCAAGTGCCCCCAGGCTGGGTGGAGTGGGACCATTTGAAGTAAAGCTTATAGCTGGGAAGAGGCAGAAGCAGGAATTAAAGAATTGTCCATGGCGTGAACCCGGGAGGGGGAGCTTGCAGTGAGCCAAGATGGTGCCACTGCACTCCAGCCTGGGCGACAGAGCGAGACTCTGTCTCCAGAAAAAAAAAAAAAAAAGAAAAAAAGAATTGTCCAGTGGGCAAACAAACAGAGACCCTGAAAGGGTGGGGAAGGCCTTCGCAATAGGAGGTATCAGAGGAAATTAGAATACAAGAATATTTGTAGTAGCCTATAAGTCTTGCAGGGTGAGAATCTTGGGCATAAACTGTAAAATGATGTGAACCACCCTTTGGCCCTGAGGAATAGGGGTGGTAAAGTCAAGGCAATTGTAGGGTAATGAGCTAATTTACATTTGTTTGATCAGTAAGAGGCAGAAGGGGAGTGAGGATCTGGCAACAATGGAGATTTTAGCCTCGTTAGTAGGTTATATTATTGTATCAATTGAGAGAAAAACATGAATTTGCAAGAGATTCACAGGAAAACAAAACATGCTCACAAGTTAAAATATATATAGCAGGAACACGAAGTACCCCTGTCCATGGACAAGCTGATCTTGAAGGGCCCTTATTTTTCTGTGTGTTTCTAAAATAAATTAGAGTTGACCTCCCCTGGATTGTTTTTTGTCATGGAGTTCAGTGATTGGAAAACCATTAATGGATTTACTTTTTTTTTTTTTTTTTTTTTTTGAGACGGAGTCTCGCTGTGTCACCTAGGCTAGAGTGCAATGGCACGATCTTGGCTCACTGCACCCTCCTGCCTCCCGGGTTCAAGCGATTCTTCTGCCTCAGCCTCCTGAGTAACTGGGATTATAGGCGCCCGTTACCTTTATATTTTTAGCAGAGATGGGGTTTCACCATATTGGTCAGGCTTGTCTCGAACTCCTGACCTCATGATTTGCTGCCCCCCAGGCCTCCCAAAGTGCTGGGATTACAGGTGTGAGCCACCGCACCTGGCCAGGGTTTCTTAATGAGAGTGAATTAAGCCAGTCAATACAATAAAAGACTTCAGGGGGTGTGGTGACTTGGCCCATGGCTCTCCACGGGGTTGCTGTCTTTAAATGCTGTGAAGTAGCTTTCCCAACGTTCTCTTTCCCAACACATGGAGCTTCCCCTATTCTGGTGTGTGTTATTTAGAAGTTATTGAAATTCAGTAGTGGGGACTTTTAAAAAACAAACACACAAAAATAGGTTTCTTCTATTCTGGATAATGTCTGTCTCTTTAGTATCCTCTCTCACTATGCCCTTCCTAATAACTGAGGTAAAAAAATCACAGACGGCACCTGTCTACTCCGGTTCAGCATTCGCTGGCACACTTGCAAAACAATTTTATGTTCATTAAAAAAAAACAAACTGGCCAGGCGCGGTGGCTCTCGCCAGTAATCCCAGCACTTTGGGAGGCCGAGGCAGTCGGATCACAAGGTCAGGAGATCAAGACCATCCTGGCTAACACGGTGAAACGCCGTCTCTACTAAAAATACAAAAAATTAGCTGGACGTGGTGGCGGGCGCCTGTATTTCCAGCTACTCAGGAGGCTGAGGCAGGAGAATGGCGTGAACCCGGGAGGCGGAGCTTGCAGTGAGCCGAGATCGCACCACTGCACTCTGGCGTGGGCGACAGAGCCAGACTGCGTCTCAAAAAAACAAACAAGCAAACAAAAAAAAAAACCTTTTTATTTCAACATGTACCATAGGCAGGCATGTACCAAATACATGTACCATTTGACATGTATTTTGTCATGTACCTGTGCCTGGCACCTAGCTTTGATAACTACCAACCTGTGACCAGTCCTGTTTTCCTCTTTTTCCATCCTCTTTCTCCACTGTCATTATTTTGAAGTAGATCCCAGGCATTATATCACTTTTTATGTCCTTTGTTCATATATATATTAAAATGGTCAAGGAAAGTTGGCATTGTGTTTAGAAAGTTAAGAGAATAAAATGCAATAAAATAGGGTTTACTCACATAAAAAGCAAGTCAAATGTTTCCCCTGTTTATCAGGGGAGGACCCTGCATGTCCAGCTGCAGGGAGAATATGCAAATCAAGCTTATGCTATCTACTGGAGCCTGATGACTAGGTGTGCCTGTGGGAGAGTGCAGTGCCTGGGAGTGTTGTCTTTGGGTATGTTACAGTAGAAAAGCCGAGGCTGACATGACTGGTCAGCAAACAGCAGTCAGCAAACTATGGCCTGAAGACCGAATACAGCTGACTTCCTATGGGCCTCAAGCTAAGAATAATGTCTACATGTTATAATGATTGAAAAATATCAAAAGAATAATATTTTGTAAGTGGGGCATAGTGGCTCAACCCTGTAATCCCCAGCACGTTGGGAAGCTGAGGCGGGAGAATTGCTTGACCCCAGGAATTTGAGACCAGTCTGGGAGACATGGCAAGACCCCTTCTCTAAAAAATTTTTAAAAATTTAGCCAGGCATGGTGGTGAGCACCTGTAGTCCCAGTTTCCTGAGAGGCTGAGGTGGGAAGATCTGCTTGAGCCCGGGAGGTTGAGGCTGCCCTGAGTCGTGATCGTGCCACTGCACACCAGCCTGAGTGACAGAGCAAGACCCTGTCTCAAAGAATATTCTGTGACATGAAAACTACGAAATTTGAATTTTAGTGTTCATAAATGTTTAATATGATATAGCCACACTTATTTATTTACAGATTGTTTGTGTCCGAAAGCAGAGATCAGTAGTTGTGACAGAGGCTGGGTAGCCCCTTACAGAAAAAGTTAACCAGGCCCTGGGGTAGGGCATGGGCTCTGGAGTCAGCCTGCCTGGGTTTACATCCTGGTCACCTTGTTTTAGCTGAATGGCTTTAAGCAAATTGCTCTACTACATGCCTTAGTTTCTCCATCTTTAAAATAGGGATCGTAATAGTAGTTAACTTGTAAGGTTGTTAGTAGGATTAAATATGCAACTATATGTAAAGCACTGAGCTGAGTTCCTGCTACCAGTATTAGCTCATTATTATTATTTGTTTATGCTAGAGTTTCTCAGTCACTGTAAGATTGTAACTTCCTATTTAACATGAGGACGATGAAAGCCACCTAGAAGGTTCCTGGGTGGATTATACATGACCCTTGGGAGTACAGTTTCCACACACCACCTGGCACACAGATAGAACCCTGAAAAGGCTTTCCTGGAATTTCCAAACATTTGAAAGACTTTTTTTATTTGGCTCCGTCAACTCATGGGTAAAGAGTACCTGCTAGCACAATCAATTCTCACCTCTTCCTTGCTCCTGGCCAGATGTTAAAGCAGGTGAGAGCCACACTGCCCTGCAATGCAGCAGCCTGAGTCCTTATGCCAGTGGCTACATTTCCAGCCGCTCCTGGATGGTGTTTGAGGCTCAATAGGGGTAGAGTCTCAGGGCAGCTGCAGACATGACAAGGATGATATTCCTACTATTCCTCACCCCACTCTGGCTGCAAAAAGGAAGTGCAGGGAAAATAAGTGGGGAGTTCTGTATGCCATGTCTGTTTCAATGGAACTATTTTTGGAGGGATAAAAAAGTATGCTAGATTATATTGATAGGATAGGCATTTTCTTACATTGCATACAGTCTGCTTTGGCTTTTACCTGTTGAGGGGAAGAATGAGGAGAGGATAAAAATCATTGTATCCCCTAGAGAAGGAATATCAAAATCTATTTAATAAAAAAACTCATACTAAGAATAAAATTGCAGTGTTTTATTCTCCTTTGTTCATAATTAAACACAAGATATTTTAAATTGTCAAATCAGCTTCTTTATGAAAAAATATGACCTGTATGCCTTTCTTTATTCTCCTTTCCTTCTTCCCACCCCTCCCTTCTTTTCTTCTCTTCCTTTTTTTCTTTTCTTGTCCTCTGACTAAATGAAGAACAAACATTTGATAAAAGCCACTGCCAATTCATGATAAAAATTCACAGCAAAGTTGGTACAGAAAAGAACTTTCTCTACATGATAAAGGGTGCCTCTCCCATGCTCTCAGCAAATATTTAATGATGAAATCTTATTAATAATCACCGTAGAACCAAAAATTAAACTAGCATACCCACTGTCTTGGCTTGTAATCAACAATATACAGGTGGTTCTAGCCAGTGCAATAAGACAAGAGAAACAAAAAAGTTATGAGGCCTAGAAAAGATGAAACAAAACTGTTATTCACAAAATACTGTCTATACAGAATGCTCAATGTCTTTTTTCTTTTCTTTTTTTTTTAGTGAGATACCCTTTTTTTTAGTGAGATACCCTTCTGCCCTGTCTTAAAATCACATGGTGGGGCTGGTGTCTGCACTTGAAACAGGACACTTGGTTCCTGGGTTTAGCATTGACCTTGCCCAGCTTGGTCTGGCAGCTGAGTTGTTGGACTAGGAAGCGTCCCTGCAGGTTGTGTTCTGTTACCTCTCTGTAAAGCCTGAAAGCATCCCTGCGATTGCATTTGCTAGTTCTCAGTAGAGCTATTTCACAAGAATCTGGAAACATTTTCCCTGAGGGCTCTCTTTAGACAGCAGTAAAATGTAGCTGGAGACATATTGAGTAAATGGAAAAGAAAAATCAAGTGAGGCCAGGAATTTTTTTAATCTTCTATTCTCACAGAAACCCTCAAGGAGAACACCATAATTCATATTTTACTCATGTGGGTTAGGCATAAAGCCTCCCCCATAGATCCAATTACCTGTAAGTGTTCTGGTTTTGAAATTGCACCTGCTTACATTGCTGGATCATAGCACTAAATCACACAGCAACGGCTTCTGGTTCAATTGTTCATTACTTGGGAATGTCAGATTGCCAGAGAGCAGCCCGATGTTTACATCCAAATCAGCAATGCCTTAGGAAATCAGTTTTAATTACAATCTCACGTAGCAGCACTGCACTCAACCTGCAGAGAGGCTGGCATTTGTGTTGAACCTACATCTTATAGCTGTGCAGAAAATGCCTGTCCGACTGGGTCATGCAAAATGGACAGCAAAGTCAGCAGAACCTTAGAAAAGATGACACAGCAAGTGGAACACAGCTGGACCATCCCCCATCCTGTCAAGCGTGCAGTGCTCTCTGGCCCCTTTTTAAAACAAGAGAACCCAGTTGGCATTTGCCTTTCAGCCTCCCCATTCTGATATAAAAATCTGTGACCCAGCAGCTTTGACCATAAAAAAGAGAGAAACAGAAAGACTCAAAGTCAGTGGGCAGGATTCTCTGAGACCAGGTCCTGCTCCCTCAGGGAATCCTTGTCACCTCACTTGCTGTAATGCAGTTTGTGCCACCAACATGGCATTTTCAGCCCAAAGCAGGAGCCATTTAGACAAATTCAGGGGATGCTTAAGAGGCAGTGTGTGTGTGTGTGTGTGTGTGTGTGTGTGTGTGTGTGTGTGTGTGCAGTACGCCAGTGGTGCAGCTCTGACGTAAAAAAATGTTTTAAACCCTCCTCTGGGCACAAATGCTCAAGAGCCTGGCACTGGACAGGGAGCATCCTGAAGGGCACTGTCACCTGAAGCAGAAGAGCTGTCAGATCTTTCCCTTCAGCACTTAAATCATTGTCACGCAATGGCTCTCATCTTGGGAGATTCATCCTCTGCATTTTGGAACTGAGCCTTCCTAATGTTCTGAGAGTTTTCTGCTGTCTGTTCAGCTTAGCAAGCTAAGAAGCCGGAGAGGTACCCAGCAGCCTGGTTGCATTCTCCGTCTTGGAAAAGTATTTAACTGCTTTGAGAAATCGTGAAATCGTTCCTGGCCACATTGTGGGATTGCATTGAATTTTTTTTTAAGTTTTTAAATTTTTATATGTAAATGCTGGAAAGCTTGGAGACAGTCTATTTCAAAGAAGGCTTTTGATTTCTGAGACTGGCAGGGGCATAAAATGACATGAGAGTGTCTCAGCAGGATTCCAAATTCACGAAAGATTTTTCCAGGCACCTACTATGTTCAGAACGGGGATGCAGAGATGTCCTGGAGAATCTGAAGTTCTGCCTTAACCCTCGAAACTTTGAAAGCAATGGCTGAAAAGGAAAGATGAATACCTAGAGGCTCCCTCTGGAAATGATCGAGGTTTGCCACCACAATTGGCTACTTAGGCTTTGTCCGTCAAAATTTGGTTATCTTCATGTGCTGTCTAGCATCTACTACAGGTCAGATGGAGCTTAGGAGGACAAGGGTAACTCTTCTCTTTGTCTTTGTAAAATGTTTTGTCTATCATCATTCTCTTCCCCATAGCCTGTTTTTTTGTTGTTGTTGTTGTTTGTTTGTTTTTTGTTTTTTTTTTTTGACACAGAGTCTGTCTCTGTCAACCAGCCTGGAGTGCAATGGCGCAATCTCAGCTCATTGCAACCTCTGCCTCCCAGGTTCAAGCAATCCCACGCTTCCCGAGTAGCTGGGATTACAGGCACCTGCCACCACGCCCGGCTAATTTTTGTATTTTTAGTAGAGACGGAGTTTCACCATCTTGGCCAGGCTGGTCTTGAACTCCTGACCTCGTGATCCACTCACCTCACCCTCGCAAAGTGCTGGGATTACAGGCATAGGCCACCGCGCCCAGCCAGCCTGTTTTTTTAATTTATGTAATTCTTGTCTGCAAAGTCCTTGGAATGGGTAGGCTCCCTCCCACCTATCAGCCTGGTTTGAAGTAACTTGCAGATTTGCAAATAATGTTTTATGTGGAGGTGATTTTCAAAACTTGTGGCTATATATAGTATAGAAACCGATGTCCGTGGTAGGGCTCTTTCTCTGTACATTTTCTTTTGCTGTCTGGTTATAATTTATAAATATATGTGCATTTCAAATATGCTGTAGATACAAAGATGTTTTCTTAAGAGCGCAGTAATAGAACTTCTTTTTTTAAAATCTTTTTTTAATTTAATGAACTAAGAAAACAATGTTGGTGCTGTGGGAAAGCCATTGCATAAGAGTGGCTTTAGGCAAGATGGGGAAAAGGTTTTTAAAAAGATGAAACCAGAAGCAACAAAAGACAAGGTCATTGGGTGAGAAATCAGAGGCTGCTTTTCTCTACAGAAGGGGTGGGGAGACTGATTCTACTAAGTGGAAGCTTCTGAATTAAAAGCTGGCAGATACTGGGGGTGAGGGATAAGGAGCAGATCCTGCTCCTTTTCTGTCTTCCCAGATACTGCCTCTGTTGACATCCCTGCCTGCCATTTCTCCTTCCCTGCCTCCTAAGCCAGGTCATCTCCATACAGCGAGAGTGAGACGTGACACTTTATATTCCATAGATCAGTGTACAGCCAGTACCTCGTGGAGTGGAACACAGTTGTATGGTGGAGTTATGTTGTCTTTGCAATTGACCTTGACATTTTACTTTTTTTTTTTTTTTTTTAACTCTATAGGAGCCTAGTAATAAACGGGTCAAACCCCTTTCCCGAGTCACGTCACTAGCAAACCTCATCCCGCCCGTGAAGGCCACGCCATTAAAGCGCTTCAGTCAAACCCTGCAGGTAAGAAGGGAACACAGGGCCTATGGTTGCAGGAAATCATGGTGTATGGGAGGGAACATCCCCAGCCTACCTAGAATTTCCCCTGGTTTCAGAGTGACCTGAATCAATGCTTATTTCAATAGAAGAGCGCAAGTGAGGAGACTTGGAGGAAGAAAGATGTTTTTCAAGTTGCAGTCAAGGGTCATGCAGAGCCAGAGCTGTTGTAGTTGGGCCTTTCCCCACAATTGTATTTCAGAGTTATGTGCCCCATCCAGACATACTCTCACGTGATTTTTTTCCTGAAATATCTATGGGCCTCCTGAGGAAAGCAGCACATGATGTTAGCTGGAGGGCAACAGAGCCTAGTAGCTTCAACCAGGGTTGGCAAACTGCATTGGGTGGAGAAAATCCAGTTCACCACCTGTTTTTTTTATGGCTCACAAGCTAAGCCTGATTTTTACTTTTTAAAATTCTTGGGGGAAAGTCAAAAGAATGGTGCTGTTTCGTGACACATGAAAACTACATGAAATTCAAATTTCAGTATGCATAAATAAAGTTTTGTTGGAACATAGCCATGCCCATCTGTTTATTGTCCATGGCTGCTTTGTACTATGGCATAATTGAGTAGTTGTGACAGAGACCATATTGCCCACAAAGCCAAAAATATTTACCATCTGGCCCTTTACATAAAATGTTTGCTGACCCTTGGCTTAGAACGAGGACCTAAGGACCTCGGAGTGGAAGTACCTCGGGTTCTAACTTCGGCTCACCTTGGACAGGTGACTTAACATCTCTAGGTCTTGCTTTTATTTTTTATTAAAATTTTTTTTCCCATACTTCGTCCTACAGGTGGGTCTTGCTTCTATTCCTTATGAGTAAATTTGCCATGATGCCACCAAACCTTCATGGAATCATTGTAAAGATGTACAAGACAGTGCATTTAAAGGGCATAGCATAACTCCTTGGCCCTTAGTTAGCAATCATTAATCTTCGAATTAGTTAACTAAGTAGTAAATATTAGCTACTATGATAGTTTTTTAGTTAACAAGTAGTTATAATTGTTCTTAAACTGTTGATGAATTGTATCTTTCAAAGTGAACGTTGAGATTTATCCAAGTCCTTGGACCCAATTTGATAATTATACAAATTTTCTTTTAGATTGAAGCCCACAAAAAATATGCCATGAAAAGGCTCACCTGGTTTAGCTGAGCAGCAGTCTTGAGTCTGTGATGTATTTGTCCTGAATACTTTTGCTTGGCAATATTTTATATCTCTGCTTTCTGAGTCTTTAAGAAAACTGGGCACCAGAACCCAAGGCATGCCTCATGCTGTGAAAATCCATGACTCGAGAACTGTTTGAGGTTCTCCCTCAGCCCTTTCTGTCCTTGCCTGCCTACCATATAGCCAATATGTCATGACTCCACATAGCCCAAGTGGTTCTTGCCACTTTCCTGAGATGCGCTTCCTCTCCATTGCTTTTCCCCTGCCCTGCCCGTTCCTCTGTTAACTCTGTTGCAGTTTCTCCTGAATGAATACCCCACCTAATTAGCTATAGGTTTGGGTCTGTTTCTCTCAGCACTTGGGCCTCTGGATCCCTGGTTAATCCCCTGATCCCTTTTGTGGGAGAATGGAGGAAAGAGAAAATCAGGTCGTCTGGGAGAGCAAGACGAAGGGCTTTGAAACTAGTGAAGAAGGATGTGTTTACCTTTTCTCCCTTGTGACCAGTCCTTCAGCCCTCTCGACAAGTTCATCGCAGGCATCCCCTGGAAGATTCATCACCACCCTAGTCCTGCACATCTGGTCTTTCACTGAGTACTGCTTTTTGAAAATTCTTTAGAATGTCTACTGCATTTCACCCTTTCCTCTCCATCCCAGTGGCTGTGGCTCAAGTTCACCCTGCAATTATTTCCTCCCTTGATTGTGAGACCTCCAAATTACCAGCCATCTCTCCCCATTATTGCTCCCAGGACAGTCCACCCTCTGCCCAGGAAGGCCCTCATTCATTCAATCAGTGTTGAATGAGCCCTCATCAGGCATTAGGCTCTTCCTGCCCTCATATTACTATGTTCCAGATATAATAGAATTGCCTTTTGGTAGGTTTGCTGCAGTGCTGTGTTCCCACATGGCAGTAATGAGCTAGACCTAGGCAGCCAGCCAACCATCACCTACAAATGTCCCCACCTCTCCCAACTGCCCTTCTAACACCTGGCCCTTTACTCTCCGTCATTGCCTTGCCTAGTTGGTAGGCTTTTTGTGTTTGTGCTCCTGGGCCTAGGATGAACACAATCTGTGCCTCCCACTACAGCCCAGCCCTGGCTGCTTTAAGATCTGTTATCACACCTTCAAAATCTTTCTTTTGGCTTCCTAGGCTTCTCAGGCAAAATTTCTTTCTTCTGTTTCTGGGGTTCCTTCACAGGGAACAGTGCAGGAAACATTTGCTCACCTCAGAAATTTACATTGACCTAGAGAACTGGAACAGAAAGAAATCAAGCCATGGCTGAAATCCAGCAGACTGAGGCCAAACAAGGATGAGAAAGCCAGACCCAAAGGAGGATCTGACATGTGGAAATTGGTTTTTAAAACCTCAAAGATTTTTTTGGCAAAATAATTTTTTTTTTTTTTTTTTTTTTTTTTTTTTGAGATGGAGTTTCACTCTTGCTGCCCGGGCTGGAGTGCAATGGCACGATCTCAGCTCACCGCAACCTCCACCTCTCGGGTTCAAGCGATTCTCCTGCCTCAGCCTCTCAAGTAGCTGGGATTATAGTCACCTGCCACCATGCCCGGCTAATTTTTTGTATTTTAGTAGAGATGGGGTTTCTCCATGTTGGCCAGGCTGATCTCAAACTCCTGACCTAAAGTGATCCACCTGCCTGGGCCTCCCAAAGTGCAAAATAAGTTTTTAATTTACTTTTTTCAAATTCCGTGATAAATAGCTTACTCTAAGCTTTATATATTGGCCAGAAACAACCCAGCAGAAACAGAAGAGTTATTCATAATGGTAATGTACATAGATATGGAGAGAATTGAGCAATGTGCTTATGTTTGAGTGTGTCCTTGGGGGGACAGTGAATGGAAATACACCCCTCAAGTTGTATGCAGAGTTAGCAGCCATGTTTGCAGAATGATTTGCAAAGCATGGAGAATGCCAGCTTGTCCCCACATGTCTTCTTGTAACTCACCTTGGTGCACATGGTGCAACTTCTATGGCATTATTTCCAGCCCTAGCATCTCAATAATAGTTTCCCTCACCAGCTAGACTGAGAGAAGGTGGTAATTGATATTTTATTTTATTTATGTTATGTTATGTTATGTTATGTTATGTTATGTTATGTTATGTTATGTTATGTTATGTTATTTATTTTCGAGACAGTGTCTTGCTCTGTCACCCAGGCTGGAGTGCAGTGGCATGATCGCGGCTCACCTCCACCTGCGCCTCCTGGGTTCAAGTGATTCTCCTGCCTCAGCTTCCCGAGTAGCTGGGATTACAGGTGCCCAGCATCACACCTGGCTAATTTTTGTGTTTTTAGTAGAGACGGTTTCGCCATGTTGGCCAGGCTGGTCTGAGACTCCTGACCTTAGGTAATCCGCCACTTCAGCCTCCCAAAGTGCTGTGATTACAGACATGAGCCACTGTGCCTGGCTGGATGCTGATTTAATGGGCCTGGGAGCAGTAAGGATGAGGGGGAAGAGCTGGCCCCATAAGGGTGCTCAGTGGGCTCACTTCACATCCTCTCCGATCTTGTCTAAGTCTTGGTTCCCTTTCCAATAAGGGAGAAACAGAGAACAAAGAGTGTATCAGCTGCCCCAAACCTCTCAGCAGCCATCCATTACCCATATGTGTGTATTATTTATGCCTTTTCTATTCCAAAAATGACTCAAGGCTGTAATTGAGCAGCTTGGTTCTCTGTTGCAGTATTCCTTTTCCCTGGCTTCTGACACCTTAGAGACATATATATCCCTTTGGATATTCAATTATGTCTCTCAGGTTGGATTCTTTTAATTATAGAAGAGATGACTTAAGCCCAAACACGGTGCTCTAATCAGTGCTGGAACACTTAGCAGTCCTTCCTCTGGTTCCTCGGGAGACCACAAGTTAGCCCAGGAGGATATCAGGAGAGCTCTGGGCTGGCAGCCACTTCCAAAAATGTTAAAAGCCCAGTCACACATGTGAGTGGTCCTTGCAGCCACAGTTCAGCAAGACACTGCAGGATTTGTTCTCTCTTGCTTCCTGTGCCCATATGGGCTGGGGGCTTGTGCCCCAACACAAAGGCAGCATTTGTGGACGCTGGGGAGGGACAGCCTGACTGCATGGCGCTCTGTCTGCTTCTTACCAGGAAGGTTAGCACTGCCGGTAGACTCAAGCACAGATGTCTGGATCCCTCTGAGCCTATAAATCCCCTCCCTGGCCTGCCTGAGAGGAAAATCTGGCCCAGCTCTGAAAGGGGCCCTCATGCACTCCTCTGGTGTGGAGTGACGAAGGCGAGCTCGCCTTTGGCCAGTCGCTCCCTGAGCCCTGCCTCTCCCTGTCCACAGCTGTGCACGGCTGCTGGACTCATTTGAGCTGAGTTCAGCACATGCTGTGGAATGTTGTGTTCATGATGTTGTGATGTAGCCCCTCATTCTCTTTGGACTTGCACTTTTTCCTTTTCCATTATAAAAATGAATATTCATTATGGAAAAATGCAGAAAAGGAGAAAGCGAAAAAGAACACGTATAGTCTTCCAACTCCAAAACAATCCATTAATAGTTTACCAATTTCCCTCTAGCACTATTCTAGGCATAGGTGTAGAGCTCACATACTCTGAGCCTGGTTTTGGGTTCCTCACAGTCTATTCAGCCTTATCTCTGTCTGGGTGATCTGCTCACTTTTAGGTTAAAGCCTCCCACAGTGACTGTGGATGATCAGTTTCTCTTGCATCTCTGTCGGTCTCAGCCTCACACATTTCCAAGCTATGCAGTTAGGTGCACAAATGTTCAAATTTGTCACCATTATAGCCCCCTGTGGGAGTTGCACCTTTTATTAGGATTAAATATTCCTGTTTATTTCCTTTAAAGCTTTTTGCCTTGGATTTTGTCTTTTTTTTTTTTTTTTTCATTTTGCTTAGTGTGTTTTGTTCCATCTCTCTATTTTCCTCCTCCCTTTGTTATTTGGCTGGGCAAGGAGTTTTTATTTAGCTTAGGGGGAGTATTATGTCACAGTTATTCTTGGAAAATATTATCTTTATGGGCTGAGTATATATTATTCTACATAACCAATTTCCTATTAACACGTATTTAGGCTGTGAATATTTTTATATTAAATAACTCTATGTTGAATTTTTTAAATGCATTTGTCCTTTTCTTTAAATTACCTTCTATTGTGCTTTCTTTTCTGATAATATAACATCATTTAAATATTGAGGCCGGGTGTAGTGGCTCACACCTGTAATCCCAGCACTTTGGGAGGCCGAGGCAGGTGGATCACCAGAGGTCAGGAGTTCAAGACTAGCCTAGCCAACATGGCGAAACCCCATCTCTACTAAAAATACAAAAAATTAGCCGGGCATGGTGGCGCATGCCTGTAATCCCAGCTACTGTGGAGGCTGAGGCAGGCAGAATTGCTTGAACCCGGGAGGCAGAGGTCACAGTGAGCAGAGATTGTGCCATTGCACTCCAGCCTGGGTGACAGAGTGAGACTCTGTCTCAAAAAAAAATATATATATATATATATATATTTATATATATATATATATATATATAGAGAGAGAGAGAGAGAGAGAGAGAGAGGATGGGGCTGGGCATGGTGGCTCACACATGTAATCCCAGCACTTTGGGAAGCCGAGGCAGGCAGATCGCTTGAGGTCAGGAGTTTGAGACCAGCCTGGCCAACATAGTGAAACCCCTTCTCTACCAAAAAATACGAAAATTAGCTGGGCATAGTGGCGCATACCTGTTGTCCCAGCTACTTGGAAGCTGGGGTGGGAGGATCACTTGAACCCAGGAGGTGGAGGTTGCAGTGAGCTGAGATCATGTCACTGCCCACCAGCGTAGGCAACAGAGTGAGACCGTCTCAAAATAAATAAATAAATATTGAAAAATATAGTGAAGCACATAAAAGAGAATAAAAGTCACTTGTAATCCTACTTCCCATCACCAAAAAACTTCCATTAATATTTTGGTACATACTCAGGCAATCTTACCCTTTACTATACTTGCATGTGCATTTTTTAAAACAAAATCACTATCACACTGTATATGCTATTTTTTTACTCCCTTTGGTCTTACCAGTATAAAATAACTCTACAATAGAAGAGTATTTTTCATGTCATTAAGTAGTTTTCAAAGACTTGATTTTTTTTTTTTTTTTTAATAGAGACAAAAATTTCACTATGTTGCCCAGGCTGGTCTCAAACTCCTGGTCTCAAGCAGTCCTACCACCCTGGCCTCCCAAAGGGCTGGGATTGATTATAGGCATGAGCTACCACACCTGGCCACAGACCTGATTCTTAATGAACTCGTATAGCATTTCATCAAAAGAATGTACAGTTTAGTTAATCACTCTCCTGTTGTTGAACATTTGTTTCTGTTTTTTCATCATTATAGATAACAGTGCTTTCAGCATCCTGATCATGTGTATGTCTGAATTTCTTTCTTTCCTTTGATTATACTCCTAGAAGTGGAATTCTGGTCAAAGGGTGTGACTACTAAAGGCCATTGATACAGCAGGGCATCTGTTCTTGATGTGTGTCAGTTTTGGATAGAATTGCTTCTCTGTTTTCCCATCTAAATCTAGACTTCCTACATTTCTCCTTCTCTTTTGCCACAGTTTTTTTCTTTGCTGTGATATCCTGCAAGATAGCTCTTCCCAGGGGCCCCTTGGGTTTTCCATGCAAGCCATGGTGATGTCTTACTTATCTTTGTATCCACAGTGCCTAATACTACACATTACTTAGGATGTGCTCAAAAATTAGTACTTGCTACTATTATCACTGTTATGACTAGAAAAGGCAGCCATTGCTTTTCCTAAACTCTCTCCAGGGCCTGGCAGTGGCTGCCAGCCTAGTGATGGGGCCCTGCCCATCTCCTTCAGCTGGGCCACTTCATAATAGAATATGTGTCCCCTCCCCCAGTTGTAGCCCCTCCAGGAAGTATTGCTATGGCAAAGAAGGGTTTCTAGCAACCACAGCCTCTCATTGCTCCATCCTCTGGCCCTTAAATCAGGGAGTTATTTTATTCAACCCAGATGCAGCATGAACATATGATAAATTAGTGGTCTCCATTAATGTTCTTTGGATCTACTGTGTTATTTATTCTGCCTAGACTTAATGGGGAGATAGTCAATACAGAAAGGTAGGTAGTCCTGCTGTAGAGAATTGTAAAAGTTCTCCTTGGTAAAAGTTGTCTAAGGTATATTAGCAAGTGGGGGAAGAAAATTGGGGGAAAGTTCAAAACCACTGTCCCAATTAATAATATACACCCATATTAGTATATGGATAGGATAAAAAACCAGGAACGTCAAATTCTTTTTTTTTTCTGTTGTCTCTTGGGAATACAATTATAAGATACTTTTGCAGTTCTTTTGTTTATTTTGTGTTCTCCTCCTTTTTTCCCCAGTATGTAAGAATTACAGATGAATAGAAAATAAATGAGATGGGCCGGGCGCGGTGGCTCACGCCTGTAATCCCAGCACTTTGGGAGGCCGAGGCGGGCGGATCACAAGGTCAGGAGATCGAGACCATCCTGGCTAACACGGTGAAACCCCGTCTCTACTAAAAAATACAAAAAAAAAATTAGCCGGGTGTGATGGCGGGTGCCTGTAGTCCCAGCTACTCAGGAGGCTGAAGCAGGAGAATGGCGTGAACCCAGGAGGCGGAGCTTGCAGTGAGCCGAGATCCTGCACTCCAGCCTGGGCGACAGAGCGAGAGAGCGAGACTCTGTCTCAAAAAAAAAAAAAAAAAAAAGAAAATAAATGAGATGGAACTACTGATTTTTTTCATTATATATTTCTGTTATACTTGAATTTTTTAATATGTATTACCTTTGCAACCAGATAAAAATGAATAAGGTTAGAAAATCTTCTATGATAAAATACACTACAGAGAGTTTAGCAGTGGCCTGAGGGGTTGTCAAGGAAGGCTGCCTAGCAAGGGTGGAGGGATTTGGGTTGGGCCTGGAATGGCTCACAGATGATAAGGATGAAAGGGAGAAAGCATTTCAGGCTTAAGAAGGGAATATGGGATGGCTGATGCCATCTAGATATAAGAAATAATAAGTAAGAAATTACCCAAGCATATGTGCTGACTTCCATGTCTGGCAACCATGATTTCCTTCTCCAAGGACCTCAAACTTTGTCCCTTGGTCCAAGGTCATAAGTTTTCTGTAACTCACTTATTTGGCTGACATGGAGATGAGCTTAGGGGTGGATGGCACATGTGTGTTAGGGAAAGCAACCAGAAACCAGACTGTCTTTTAATGGGTATCCAAGGGAGAGGATACAGTCATGGGTTCTTAGTTTCTCTTTCTAGTTGGGCCAGTAAAGCCCCTTCCTTATCCCTCTTTTCCGCTTATCACTAGAAACAGAAACTAAAAACCATGGTTTCAGGCTGCTAAAAGCCTAAAATAAAAAGAACAACAACAAAATAAGGCGAGTTGGACAAGCTTGGAGAGTATAGCTGACAAGTTATCTGTAGTCCATCTCAAGAGGAATTCCTGATTCTAAGCTGTTCTTTACTATTCCTGGAGTAGTAGAATATTACTGTTCTTTACTGTTCCTGGAAGCCACTGTAAATAGTTGATATTGGGCCGGGTGCGGTGGCTCACGCCTGTAATCCTAGCACTTTGGGAGGCCGAGACAGGCGGATTGCCTGAGCTCAGGAGTTTAAGACCAGCCTGGGCAAGATGGTGAAACCCTGTCTCTACTAAAATACAAAAAAATCAGCTAGGCTTGGTAGCAGGCGCCTGTAATCCCAGCTACTCAGGAGGCTGAGGCACAAGAATTGCTCGAACCCGGGAGGCAGAGGCTGCAGTGAGCTGAGATCATGCCACTTCGTTCCAGCCTGGGCAACAAAGCGAAACTGTCTCAAAAAAAAAAAAAAAAATTGTTGACTGTTGTAATTTAAAGCTTGTCATTTTTTATTTAGTAATAACATTCATTAGTGTAGTATCTATGATGGACCAGGTTCTGCACAAAGTACCTTATGTTCATGGCCTCACATCATCTTCTCCAAAACTCTGCAAGATAGGATTCATCACCACTTATAGGGAGAGATCTGAAGGTTTAAAATTGTACCCAAGGTCACACAGCTGGTAAGTGCCAGAGCTGGGATTCCGTAGGGTGTTCAGAGTGCCTCTCCTGCCGTAGGCTTATCACAAAAAGTCAAAGTTTGGTCATCATAAAGCCTGAAGTTTGCCAGAATTTAAAAATAGTCACCAGACTTTTGAGTTGGAGCATCCCACCTCACTGCTGTTCACCTTCTGTGGCAGGGAGAGTCATCATTTCCATTTCAGCTTGTGGAATATTTTGTCATTAACATTCTCATGCAAAAGCCGTTTTATGGGAGCCCAGTGAAAATGTTGGGCCACTGCCCCAAGCCTCTGGAAGCTTTCCTAATTTTGGACTTGCACTATGCAAATTGTATAATATTTTCTCCACACCTAAGCCAAATATTTTCTTCAGCTTTTCATTCATTCTACTCAGAATATCTCCAAGCTACAAAAGGGTTTCTTGTTGTACTGAGTCTTTGAGGTTTGACATTCATTGATTATGAATTAATTGGGTGCCCTTTTACCTTGGTTTTAATGTGCGTCAATCTGAATCAGATTCTAAATATGTGGTTTTATGTTTATTGCACCATTTCTAACTCAGTGTTCATTGTCTTTCGCGTTCAACTGACTGTGTTTCTTCTTAGTTAATATTTCTTCATTAAAGAAAGTCTAGAAAATAAATGTAGAGAATTAAAAGATGAAAATAAAAATCAGCCAGGTGCAATGGCTGACACCTGTAATTCCATAACTTTGCGAGGCTGAAACAAGAGGATTGCTTGAGGCCAGGAGTTCAAGACTAGCCCGGGCAATATAGTAAGGCCCTGTCTCTACAAAAAATAATAATAATAATAATAATAATAATAATAATAATAAAATCAAAAAATTAAAAATAAAATTTTAAAAAGAAAACAAAAATTATCCATAGTCCCACCATCCAGGGGTGTAACCCCTGTTAACACTTTGTTGTATTTCAAATTGGGATCTTTCTTCTCTCACTTAACTCTGCATGTGAGGCTCTCTCCTTATCATTAAGCTTTTCTCAAAAAGAATGTTTCTTAACAACCGTTTAAGGTTCTCTTTTATTGTTGCAGAGTAATTTGTTTAATCTCTATTGTAGAACATTTTAGGCTGTTTCCAGATCTTTTATAAACAACAGTGTCCTGCTGAGGGCTTTTCTTTCCCTAGGAGTTATCCTAATGGAAGTCCCTCTAGGAGCCATTTGGTCCAGGTAGTTCAGAAAGATGTGTCTGCTGTTTGCTAATGAATGAAAGCACGTATAAACAAGCACTAATAGTGGCAGTGTGGTCTGTGGTATGACAATGATAGGTAACTACCATCCCTGCTGACCGAGTGCCAGGGACTTGGCCAAGCCTCTTGTGTACTTTATCTTATCCAATCCTCACTACAACTTTGTGAGGTACTTATTACTATGCACCTTTTAGAGATGAGGAAACTGAGACCCAGAGAGATGAAAGGTCTCTCAGCCATTGAATCAACTTGAAGCCATGACTGTTTTACTCCAAAGCCTATGTTCTTCACCCAGATCCATGTTTTGGAGTCAAACCATTGCACTCAGTTCCTATTCCAACACTTAACTTGTGCCAGTCACTTACCACTCTGCTACTCAAATTTCTCGTCTGTTAAAAGGAGAAAAATACAAGAACGTGCCCAATGCCTCTCCTAGGATTAGCATGAGGGTCAAATGTGACAGAGACCACACAGCTGGGAAGTGTTACTTCTCACTTAACATTAATTTCTGTAACGGAGCCTCATAGGAGACTCCTCCAGGATGCTGTTGGTTAACATTTTCCTGTCCTGGCCATTATTGCTGTGCATTTTGGTTTAACCCACCGCAGTGGCAACATAGGAAAGTGTTTTCCTCTTACAGTCCCACCCCAACCTCCAATCCTTGATAATAAACCGTCTGCTACAAAATAGCAATATGGTTAGGATGGTAAGTGTGGAGAATTTCCTTGGCTTGAATACTTTATTGGACCATGTTATCTGTGGCTGTGGAAAACGGTTTTTGGAAAGGGCAAGGGAGGACTCCGCTGAACAGGCGGCATTAACAAATCAGATCTGTCCCATCATGTCTACCTGCTGGGTTTACATTTCCTCTGACACGTGTAAAGCGCACATGCCACCCCCCTTCCCCAACCCCCGACAGTCTGTTTTGCATCTGCAGCATCTTTTCCACATATCCAGCTTGGGCATAAACATGAGCACCATTGTCTCTGTTTTATGGTCATTGTTGTTTTAGCTGCCAGCAATTATGAGATTTCAGTTTTTGACTCATTTGCTAGGCCAGATTCCCTCATGGAAACTCTTGCTTGTCCTGGAATATTTTTCACTCCGGTCCCAGCATCCCCACACCCAGGGAGATCTATGTATGTACTTCTGTTTTTATGTGGTCCTGCCCAAGGCCAGGTCCCTCACTTTGAGGTGGGCCTTTCCTACTTACCGTGGACTGGCGTTTCTCACCCCAGGAACATTTGGCAATGTCTGGAGATGTTTTGGTTGTCATAACTGGGCTGGCTATGCTGCTGGCATCTGGTGGTTAGAGGCCAAAGATGATGCTAAATATCCTACAATGCACAGGAGAGCCTCCCACAATAAAGAATCTCTACTCCAAAATGTTGTGATGGCCAGGTTGAGAAACTTTCTACAGGCCAAGAAGTAAACTACAGTTCATTTATTTGGGCACATGTACCCCTCTACACTATGAATCTTATCCTAGGGCAATTAGGGTAGGATATTGGTTAAATATTGGGGCAGGGGGGTTGCCCTGAAATAGACCAGACTTGGATTGTCATTCTGACAGTCACCTTACCACCGGGTTTTAAATAATAAAGCACCATTCATTAGCTGTGTGACCTTCAGCAAAGTGTCACCTTCTCTGAGCCTCAAGTTTCCTCATCTGTAAAGGGGACAGAATCCTTACCTCTCAGATAAGCAGGGCTCCAAAGCTCTCCTCACAGTGCCCAGCACATAACAAGCATAACATTTAATCATTAAGGAAAAGTTGTTGAGATCTTACTATATCAGTGAATTGAGCAGGTAGATATGCCTGCCTTCAAGGAGTTTACCTTCTATTGGAAGGAAATAGACATGAAAGAAACATACAAACCTATAAATACAGCACATGTTGAATATAGAGAAAAATAGAGAAGGGCAGAGGGTGTGTAGATGGACAGTGGCAGGGATGCTGATAGGGATGTGGCTGTTCTTCTCTCTAAAGAGGCATCCTCTTGGAGTTTTTTTCTTCTAGTAGTAGTTGCCTGTTCCTCCCTCAACTCTAGTTCTCGCATATAGTTTTTCCCAGTGGTACTGATGATGGGTTCAGGGGTAGCTCATGGTATGTGGTCAGTGCTGTTATGAACACCCGCCCATCACCCAGGTGCTGTCCCCAGACCAGACCAGCTGCTGCCCCTTTTCCCCGGGGCCAGCCAGCTGCTGACCACTCACTGGTTTGGTATTCTTTTATTATTATTCTTTTTTTATAGAGACAGGGTCTTGCTACGTTGCCCAGGCTGGTATCAAACTCCTGGCCTCACGTAATCCTCCCATCTCAGCCTGCCAAAGTGCTAGACTTACAGGTGTCAGTAACCTCACCTGGACAAATGGTTGGCATTCTTTATTCCTCCCTTGGGATTCTTCTTTCAACATCCAGTCCCTTCTGAGTGGAGTAAGAAAAAATGTTTCTTTTAATCCAGCCTAATTAAAGGTGTGAATTTGAAGTTTGATTGGTCAGAGATCAGCCATTGTTCCTAGAACTGAGCAAATGCATTCTCTCTCTCTCCTTAACTAGATTTATATTCCTAGAAGGCAGGAGCTGGATCCCATCTCATTGAAACCTCCCCAAAATGCATGTCTTGCATGTAAACAGTAGATGCATTCCCCATAGTAGAAAGCTCAGGCTCTGTTGGAACCAAACAGATCTGGTTTTGCATCTTAGCCTCCCTCAACCTCAGTTTCCTCCTCAGTAGAATGGGAATAAACCCCCAACCTGCAGGGTGGTTGTGAGAATCAGAGACAATATATCAGAAGTGCTAAGTGTAGGCAAAGCACATAAAAGACCCTCTGTGATATTCCCCATAGTACCCCGAGCCCAGCGATCACTAGGGAAACGCAAAGCAAGAAATTCGTAGTGATAGAGCTCACCTAGTACAGCTTACTGCTCTCTTTTTTTCCCATGCCGCAGCAGAAGACAATCTCCAACTCTCTGGGAAATTTTTAAATAAGTTAATTAAAGTATGCTCAATCTCACCTTCAAAACACAAAACTGAAATTAAGGTATAGTTGTTTAACCTCTCAGATTAATAATACCTTGTTGATGCGAGTGTGAGCAAAGTGTACTATTACGTACCTATCTGAGGAATATAAAGTTGAATAGCCTATTTGGAGGTCAACTCAGTGGTACATCTCAAACATTAAAATGTTCATACTTCTTAGACCAAGGAATTCCACTTAAGGAATTCCTGCCTTTTAGAAGTATCAGCACAAATACACAAAGCATGTTCACTGAGGCACTTTTTGTAATAGCCAGACACTGGAAACAATTTTAATGTCCATCAGTTGTGGATTGATTAAATCAATAGGTCTGTCCAGACTATGGGAGGGATACTAATTCTGCAGCCATTAAAAAGAATAAGTGAATTTGAGGTAATGGAAATGTTTTGGAACTAAATAGAGATGGTAGTTGTACAACCTTGTGAATATACTAAATAGCACTGAATTGTTCACTAAAAAAATGGTTAATTGTATGCTGGGCACAGTGGCTCATGCCTGTAATCCCAGCAGTTTGGGAAGCTGAGGCAGGAGGATCTCTTGAGACCGGAAGTTCAAGACCAACCTGGGCAACACAGCAAGACCCCATGTCTACTAAATTAAAAATAAAAAAATTAGCCAGGCACTTGCTTAGCAGTGGCACTCATCTATAATCTCAGCTACCCAAGAAGCTGAGGTGGGAGCATCACTTGAGCCCAGGAGTTTGAGGTTACAGTGAGCTATGGTTGCACTACTGCACTCCAGTATGGGCAACAGAGCAAGACCCATCTCCACACAACAAAAAAAGTAATCGAGTTATGTAAATTTCACCTCAAGATACTGTCAAGTAGAAAGAGAAAACATTCTCGGCCGGGCGCAGTGGCTCATGCCTGTAATCCCAGCACTTTGGGAGGCCAAGGCAGGTGGATCATGAGGTCAGGAGATCGAGACCAACCTGGCTAACATGGTGAAACCCCATCTCTACTAAAGATACAAAAATTAGCTGGGCGTGCTGGCGGGCGCCTATAGTCCCAGCTACTCGGGAGGCTGAGGCAGGAGAATGGCGTGAACCCAGGAGGCAGAGCTTGCAGTGAGCCAAGATCGTGCCACTGCACTCCAGCCTGGGCAACAGAGTTAGACTCCCTCTCAAAAAAAAAAAAAAGAGAAAACATTCAGTTTTCTATGAATGTTAACAAATGCATGGACAAGTTTGGAAAGAGCTAGAACAAACTTAACAGTTGTTACTTCTAGGAGATAGACTTGGGGAAATGAGGGCATTTGTACTTAATTTTATACACTTTCGTAATGTATGAAAATTTAAAGTTAGCATACATTATTTTCAAATTGGTAGGGGGAGTTTAAAGTTAGCCAAGGACTGAAAATATAACAGGGTAGGAGGTTGATTCTCTCAAGTGAAAGTGGAAACTTTCATTTTGAATTTTTTGTGTGTGTTTCCTTTCTTTCTGCTCTTTAATTCTCAACTCAGCTGCCATCAGAACTGCAAACTGGGTTGAGCAAGTTACTTAATGACTCACTGCACTTGTTTTGACCTTTTAATGCTTGTGGCTAATTGATTCCAAGTGCTGGGGATCTGCGTGCATTTAGTTCCTGGTTACTGTTTACAAGGGACTGTTTTTAAGAGATCACAAGGATTTGTAAGATACGATTAGTGAACTGTGTATTTGGTGCAAGTACTTTCTTAACCTGCATAGGGCTGGTCCAGCCATCATGAGCTCATTAGTGAGCCCAGGAGCACCCCCGCTACTTGTGCCAGCCTAAGGGGCTTGTGTTGCTACTTGCAGAGTGAGTGTCCTGCTTCCAGAAGGTTGTGGTAATACCCTGAAGTTCTTTGGAAGTTTCTTTTTACATTTTTCATTTATTCATATATACACACACACACACACACACACACACACATAGTTTTTAAATTTAGAACTGAAACGAGGTCTTGATATGTTGCCCAGAGTGGTCTCGAACTCCTCAGCTCAAGCGATCCGCCTGCCTTGGCTTCCCGAAGAACTGGGATTACAGGCATGAGCCACCAAGCCTCAACTCATTTTTCTTTTCTTTTTTTTTTTTTTTAGAGGGAGTCTTGCTGTGTTGCCCAGGCTGGAGTACAGTGGCGCAATCTCAGCTTACTGCAATCTCCACCTCACAGGTTCAAGCAGTTCTTCTGCCTCAGCCTCCCAAGTAGCTGGGATTACAGGCGCCTACCATCACGTCCAGCTAATTTTTTTTTGTATTTTTAGTAGAGACAGGGTTTTCACCATGTTGTTCAGGCTGGTCTTGAACTCCTGACCTCAGGTGATCCGACCGCCTCGGCTTCCCAAAGTGCTGGGATTACGGGTGTGAGCCACCACGCCTGGCCATTTTAGACACTTTGGGAGGCCGAGGTGGGCGGATCACGAGATCAGGAGATCGAGACTATCCTGGCTAACACAGTGAAACCCCGTCTCTCCTAAAAATACAAAAAATTAGCCAGGCGTGGTGGCAGGTGCCTGTAGTCCCAGCTACTCGGGAGGCTGAGGCAGGAGAGTGGTGTGAACCCGGGAGGTGGAGCTTGCAGTGAGCTGAGGTCATGCCACTGCACTCCAGCCTGGGCGACAGAGTGAGACTCCATCTCAAAAAAAAGAAAAAAACTAAAAAATATATAAAGGAGGACAGAAATCACCCATAATGTCAACATGAAAAAACAATAGAATTTTGTGATGTTCCCTTTATATCTTTGCTCATGTGCATTTTTTGCATAACTATAAAATGTTCACATATTGATTTTTAATTCTGATTTTATTTTAGGCTACATAGAAGGAGTGTTTACATTTTAAATTATCTCTGAATTGTCTAGATAATATTCCATCCAGCAGGTAATTATAACTTTTTTTTTTTCTGAGACAGAGTCTCACTCCTGTTGCCCAGACTGGAGTGCAGTGGCGCGATCTTGGCTCACTGCAATCTCCTCCTCCCGGGTTTAAGCGATTCTCCTGCCTCAGCCTCATGAGTAGCTGGGATTACAGGCGCATGTCACCACGCCCCGGCTAATTTTTGTACTTTTAGTAGGAACGGGGTTTCACCATGTTGGCCAGGCTGGTGTCAAACTGCTGACCTCAGGTGACCCACCCGCCTCGGCTTCTTCCCAAAGTGCTGGGATTACAGGTGTGAGCCACTGTGCCCAGCCAATTATAACTTACTTAACAATGCCCTTACGTTGAATAGTTCTTTTTAACATTTTTCGTTACTTTCTGGAATTTTATTGTTGAATCTCAAAATAATTGGGAACTACCTTAGAATGCCTTTGTGATGAAGGCTCATATGTCATATGCAAATTCAATTCCTGACCTCAGGAAGTTTATAGTTAAGAGCAGGTGACCAATAATTATAATCAAGTGTGATCATTGCTATATCAGAGGTATGTCTGAATTGCTCTGGGGTAGGAGGATGGGAGAATGTTGGTGAAGACTTCTTAGAGGAGGTGCTGTTTGAGTTACATCCTGAGGGCAGTTAAGAGTTAGCCAGCTATGGCCAGACATGGTGGCTCACACCTGTAATCCCAGCACTTTGGGAGGCTGAGGCGGGCGGATCACGAGGTCAGGAGATCGAGACCATCCTGGCTAACATGGTGAAACCCCATCTCTACTAAAAATACAAAAAATTAGCCGGGCGTGGTGGCGGGCGCCTGTAATCCCAGCTACTCAGGAAGCTGAAGCAAGAGAGTGGCATGAACCCAGGAGGCAGAGCTTGCAGTGAGCCGAGATCGCGCCACTGTACTCCAGCCTGGGCGGCAGAGCGAGACTCTGTCTCAAAAAAAAAAAAAAAAGCTATGAAGTGATGGAAATACATTCCAGGAAGAGAAGATTGCTTGAAGGGAGTATGGATGGATGGCAAAGCATGACATATTTAGGGAATGACAGATAGCCTAGTATGGTTGGAGAAATGGAGGCTCATCGATGAGTGGCAGGATGGGATCCTAAATATGGAGACTGTGGTCAGATTACAAGAGACTTCCTGTGCCAAGCTGAGGAGTTGAAACTTCACGCTGAAGGCCACAGAGAGCCATGGCGGGGAACACTTCCTAAATAAGAATGTGGTTTTGAAGCACAGTAACCTCATTGCTTTGGCAAAGTCTCCAGTAAGTGTGATGAAATCTTCTAGGTTGAAGACTGAAAATGATGCACTCAGCTTTCTTCTGGATCATTTGTATTTGTCATGAAAAGCATTTTGGTAGCATGTTTAAGTCACACAGGTGGACTTTGGATGGTTAGACTGCCGCAGAGTCTACTGGGGCCTCTTTGGGAAATAGGAAAATACCTCAGGGACAAGAATCATGTGCTGCAAAGATGGTATTTAGTTTGTGTATTAGTCAGGACTTTTCAAGTTGACAGAACACCAACTGAGATAATAGAAAGGGAAATGTCTTTCTATACATAACAAAAATGTCTAAGGGTGGTTCTTTCTGGTTTCAGGCACGGTGGGATCCAGAGGCTCAGGCAGTATTGGTAAAGCTTGCTCCCTTCCTGCCTCCGTTGGTCACTCCATCCTTCATTCTGGGTCCCTATATTCTCTCCTGTAGCAGACAGATGCTTCTGTGTAACTAGGGAGAGTTGCTGCTGGAAGGCCCTGCTTGTGTTCTCTCTTGAACTCACAATCCCAAAGGAATACTCTTTCCTCCTTTCTCCCGTAAATCATGTGACAAAGTTCAGGGAATCACATGCCCATCCCTGAACTAGGATGGTGGAATACTGTATTGGTCAGGTCTGGGGGAGCCCACCAAAACTATATGTAATAGGATACCCAAAGTTAGTGGGATTCTATTTATAGGAGGAGAGTAGGAGTACTGGCCAAATGTTTAAATAAATAAAGGCCATCCACTATTGTTATCTCTTGTTCTTTTTTTAAAGAGGGGAGATGTCCACTGGAAAAAAGTAGAGCTCATCACGTATCCAAGAACTGCCTTCATGCGTGAGTTTGGTCTGATATGTGCTTGCACTGTAGCCCACTTGGTATCCAGGTCACACAGAACGGATACTCCCAGCACATGTTCCAAAGCAGCCCCCTGTTCAATTTTCCTTAGCACGTAGGCTCAAGACAATGCCCCACTTCCCAAAGGCCTTGTGGCAATGTCCTCTTTTTCTTTCACATATATGATTTATGTTCCATCAACGACAGGAAACTGCTCAAAGATCCACCCAGTCCTGCCGCTGCCCGCGTGATGGTTTGTTTTTCTCATTGTTTAGCGCTCCATTAGCTTCCGCAGTGAGAGCCGCCCTGACATCCTCGCCCCCCGACCCTGGTCCAGAAATGCCGCCCCCTCGAGCACGAAACGGAGAGATAGTAAGCTGTGGAGTGAGACCTTCGATGTGTGCGTCAATCAGATGCTTACATCCAAGGAAATCAAACGTCAGGAGGTAGGCTCGGGGCCCATGGAGCTGGCTGTGTGTCTGGAACAAAGGTGCATTGCGGCGTCAGCCGTGCTGGAGTTTGCGCCTTAGTCTCCAAATCAATTCTTCATTACATTTGCAGAAGGACAAACGAGAGTGTCTGACCTTGGGGAAGGAACTGAGAAACCAGAAACCAGCTGGGAGGGTGTGGCCCCCACTTTAAAAAGAAACTGATGTGAAAATATGAATTTACAAGAAGATGAAACCAAGTGTCTATTTAGGATTCTGAAGTTCACAAAAATAATCATTTTAGTTATATTTTGTTAGCAACTTACAGACTATTTTAAAATATTCAGTTTACATAACTTTGATTCAGCTTTGTGGAAAACTTCCTTTCTATAGAATCCAGTTAATTTCATTCCCTGTAAGTTTTCTGTATCAATTGCCCTAAATGGCTCTGATAATATTACCCTGTATAGAAGAGCTTGTCTAAGTGCTTGTGCCAGGCTGTGCTGAGCACTTCATGTGTGCATCATCTGATGAGATCCTTAGAGTATCCAGCTCAGGGTTGTGCCTCCACCTGCTTTGCCCTCAGTTTACCAAGCAGCCCCAGGTGGAGGGAGCTTTCAAAGCCTGACCGCTTTTTCCGTATATCCTGAAATACAGTAGACTCTGAAATATCGTTACGAACTTGTAGTCCTTTAATAATGTAATGTTTGCTGACAGTTTGACTTCCCAGATGGAAGTGAAAGAGTGTTCTGTGCATCATAGCTCTTTAGCATGATGGCTTAATAGAGCCAAATTAGAAACGGTCCATTTACATACTCTTCCACACAGCCAGCTCCTGTAATTTTATTTGTTGTACCTATGGGGCTGAGAAGTGGTTTAGAATGAATTAACTTCACCAGATTGTATTTGGAGTGATAAAATGTTGGATTCTTCCTACAATCTCAGCCTCAAGGCAGTGGATAATACAAATAAAACTTTCTGCTGAGATTCGCCTTCTGTCGAGTAGAAGAAAAAATGGGGATGGCCAAGTTAATAATACTGCCACATCCATTATCTAGAACAGCCTCTGAATCACTTCTTATGATTGCCTCTCACAACAAGGGTACCAAATCCATGGTTCACACTGTAATTATTTTACCTAAAATAGTTCCCTCTTGTTCGGCTGCATCAAAGTTCTGTAACATGAAAGATGACTTTTTGGATTAGAAATGTGTAGAAACTTTCTCCCACAAACAGAGAAGCACAATATGCAGTAGTTTTGCAGTATCTTTTCATTGCAGGTTTAAGCATAGATGCATTTGCTTCAGGTTAACGTAACTTAAAATACTTAACTGTGTAAATTTGGGGTTTTGAGTGGTGGAGCCAGCACTATTTGAATATGGTCTTGTAAACGAAGGGAGAATTCAGTGAATATGTTTATCTTTCCTTGCAGGCAATCTTTGAGCTTTCCCAAGGAGAAGAAGACTTGATAGAAGACTTGAAATTAGCAAAAAAGGTAAATTTAAATCCAGCAGTCATTTGAGTCAAGTCACATTTTTTTTCTTGAGTAATTTCACAACCCTAAAGTGGTGCTTCATGAGAACTGTCTTTATGACCAAGACTGGTCTGCTACCACACACCAAGCAGTGGGGAAAGTGCTTCAAAACAAGAGGGCAGAATAGCTCTCCAGACCTGGCACCTTTAGGGGTTTACCTCTGTATGTCTCTAATGCATATCAAAGAATACTTCAGCCTAAATCAGGAAGTGTCCATGGAGGCCTCGCTTTATGTATAGTTCATTGTCCTAGAAGTCTCACATGTAGGACTCTTTGCCCATAGGAGAGAATGTGTGCATGTCTGAAACTTGAACTGAGTCTTAGAAATAAAGCCATTTGAATCTCAAAAGTGAATAAAGTGAACTGAGGCAATTGCATACTGTCATATAAGTTGGGGTCTTTTATATAGGAATTTGTTTTCTAATCACCATTTTGTGTGGGGAGGAGGTGGACAAGAAACCTTCCTCAAAAACGTTTTCGTTCCAGTGGCACAGACCCCCAACTCCATGGCTTGGAGGCTAAAATCCAGACTCCTTCATCTGATATTCACAGCCTCCTCGAAGAATCACAGGGTTGGAAGGCTACCTCCCTTCCTTTAAGAGTTTTTAGTCTTTCTGCTAAGACGAAATTCCACCTCTAGCATTCCTGAGAGATGGCCACCCAAGCTTTGCTTGGACACAGCCAAGAAACTGAGTTTTAGGCAGAGCTGGAGGAGGAGGAGATCAGAGAGGACAAAGAAGTTATTTCACTCTGAGAGTTATCATGCTGGGCATATGTCTAACTCCCCTTTCCTGCATCAAGATTTGCCAAACTCAAGCACCTTCAGATGTTTCCTGGCCATCCTTTTGTTCATGGTGGCCCTACCTTCCTAGAAACTTTTCTCTTTCGTTTCAACCATTCATATCCACCCATCCTTCAGGAACCACCTCAAATCTCAGTTTATTCTTACATAACATTTATTGCCTCCTTCTCTGTACCAAGCGGCTCATCTTCAAAACTTCCCTTGGCCACTCCAGCTTTAATTCTCTGACCTTCTAGAGCAGTTTTGATTTGATGGCTTTTTGCTGTCATGTGACATCAGTCTTGTTTTTAATCTTTAATTTTTAAACATAGGCCGGGTCCGGTGGCTCACACCTATAACCCCAACACTTTGGGAAGCTGGGGCAGGCGGATCACTTGAGGTCAGGAGTTCAAGACCAGCCTGGCCAACATGGTGAAACCCTGTCTCTACTAAAAACAAAAATTAGGCCGGGTGCTATGGCTCACGCCTGTAATCCCAGCACTTTGGCAGGCCGAGGCGGGCAGATCACGAGGTCAAGAGATCGAGACCATCCTGGCCAACATGGTAAAACCCTGTCTCTACTAAAAAGTACAAAAAACAAACAAAAATTTTTTTTCCATGAGATCAGAAACTAAAATATAAACTAGAAAATATTTTAGTTTTTCTTATCTTCCCCATTAGCTTTATAAAATTCCTTGAAGGTAGGAGACTTCTAAGTCTTTGTATTCTATTTTAGTGCCCTGGGTATAACTGTATATTCTTGTTGTTTAATTTTCTCTAGTAAGAGGTGATAGGATTATCACCTTTGTTCTCTTTGTTCAAATCAGTAGTAAATGATACCAATCACTGTTTCTTTCCTCTTTTTCTTTATTTTAAATATGTACTAATTGAAAAAAGAATCTGCTGGTAGCTAGTTTTGAATAAAGTGGGATTTTTTTTTTAAGAGGCAGGATCTTGATTTTGAAAACATTTTAACAGTCAAATCTGTTCTATACCTAGGATTTGTGCTCTTTCCTAGATATATGATATACTAGAATAAAAAAGCTTTTGAAAAATCTGCTTTGGTTTATCAACCACAAAGGCTTAAGGCAGTGCTGGTTTCTCCTCTCCTCTAGCCACACCTCTCTGCTGTTTCTGCAGCTTTATGAGAGAAGTTGTTAGAAAGCCAGAAGTTTTGTTATTGGATAGGACCTCTCAGGAGCCATTTACATGAACAATGTACTTCCTCTGATTTTAAACATTTGCTTCCATCTCTTGCCATTTTTGTGCAGGCCTATCATGACCCCATGCTGAAACTCTCCATAATGACAGAACAAGAGTTGAATCAAATTTTTGGAACGCTGGACTCTCTAATTCCTCTACATGAAGGTATAATTTTGTTCCCAGAATGAGTCGTGACTTGTAGCCTTAACTGAGTTGTCTTATAATGAGTGAGTGATTATTAAATGCCTGCAATGTGAATAACCCAGAACCTACTTCCAGCCCTGTTCATATTTGAATGCCTAACAAATAAGCATCTGTTTGTTTTTTGCCAGAGCTCCTTAGTCAGCTTCGAGATGTTCGGAAGCCTGATGGCTCAACTGAACATGTTGGTCCCATCCTCGTGGGCTGGGTAAGAAAGTTCTCTGGTCTTTATTGAAGATAAATTTCAATAATATAGATGGGAGTTTCATTTTAGCTAGACTTTTTTTATTTTTATTTTTATTTTTTTTTTACAAATACTGGTTTCACATCAGAAAAAAAAATCCTAGTAAAATTGTAATTAAATTTAAGCTTTGTATCTTTAAAGCATGAAAATAGTTTTTTTCTTATTACAAATTTATTGCATTTAAAAGTAACAGGGCCTTTTGCAACAAAATAAGTAAAGGTACACATGAAACTATGACTAGTTTCATATCAAAATAAAACTAGTTAATATTCTATCAGGCCAATCGCTGATATAATATGGTCCAATAAAAATTTATTGACATATATCCACTACCAAGAAAAAAAAAACTTTTCATGCTATAAAAAAAAAAAAAAAAATCTCATGGTCAAAATGCAGTTTTATAAACAAGATCATAAGTAAAGGTTGCTAATGTTTAGCATATTAAAAAAAACTTTTCAGGCCATAAAAAATAATCTCATGGTCAAAATGTAGTTTTATAAGCAAGATAATAAGTAAAGGTTGCTAATGTTTAGCATATATACCATGCTAAGTAATTTATAGGAGAGCTGGGCATATGGTGACCTTCATCCTAACATAATCCATTCCTTTTCCTAATTAAATAAAAAGAAATAAGCTGTGGTCTTAGATTAGGAGTCATAAATTTATGATCCTGGGGCTGGATTTGTGTTTTATTGTGTACATAAAGTTGTTGTTTGTTTGTTTCACTTACGCTAGACAAGGCGTGTGCTCTATTTTGCCTCAGTCCCCACCACTCCCTGTTCTATACATTTATGTTTCCTTCTGTGAGTACTTGAATGGTCCACCCCAGTTCCAGGTGTTTTTCATTTGTTATAAAGCAGATAATGAGAGGAGATTACTTTGCTGACTTATTCCAGGCAAGATTAGGTCTCTCATCACTCTGTTGCACACAGTATTCCAGAAAAATAGGCAGGAAGTACCACAACAGCTAATATTAGAGATTATTTTCACTGTTTGGAGAGTGTTGTGAAGGTTATCAATCCTACTGTTGCTTTGTGAGTTCTCTTTATTCCATTACATCTGCATTTTAATCTTCCTAAAACCTTTCAGTTAACATGCCTTGATAACACATAGATGTGCAGAAAGTTTTAACATTGATCTTTTAACTTATGTTTCTCAGTGACTGCCTTGATCAAGATACTTGATGAGAGTTTCCTGACTTAGATAGCTTTAGTTCAGGAGTCAATTTTAGCACCAAGGCTGAAATATCCCAAGGGTATCTGAAAGGCAAGTAATGTTCTAAGATGAATAATTTAGAAAATATGCCTTAATATTTCAGGAGAGACTATTCATCTTATATTTTTGACTTTCATTTTATTATGAACCATCGTAGATGTTTTAACTTCTTTAGCCCACAAAGAAATTTCTCCAAAGAGAGCCAGCCAACTGGAGACAGACAGAGACAGAGAAGGTATAATGAGTAGAGAGTCTGCCTCAATATCTCTTAAACTTCCTGAGTCTGTGGACTGCTTTGATATGGGGGTAAACGGAGCAGTTAGGCCACACTCCAGAATTTGTAGGATAACTCCTCTGCTTTTGATGAGACAGCAGTACAGGATTACATGGTTTCCTTAAGCATCATATGAAAATTGTCAATTTAGGCCAGAAGCAAAATTGTAGGAATTTGCCTTGTTAGTAACTTTTTGCTGAAATAAACGTTTGTCATGTTTATTAGAAAATTGATTTGATCTGAGAGCAGCTTTGTAGTCGTTTTCTGTACATACCCAAAGGAAGTGTGACCATGCTGGCCCATTGCTATCTGGATGCTTCAGGCATCAAATGAGGACTTGGATCTTGAAGAGCAGCCTAAAATTAAACAACTGGCCCGTTGTTTCCAGACTTTGTGAGAAATGGCCCTTATTTATCAGGCCCGACGAGCTGTTAAATGTTTTTCCTCTTTTAACTGCAGATGTGTGTGTTTGAGTGGGAACAGTAAACCTAGGGGTACATATGTTTGAGTTACTGTATTTTTAACAGAACAAAATAAACATCTTATTGAACTTTGGATGAGAAAAGTCAGAGCCCATTCGACCCATGAAAAATTGATTTATTTTCCCCGCAAAGGAAAAAAGTGTGGGGGGGACCCTTTTAAACAAGTGAGCCTTCCAAGTGGGACAGCCCTGGCCAGTCCTTTTGACCTTAGAATGAATCAATTACTTTTACTTTGAAGACCTTAAACAGAGTGGTTGCTTTTTTTCGGGGAACTACCCTGGTTACTGAGAATCAGTGTCCCGGCTCCCTAATGGGGTCAGCCTGTTTGTGTAAGCCTTCCCTAGCATAAAGAAACAACTTCCCAAGTGACTTATCTCCATGCCAACGTTTTTTCAATGATAAAATACTTTATAAGCTCTCCAAGGCAGAAAGTTCTCATGTTAATTTGATGTCTCACTAAATTTTAATTCCTAAGAAAGAGCCAGGGTACATGGAAGCAAAAAAAAAAAAAAATAGATTTGTTCACAATATTAGGGGGATAAAAGAACTTCTTTAAAAAGTGAGTTTCCCTTATAAATTCTTGATAGTCTATTTAATAAAGAGATGGTGAATAGTTCAGAACTCTGAGGGTAAAGGGGAAGCAAGAACAAGCTTCAGACTCTGGTTTTGTCTCCAGGTGAGCAAGTAGCTTTGGTTCTCTAAATGACAGTTTCTTCAATAAAAATCTTCTAGGGCCCAAGCACGGTGGCTCACGTCTGTAATCCCAGCACTTTGGGAGCCTGAGGCGAGTGGATCGCTTGAGCCCAGGAGTTGGAGACCAGCCTGGGCAACATGGCGAAACCCTGTCTCTACAAAAAAAAATACTAGCTGGCATGGTGGTGCATGCCTGTAGCCCTAGCTATTTGAGAGGCTGAGGAGGGAGAATTGTTTGAGCCTGGGAAGAAGAGGCTGCAGTGAGCCATGATCATGCCACTGCTCTCCACCTGAGCAACAAAGTGAGACCCTGTCTCAAAAACAAAGAACTTCTTGGGACAAGTAATAATAGCTAGTACTTACTGATTCTTAATCAGAAGCCAGGCTCCATGCTACATGTTTTGTATGCTTTACCTCATTAAGAGAGGGGGGGACATTAGTATGTACATTTTGTAGGTGGAGACACTGAGGCTTGGAAGAGGCACTGACAGCTATGTGAGTTAGGCTTTGAACCTGATTCTCCCTATTTCTGAGTCTGTCCTTTTTTCCGAGACAGAGTCTCGCTCTCTCGCCAAGGCTGGAGTGCAGTGACGCAATCTCAGCTCATTGCAACCTTCGGCTCCTGGGTTCAAGTGATTCTTGTGACTCACCCTCCCAAGAAGCTGGGATTGCAGGCGTGCACCACTATGCCCGGCTAATTTTTATATATTTTAGTAAAGACGGGATTTTGCCACGTTGCCCGGGCTGGTCTCAAACTCCTGACCTCAAGTGATCCACCTGCCTCAGCCTCCCAAAGTAATATGATTACAGGCGTGAGCCACCGCACCTGGCCTAGTCTCTTTAACTGCATTTTCTTTTTTTTTTTTTTTTTTTTTTTTTGAGACGGAGTCTCGCTCTTTCACCCAGGCTGGAGTGCAGTGGCGCGATCTCGGCTCACTGCAGGCTCCGCCCCCCGGGGTTCACGCCATTCTCCTGCCTCAGCCTCCCGCGTAGCTGGGACTACAGGCGCCTGCCACCTCGCCCGGCTAATTTTTTGTATTTTTAGTAGAGACGGGGTTTCACCGTGTTAGCCAGGATGGTCTCGATCTCCTGACCTCGTGATCCGCCCGCCTCGGCCTCCCAAAGTGCTGGGATTACAGGCGTGAGCCACCGCGCCCTGCCCCTTTAACTGCATTTTCACCTCTCATTCTGAATAAGGGAATATCTGTATTTGAGAACCAGATCTTGTACATTCTTCACCCTATGTAGTTAAAGATCACTTGGGGCCTTTCCTAGCCGGTGACTGAACCAGATAGCCTTTCAGGTCATGCCCAGGAAATGAGCACCCTGTCAGGTGAGAGCACAGGACCAGAGCCCCATTTGGTTGCCATGGTAGCAGGGCAGTAGGATCACAGGGAGCAGTGGCCCATTGGACAGTGAGCAGCAGTGTGGTCAAGGTTCCTTGCTAGTTTACATCTGATGGTTACTGCTGATTTGTTTCTTCCTAATGAAAACATTGGGCATTTCCAGATCTTTTTAAAAGGTGAGGAAGTGGAAATTAAATGAAGAGGGCCTGAGGCCCTTTTTAATTAACTCTGAAAGTCTAAATTACAAGCCACAGTACCACATTTGGATTCTCTCTCTCTCTCTCTGTCTGTGTGTGTGTGTGTGTGCATGTATAAGTACCAATTATCATTACTTTCAAATAATAGCTAGTACTTACACAAATATAAGGTTGAGGGAAAAAATTTCTGCAACTCTTTAACACAAGTAGAGATTTTTAATAACATGTAAGGAAGGTAGACATTTCTAAGGGATGTTAAGCTCAACAGTAAGCTTGTGAAATATTACTTTCCTGGTATCCTTTTTTTGGTTTCAGTCATTGAGGAAATAATTTCAATAAGAGGTGTAAAAGCAGCAGCAGAGTATTTAAAGTTTCAGATGCTGCCATACTTTATTTATTTTTATGTATTTATTTATTTTTTTTGAGACAGAGTCTCACTCTGTCGCCAAAGCTGGAGAGCAGTGGCACGATCTTGGCTCACTGCAACCTCTGCCTCCCAGGTTCAAGCGATTCTCCTGCCTCAGCCTCCTGAGTAGCTGGGATTACAGGTGTGTGCCACCATGCCTGGCTAATTTTTGTATTTTTAGTAGAGACGGGGTTTCACCATGCTGGCCAGGCTGGTCTCAAACTCCTGACCTCATGATCTGCCCGCCCCCGCCTCCCAATGTGCTAGGATTACAGGCATGAGCCACTGCACCTGGCCACCATACTTTATTTTTAAGCAAGGTTCCCAAACCATCAAATATTACCTAACCTTGTAATCCATTAAACATGCATTTATTTGTTCATTCAGAACACAGAGTGTCTGCCATATAGTAGGCCCAATGCAAAGTAGTGACGATACAGAAATGAAAGACACTCTTTTGCCGGTGTCTTGCACTGAATCTCTCTGAAGAGCAGGTGTTACAGGGACTAGGGCTTCCTAGTACAAGAGAGAGAAACAAAAGCAGTTAGGCCATTGGCTGCATTTGATTGCTTCTGGTAACTTTCTCGAGGCTGATAGCTCTTAGATTAGAATACCAAGGCAGAAAAAGCGGATGAGAAGCCTTTTCCGTTGAATCTCTGACATGGTGTTTGTACAGTGTGACTGATGGGATGTGTCAGAGAAATTAGCATTTTGCTGGAATGAAGGCAGTGAAGGTTAAATGTTCCAAAGTCTTTAAGCTTAAATTGTTCATTACATAGTATTGTGACGTTAACTGTTAGTGATAGCCAAAACTTGTTTCTGGCTTGTCAGAACTAGTTTAAAATATTTTTGTGAATGCTTTCTGCATCTGATTTTTTAGTAATCATACTTCTGCTTTAACTTCTTGAGGCTGTTTATAATTGGGCACCTTGGAATCGGGTAATCTAAACTAATGTTGACTAATATAGGTATTCGAGCCATGCAAAGGGCTGGGCTGTGGAGTGTGACCCTTTGCCTCCTTTTTGTGCCACTAAATCTTCTAAATGAGTTTCTTATTAATAATTTTAAAGGAAATCCTATGTTTTTTTTTTTTTTTTAATAAAATAGGAGACTTTTACCTGACTGGATATCTTTGGAAGGTTAGGAAAATTCTGAACTGTATGTGTATGCAGTAATTTCACTTCTTTTGTTTCTAGTTTAGTGTATTAATCTGTTCTTGCACTGCTATGAAGAAATACCTGAAACTGGGTAATTTATAAAGAAAAGAGGTTTAACTGGATGATGGTTCTGCAAGCTGTACAGGAAGCTGTACAGGAAGCATGGCTTGCGGAGGCCTCGGGAAACTATCAGTCATGTCAGAAGCAAAAGCAGGCACGTCTTACATGGCCAGAACAGGAGGAGGAGAGCAGGGGGCAGGTGCTACACACTTTTAAATAACCATATCTCCTGAGAATTCACTGTCACAAGAACAACAAGAGGATATCCGCCCCCATGATCCATTCACCTCCCAGCAGGGACACAGATCCAAACCATATCACTTAGATTGGCAGAAAATGCAAACAAACTATGATAAGAGTCTTAAGAAAGTAAACATGCAATTAAGAAAATTATTTTGTGAAGGCCAGGTGTGGTGGCTCACGCCTGTGGGAGGCTGAGGCGGGCAGATCACGAGGTCAGGAGATCGAGACCATGCTGGCTAACACGATGAAACCCCATCTCTACAAAAATACAAAAAATTATCTGGGCATGGTGGCGGGCACCTGTAGTCCCAGCTACTCGGGAGGGTGAGGCAGGAGAATGGCGTGAAGCCAGGAGATGGAGCTTGCAGTGAGCCGAGATAGTGCCATTGCACTCCAGCCTGGGTGACAGAGCGAGACTGCGTCTCAAAAAAAAAAAAAAAAAAATTACTTTGTGAAAGCAAGCCAGAGCCTAAGAAAACTGTTCACTGCCTGCCATGTTGAAGATTCCACTAGTTTCCTCCAGCCATGCAGATAAAGGAATGTCAGCCAGACCCAGAGACCAGTTAGGTGTTTGTTCAGTCCCAATAAATGACACCACCTGTAGCCTCAGAACTCAATTATTTTGACATTCCAACCTTCTCTTTCTGTTTCCTTCTTAGCTCCCTTGCCTCAGCTCCTATGACAGCTACTGCAGCAATCAAGTAGCTGCCAAAGCTCTGCTGGACCACAAAAAGCAAGATCACCGAGTCCAGGATTTCCTACAGCGATGTTTAGAATCCCCCTTTAGCCGCAAACTAGATCTCTGGAATTTCCTCGATATTCCAAGAAGCCGCCTGGTAAAATACCCTCTGCTTCTCCGAGAAATCTTGAGGCACACACCAAATGATAATCCAGATCAGCAGCACTTGGAAGAAGCTGTAAGTTTGTCTGTTTCCTTCTCTCTCTTCTTATTTCCACCATAATGGCTGGTGGATTGGGTCAGTGGGTGAATGGAAGAGTCCCTGGGTACTTAGTACTCAGGAATCTTGGGTTCCAGGCCTGGCACTGCCATCATCCATGTTTTGATTTTGCAAGTCACTTCTCCTCTTTCTGCCTCAGTTTCCTAAACTGTAAAATGCAAGGTTTACGTAAAACACACTGTAAGGTCCTTTAGACAGTAAAATTCTTAATTTTATACAGGTGAGTCTAATCTGGTGTTACAGTTGCTGACTGTGAGGGACAAGATCTTTGTGTAGATTTTAAATTTTGTTTAGTTAGAAAATAATAAGTTGCTTTTTAGCCTAGCCCCAAAGCTAATTTGTGAAGTGGACATCCATTTAAGATCTAGCTCCATTTAGCCCCCGATTACAGTGGGTTGCCTTGTCAAACCTCCTGCTCACTAGTGGGATCCTCACTCAGCAAATGTTTGTTGAGTGTGGGCCGGGCACGATGGCTCATGCCTGTAATCCCAGCACTTTGGGAGGCCGGGGCGGGCAGATCACTTGAGGCCAGGAGTTCAAGACCAGCCTGGCCAAAAAAGCAAAACCCTGTCTCTACTAAAAATACAAAAAAAAATTAGCTGGGCGAGGTGGCATGGGCCTATAATCCCAGCTACTCAGGAGGGTGAGGCACAAGAATTGCTTGAGCCTGGGAGGTGGAGGTTGCAGTGAGCTGAGATCACGCCACTGTAACTCCAGCCTGGGCAACAGAGTGAGACTTCTCTCTCAAAAAAAAAAAAAAAAAAAAAGAAAAGTTTATTGGGTGTGGGCTGGGTAATCTGGGAAATATATATATTTTTTTCCCTAGCAGCAATAGAAGACGAGGAAAAATGGGGTGCATATCATGAGAATATTGTAAACTGTGAGCATTCCACCCACAGAGCACCGTTCTGGTTGAGGTACTCTGCATGGTAGACATGGCAGATGGCAGGCCACGGGGAGCAGGTGGCCTGAGCAAAGGTATAAAGAAATGACAGGGCCGGGCGCGGTGGCTCACGCTTGTAATCCCAGCACTTTGGGAGGCAGAGGCGGGCGGATCACGAGGTCAGGAGATCGAGACCTACGGTGAAACCCGGTCTCTACTAAAAATGCAAAAAATTAGCCGGGCGTGGTGGCGGGCGCCTGTAGTCCCAGCTACTCGGAGGGGCTGAGGCAGGAGAATGGTGTGAACTCGGGAGGTGGAGCTTGCAGTGAGCCGAGATTGCACCACTGCACTCCAGCCTGGGTGACAGAGCGAGACTCCGTCTCAAAAAAAAAAAGAAATGACAGGACAGGTCGTGCCTGGGGAATATCATGGATCAGTTGGCCTGGGGTTAGGGGTCCTCTGAGAAAGCAGCAGGAGAGAAGACAGAGGATGTGGGTTCAGATCTGGTTATAGAGGTTTTTAAATATCAATTTAAGAGATTTTTCCTTTGTCGTGCAATTAATTGAAGTTTGTTTTTGTTTGTTGGTTGGTTTCTAAGTAGCTGGGATTCAGGATTCAAATCCCAGCTCCATCATTTACTAGCTCTGTAACCTTGGACACATACTCTTGGTAGAACGGGGGACTGAGGAGGAAGAGACTGGTGATAGGGATGCAAGTTGGGAGGATGCTGTCCGGGTGTGAAAACCTGATCAAGGAGGTGGCGGTGAGGATAGAGGCTAACAGATCATTCAAAGGGCTCATTTTCTGATTTAATCTGGGACAATAATAGAAGGAGGATATGCATAGGTAATTTGAAAATCAGAAACGTTGAACCTGCTGAGCAAACTGCCTATTTCCTCCCAGAGAGGGGTTTAATAATAAGTAGTAGTAACAACAATCATGGTAATAATTGCTGGCATTGAGTACCTAGTAAATCAACTTTATGTAATTTGCCTCATAGGTTATATATCTCATTTAACCCTCACAACAGCCTAGGAGATAGCTGTTCGTATTAGGACCATTTTCCAGATGAGGCTTGGAGGGGTTAAATAGCTCGCCCAGGTCCACAGCCAGCAAGTGATGCAGTTGATGTTCAAACCCTGTCAGTGTAGACTCCAAATCCTGTGTCCTTCTACTTCTTTATGATTCTATACCTTGATGCAGAAAGCCTGCCCACTACTTTGAGTTTCTGTTGCCTTTATAGTTGTGGAGAGCTGTCTGGTCACCAGCCTCACTGGTGCAGAACTGGGCTGGGTGCCTCCAAGTAGGATAGAAAAGAATAATAAAGGACCCTCTTCTGATTCATGAGGTATTCAATGTATTTGGCAGGCCCAACACACAGAGATCAGGCCCCCGGTCCAGCACAGATGGGGGACGCAGGCACTGGGGTTGAGGCCCATCTCACTTCGTCATGTCTGTTTTTATTACTGCGAAGAGTGCGATAGAGTTGCCTCCTCTCCATATTTCATCCCAGCAAGTGTGTGGTCTGCAGGAATACAAACAACAGGGAGCATGAGCTACTCAAAGTCATGACTTTTTTGAAGCATGGGAGCGTGTTCTGAGTTACTGTAAAGATTTCTTTTTAATATGGAGCGTGAAAGAATGCTGTTCTGTTTTTTTTTTTAAATACCCAGTGAGCTAAAGTTCGAATTTAAAAACAGATAAGAATATGATTGTGTGTAATATAAAATGATATGCCAGTAACCAGTTTCCCTAGTGCATAAAGGATGAAACCGTTTTCAAAAGTTCACTCTGCATCTAGTTATTCAGGCAGATCTATGCATGAAACATGGTATACCTGCATTTGGAAATGTCTGCAAAGCAAGTCCTCCAAATGCCTACTTACACAGTATACGCACAGGAGGTTTTTTTTTCCCTTGACAGAATCCTCATAGCATTCATTACCCCACATGAACAGAATTATTTAGCCCTGTACTCTTGGGTGCGTTATGAATGTTTGATAAACATAAAACCCATAGCACCAATATAGCTTGACAAATATCCCCTGAATAAATTTCCCATCAATGAAAAGGGAAACATCAGAGAGCGCTAAGTAAATTGCTTCCGTTCCAAGGGAGTTGATTGCATTCAGACCTATGATTAGATCTAAAAAGAGGTCTTGCCTTTAATGCAGTGCCTAAATTACCACATCTTTATTAGAATTTCATAATAATGCTTTGAGGGTTGATAAAAATTTTTCTCAAAAGAGAACTTCTTAAAATAGGAGTTTGGGTATTCAGATATTCCAGAGAGCTTGGTTGTTTAATGTTTTAAATTCTAAGAATTTTTCTGCCAGAAAATGATCCTGCAGAGCATCCCTTCCCCCCACCTCACCACTATTTCTCAACTCCTAAAAAAAAAAAAAAAATCACTGAAATCAGTGGGAAAAACAGTCCTGCTTTTGATGGAACAGCCGTGAAGACTGCTATTCTTGGTTCATGGCAGGAGCCAATGAGTATCATGGGCACAAGGGACCAGACAGTCAGGGCTTTCAGAGTCCACTTTCAGGATGATGAGTCCAGCACGTGTGAGCTTAATCTCTGTACTGTTACCAGGTATCTCTCATCATCTCCCTTTACCAGTCCCTTCCTTCAGTTTGAACCCAGTGAGAGATGCAACAATAAATTTAATTTAAATGCACAACTACTGTGACTGTTGGCTGGCTATTGGCAGCCTGCCGTATGTAACTTTATGCCTCCCTGAAATTCTGCAAAATAAATCTCTCTCAAGAACCAATGCAGAGGCCAGGAGTAGTGGCTCATGCCTGTAATCCCAGCACTTTGGGAGGCCAAGGCAGGCGGATCACCTGAAGTCAGGAGTTCGAGACCAGCCTGACCAACATGGAGAAACCCCATCTCTACTAAAAATACAAAATTAGCCGGGCATGGTGGTGCATGCCTGTAATCCCAGCTACACGGGAGGCTGAGGCAGGCAAATCACTTGAACCCAGGAGGCGGAGGTTGCAGTGAGCCGAGATTGCGTCATTGCACTCTAGCCTGGGCAACAAGAGCGAAACTCAGTCTCAAAAAAAAAAAAAAAAAAAAAGAACCAATGCAGACAGATAAGACCCTCATGATATTCAGGTAGATAGAAATACAAAACATTATTTTTAATAAATGAAAGCAGACCCAGAGTTACTATTATAAATGTATACATAGAACATGGAATGAGAACACTGATTGTTTCCATTGTTTTGTCTCTGTTTTTCAAACACCAGCAAAAGAAGCAGTATTTGAAACTAATCATAGCTGCATAAGGAACTGCCATGGCATTTGAGTTTATTAATCTTCATGTGATATGCCAGCTGTTCAGTTCCTGAGTTAAATTAGGAAATGAACACATATTTATGACTATGGTGCATCTTCTTTCTGGTTTCCTGGATACTTGCAGGCAACTCAGAAAATTGACTGAAGTGCTGATTAATTCCAGCTGTCCAGGTACACCTGGTAACAGTTAACTGAGAAGTCATAGCCACTAATGCTGAGGTCTTTAAGAGTAAGGGAAAAGCATGGATTTTGCTACATATTAAAAAATATGGAAAGGTAAAAGGATAAAGTAGACATAACACAGTTGCTCAGATACCTCCCATTTGTTTTAAGCTTCTTGAAGGCAGGAATCCTCTCATTTCTTTGAATGCTACCACTTAGTCTAACATGGAACAGGTTCTCAATAAACAAATTAATTTGAAGGATGAGTCATGGCTTTAGTATATTTTGTGAAATTATTTTATCTTGAAAGTAACAGTGAATAATCATTCATTTTTGAAAACCAAGAAAGGAAAAAAGAAACTAAGAAAGTATATACCAAAGTGTTCTGCTATTTATTGTTTTATGTTAATAAAACTCAAATTACTTTTACAGGATTTACATTTAATATTAGGTTGACATCAAAGGCCAAAAGGCTTCTTCTATAACACTAAAGAGCCTATATTTTTTAAAATAAGGGTTTTGTTTTTTTTTTTAATCAAAGTAGTGAGTGCTACCACCACAATTTGAGAAATAGAGAAAAGAATAAAGAAATATTTGAAACTTTTGGCCAGGCATGGTGGCTAATGCCTGTAATCCCAGCACTTAGGGAGGCCAAGGCAGGCAGATCATGCGGTCAGGAGTTTTAGACCAGCCTGGCCAACATGGAGAAAGCCCGTCTCTACTAAAAATACAAAAATTAGCTGGGCGTGGTGGCAGGTGCCTGTAGTCCCAGCTACTCAGGAGGCTGAGGCAGGAGAATCGCTTGAATCCAGGAGGCGGAGGTTGCAGTGAGTCAAGATCGTGCCACTGCACTCCAGCCTGGGCAACAAGAACGACTCCGTCTCAAAAAAAAAAAGAAAGAAATCTTTGAAACTCTTAATAGCTACAGAAATGTACAGATTATGCATCTCTCCGTAGGATACATTCACCAAACTTCAGCTCAAAGCTGTGAGATCTTCTGTCAAACTTGTGTGGAAGTACAAAAGTTATAACTGAGTAACAGTTTTTACCCAGTTGCTTTTGGCAGACAATATCATTTTAGTGGCATATGAAAAAATAATCACTTGGCCAGACTCAGTGGCTCACACCTATAATCCTAGCATTTTGGGAGGCCGAGGCAGGCAGATCGCTTGAGTCTAGGAGTCAGAGACCAGCCTAGGCAACATAGCAAAAGCCCATCTCCATGAAAAATACAAAAATTAGCCAGATGTGGTGGCGCACGCCTGTGGTCCCAGCTATCAGGAGGCTGAGGTGGGAGGATCACTTGAGCCCAAGAGGCAGGGGTTGCAGTGAGCCAAGATGGCGCCACTGCACTCCAGCCTGGGCAATAGAATGAGACCGTCTCAACTGAAAAAAAAAAAAGAAAAATAATTACTTAACAATCCTAGATAGAATTTATTATTATTATTATTATTATTATTTTAAGACATGATAACTTCTGACTGAGCAAAGGCCTCTTTTGGAACCTTGCTTTTCAGAGATTGGCTTTTCTTTTAAGTAAATGTGATGAAGAAGAGGCCTTATCAACATTGCCATCTGTTAAGTACTTTTCAGTTACCACCACAAGAACAATGGGACTGTTGGTCTTTTCACTTTTAGGGGACAGAGAATCCTGCTAAGGAAATCATTATTTTGCCTCTCATTGGTGTCATGGAGTTTTTTATTTTTTTGAGATGGAGTCTTGCTCTGTCGCCCAGGCTGAAGTGCAGTGGAGTGATCCTGGCTCACTGCAACCTCTGCCTCCCAGGTTCAAGTGATTTTCCCACCCCAGCCTCCCAAGTAGCTGGAATGATAGGTGGGCACCACCTCTCCTGGCTAATTTTTTTTTTTTGTATTTTTAGTAGAGATAGCGTTCACCATGTTGGCCAGGCTGGTCTGGAATTCCTGACCTCAAGTGATCTGCCTGCCTTGGCTTCCCAAAGTGCTGGGATCACAGGCATGAGCCACCGTGCCTGGCCTGGTGTCATTGAGTTTTCCTCAACTAATTTCTCATCCCTTTGTTTTCTAGTGTTTTATAACATTTAGATATATTCATATGACAGAATGACCAACACATCAGAATAAATATCCACTGACTGCATCTCAGGCAGTACTCTTGTTTTCGTATTGACAACACTGCATCCACCATCACTTTGGAATCTTCTGCCCAAACTTACTCACTCACATGTGCTCTAGATCCTGGGTGTGAGTGTATTTATACAGACTATCCCCATCATTATACTGGTGTCTTTTTTCCCATTATTTTTGCTCTGTTCTTTATAAACATTTATATTATATCATTGAAAAAGATATCCAGGCCAGGCGCGGTGGGTCACACTTGTAATCGCAGCACTTTGGAAGGCAGAGGTGGGCGGATCACTTGAGCTCAGGAGTTCAAAACCAGCCTGGGCAACATGGTGAAACCTGTCTCTACCAAAAATACAAAAATTGGCCAGGTGCAGTGGCTCACGCTTGTAATCCCAGCACTTTGGGAGGCTGAGGCAGGCGGATCACAAGGTCAAGAGATCGAGACCACCCTGGCCAACATGATGAAACCCTGTCTCTACTAAAAATACAAAAAATTGGCCGGGTGCGATGGCTCACGCCTGTAATCCCAGCACTTTGGGAGGCCAAGGCGGGCAGATCAGGAGGTCAGGAGATCGAGACCATCCTGGCTAACACAGTGAAACCCCGTCTCTACTAAAAATACAAAAATTTAGCTGGGCGAGGTGGCGGGCGCCTGTAGTCCCAGCTACTCGGGAGGCTGAGGCAGGAGAATGACGTGAACCCCAGGGGGCGGAGCCTGCAGTGAGCCGAGATCGCACCACTGCACTCCAGCCTGGGCGGCAGCGAGACTCTGTCTCAAAACAAAACAAAACAAAACAAAAAAACAAAAAATTAGCTGGGCGTAGTGGTGCCTGTAGTCCCAGCTACTCAGGAGGCTGAGGCAGGAGAATCACTTGAACCCAGGAGGCGGAGGTTGCGGTGAGCTGAGATTGCGCCACTGCACTCCAGCCTGGCGACAGAGTGAGACTCTGTCTCAAAACAAACAAACAAAAAATACAAAAATTAGCTGGGCGTTGTGGCAGACGCCTGTAATCCCAGCTACTTGGGAGGCTGAGGCAGAAGAATCGCTTGAACCTGGGAGGCAGAGGTTGCAGTGAACCAAGATTGTGCCATGTCACTCCAGCCTGGGCAACAAGAGGGAAACTCCATATCAAAAAAAAAGATATTCAAACCATTTGTTCAAACCCAATTTGCAAATATTGTTTGTACATTAGATTGAGTACATATAGAGAGACGTTGAAGCTATTAATTGTGTCACATCCTCAAAGTCCCTCTTTTGGACTCTTACATTCTGCTTTGTTTTCTCTCCTTAGCCAACTTTTTTATATGGCTACATTTTCAACATTGTGAGCACGTTTTAAGAAATATGCAGCCTGGAGTTCAATAGGTATCCCTTCCTCTCAGATAAAATTATTCATCAATATTAGTTTTATATATAATACAAATATCTTTATATGTATACAAAGAAATGTGTGTGTATGTTTGCAGATGGATAGATAGATGCAGTATACTAAAAGTATTTATGTTTTGTTTTGTTTTTTTTTCTCTTTTCCCAAAGTAGCAACTTCGATAACAGAATTAGATCTGGGTGTGTCCTGGTGTCCTTCTAAGCTGAGCCCCTACAACTTGGTGTGAATGGTTTGCTGCTTTCCTCCATACTTAATTTTCCTCTTTGTTTCCGTAGATAAATATCATTCAGGGAATTGTGGCAGAAATCAATACCAAGACTGGCGAATCTGAATGCCGCTATTATAAAGAGCGGCTTCTTTACTTGGAAGAAGGCCAGAAAGACTCCCTGATCGACAGCTCTCGAGTCTTGTGTTGTCATGGTGAACTGAAGAACAATCGGGGCGTGGTAAGTAGTTACTCCCTTTTAAGCAGTCTTATCTACCTCCCCTATCCCTAATTCATTTGATGTGGAGCCTCCTCTTACAATTTCTTCCCTATCTAGGGTCATGTTCTTTTTTTGTTGTTGTTGAGATGGAGTCTCGCTTTGTCACCCAGGCTGGCTCACTGCAACCTCTGCCTTCCCAGTTCAAGCAATTCTCGTGCCTCGGCCTCCCAAGTAGCTGGAACTGCAGGCACGCACCACCACGCCCAGCTAATTTTTGTGGTTTTTTTTTTTTTTTTGGAGAGACAGGGTTTCACCATGTTGGCTAGGGTGGTCTCAAACTCCTGAGCTCAAGTGATCCACCTGCCTTGGCCTCTCAAAATGCTGGAATTACAGGCTTGAGCCACTGTGCCTGTCCTTCGTTCTTTCAAACAAAAATTGCTTTTCCAGTGTCATTTATATCACAGGATCATATGTGTGTATGTATATATATATTCATTCATATTTTGTAATGTTAAGGATCAGTACATATTCAGAAAGAATTTTGGAAACCAACATAGGGTTGCCAGCTATTTATTTTGTCTGATCATGACTTTGAAAAACAAATGCAGAACAGTTAACATCTCTCACTTTGATTTCAGAAAATAAAGGATGATCTTAATAAGATGTTAGAAGGATTTAATCTCAGAGAAACAGCTCTTCAGTTGAATGCATTTAACTTCTTTCGTGTGCATTGGGACCCATCCACAGACTGGCATTTTGAAACCAGTTTTTTTTAAATAACAATCTATCTTCTATTGGTTGCATATTTAGCTTTGACCTATAGATACCCATCTCCTGGCTTTTATTCCCAAGTAGATACTGAAATGGTTCCTCTTCTGCTATCATAGCAACTGTGTATATCTCCCTTGGAGCACTTAATATAGTGATTTGCAATTCTCCATTTGTCAGTATATTCCATTATACCATGTTATTTTGGTGGTTTGCCAACCTTAGAACGTATCATGGGGACCTGGCACATACTGGGTACTCAATGAATGAATGCTTGTTTAAAGGGAAAGATGAATTTGAATTATGTGAGAGTTCAAAATTCATTCAGCTCACCAAGCTATTTGTATGTATAGCCAGTAGAAATTTGTGTGTGTGTGTGTGTGTGTGTGTGTGTTTAAATTTCTGTGTTGAGATAGCCATTGGGAGAGAGACTCTGCATTTTTGTTGTATTTCATCTTCAGTATCTAGCCAACCCTTAGAATGAAAGCCAGAACTAGATTGAAGGGTTCTTAATAAAGTTTTGATAATTCAAGGGACATCCGTTTAGCCTAGACTGAGCAGGCATGGAAATATTACTTGAAATCAGTGAGTACATATTATATAACCCATTATCAGGGATGCTGTGGATCCAGCCAGTGGATGGTACAGTGGGGGTAATGAGACCTGTCGAGTCTGTTGCTTGAAGACATGTCTGTGGGACTAGAGAGTTACTGATTGCTAGAAAGGTGCTTTCTGTTACTTGCTTATTTTCAGAAAGCACCTGTGGACTTCTAGTATCTTAACACCAAGCTCCTTGAACGCTCTTTCTAGGAAGCCCAATGAGAAATAGGAAAATGCACTGCTCCACAGGGTGTAAGCCTATTATCTTTCTGTACATCAGTGAAGGACTGAGAACTTTCTGATTAGATGTGCCTAAGGCATAAAGATAAACTCTAGTTTTTATTGCAGGCAGATAGATGTTTGAGAACAAAGATAGTTGGGGTGGGAGGCTTATGGGTTTTTTTTCCCCCAGTAGAGTCATTTTCCCCCAGTAAAAGTCATTGTGAATAAAGTCTTGGGTCAGAAAAAAAGCATAGTAGTTTGAGGGCAGGAAGGAGCTGAGACCAATAAGAGAAATTATCAGTGAACATTCATAAATGAGTTTTTTGTTTGTTTGTTTGTTTTTTGAGACAGAGTCTCCCTCTGTTGCCCAGGCTGGAGTGCAGTGGCACGATCTTGACTCACTGCAACCTCCACCTCCCAGGTTCAAGCAATTCTCGTGCCTCAGCCTCCCGAGTAGCTGGGATTACAGGCATCCACCACCACGCTTGGCTAATTTTTGCATTTTTAGTAGAGATGGGGTTTCACCATGTTGGCCAGGCTGTTCTTGAACTCCTGACCTCAGGTGATCCGTCCACTTCGGCCTCCCAAAGTGCTGGGATTACAGGAGTGAGCCACTGTGCCCAGCTGAGTTGTATTTTTAAAAGGTTGCCCAGACAGTCTCAGCCCACCTTGGCTAGAAGATTGACTGAAGTAGAAACAGTGTAAAAATCTGATTATTCCAAATACTGTACATTAAAACAGTCCCCAAAAGAAAATTCTTAACACATTATTTCCACAACTGCCACACCAAAAAGCCTTTAACTTGGTTATTTTGTGCTTTATCCTGTTTTTCAGTCTTCTTAAATATACATTTTATTCCCTCTAGCCAAGATTTGGTTAGATTTTGTTTCTGTGTTTGTGTGTGTTTGGGAGGTAGTAGGGATGGGGTAGGAGACCTGTGGGTTTCTTTTCTCCTAAATTTAAAATGATCTAATAATATTGAATGTGCTCCCACTATCCCAAGTCAAAATTTTAATCCAAAGTTTTTAATTCAGTTCCCATTTTTGTTTTAGATTCAGGGGGTATATGTGCAGGTTTGTTATAAGGATATACTGCATGGTGCTGAGAATAGGCTTCTATTGATCTCATCACCCAGATAGTGAACATAGTACTCGATAGGAAGTTTTTTAGCCCTTGCCCCTCTCACTCCCACTTGCCTTTTAGAGTCCCCAGTGTCTGTTGTTCCTATTCTTATGCCCATGTGAACCCAAGATTTAGCTCCCACTTACAAGTGAGAACCTCTCCTCTTCTGGTCTCTCCCCTTTAAGACTGCTGGATTGACATTCCCAAATATTTCCACCAGAAAGCTAGAACCTAGTTATAAAGTTGTGGATATTTTCACTTCAGTTCTCCAAACTGTGAGAAGAGTCTGGCACTTAGCATTGAATGGAGCAAATTTACCCCAACTCCACCAAGCACACCTGCTTTCATAATGGGGCCTGAAACAAGCCTTCATTTTTGCAATTTTCTTTTTGCCCACATCGCACTCAACTTTTTAAGCCTCTTCAGAGAACCAAGGTTCTGATTAACTTAGAAGGAAAATGTTGATCTTTTTTTTTTTTTTGAGACAGAATTTTGCTCTTGTCGCCCAGGCTAGAGTGCAATGGCCCGATCTCAGCTCACTGCAGCCTCCACCTCCTGGGTTCAAGCAGTTCTCCTGCCTCAGCCTCCTGAGTAGCTGGGATTATAGGTGCCTGCCACTGCGCCTGGCTAATTTTTGTATTTTTGGTAGAGATGGGGTTTCACCATGTTGGCCAGGCTGGTCTTGAACTCCTGACCTCAGGTGATCTGCCCACCTCGGCCTCCCAAAGTGCTGGGATTCCAGGTGTGAGCCACTGTGCCTGGCCTGATCATCTTTCTTTGTGGCTGTGGCAGCATACTCTGGTCCCCTCAGGAATGAGCAGTGTTCTGACTTGGAGTTCCTGGATAAAGCTGATAATGACTCTGTGGTTGAAGGAACGTGTTTTTTATGGGTTTGGGAAGCAAAGGTTAATATTAGCTTTGAATACAGTCTCATTTTTTATAGACTATTGTTAATTTTGATCTTTTAGAATTTTTTTCTTTTTTTTTTTTTTAAACAGTCTCACTCTGTCACCCAGGCTGGAGTGCAGTGGCATGATCTCAGCTCACTGCAAGCTCCACCTCCTGGGTTCACGTCATTCTCCTGCCTCAGCCTCCCGAGTAGCTGAGACTACAGGCACCCGCCACCACACCCGGCTAATTTTTTGTATTTTTAGTAGAGATAGGGTTTCACTGTGTTAGCCAGGATGGTCTCTATCTCCTGACCTCGTGATCCACCCGCCTCAGCCTCCCAAAGTGCTGGGATTACAGGCGTGAGTCACCGCATCCGGCCTAGTTTTTGTATTTTTAATAGAGACGGAGTTTCACCATGTTGGCCAGCCTGGTCTCGAACTCCTAACCTCAAGTGATCTGCCCACCTCAGCCTCCCAAAGTGCTAGAATTACAGGTGTGAGCCACCACACCCGGCCTGATTACTTAGAATTATATTGAGTAATATAAACTAAAGTCAAGAGAGTGCCAACTTTTTTTCCCTTCATTACCTTCTTAATTCTATTTCCCTTTCTCGTTTTTTTCTTATAGGAGCTGGGGCAGGTATGTCTGTACAAGTTGTGAATTGCAGTGTGAATAGGGCCCCCAAAGTTGGCAACCCTGGCTGTAGATATCTGTAGGCAGAAGGGCTTTCTCCATTGAGTCCCTAGGGAGGTGCTTCTACAGGAAGGGCAGTGGACATATCTGGAAGTGCCTCCAACATGCCCAACTTTGGTTTTCCCGGAGGTAGATTTGAACTTAGGAGTTCATAATCCAGTGTGAACCTGGTACCTGGGGACCTCTTTATCCACAGAGGTCCACATATCAACCACTCATTACATTATTGCTTAGCGAAAGCTTGTGGATTTTTTTCTTCTAGAAACTGCATGTTTTCCTGTTCCAAGAAGTGCTTGTGATCACTCGAGCCGTCACCCACAATGAGCAGCTTTGCTACCAGCTGTACCGTCAGCCAATCCCCGTGAAGGACCTCCTGCTGGAAGACCTCCAGGATGGAGAAGTGAGGCTGGGTGGCTCCCTTCGAGGGGCATTCAGCAACAACGAGAGAAGTATGGATAGCAGTCGGGGTTGACCTGTTGAATGTTTTTGGCTGTGGTAGTTTGGAGGGAGTGGGCAGCTGGTGGAAAGAGAAAAGCCACAGTCTTGAAGTCAAACTGCATTTGTATGCTATTTCATGACTTCCTGATTATGTACTTTGTTTAGTCCCTGTGATTCTCAGTTTCTCATCTCCAAAATGGAAATGCATACGTACCTCCTTCATAAGATTGTTATAAGGATTTAGTAAGATAATCTAAGTGAACCTGTCTGCACATAGTTAGTGCTCCTTAAGTTCCCTTTCTCTGTCTTTTTCCATTGGATAAAAACATGCTTAATACCAGATAGTCCCTACATGGATACCAGTTGCATTGTGGTGGGTTTTGCAGTTGAACTGGTAAACTTGTCCCTAAAGAGACATAAGAATGGTCAGCTGGAATGTGGGTTCATCTGTAACATTACTCAGTGGGCCTAAATTAAGACTTAATAAACAAATTAACTAAAAGAAGCCAAGATAGCATTATCTATCGAGTATCTAACATGATACTCGGTGAAACAAGCAGGTAACTTCCTTCCCCTGTGGAGCTTGCATTGTGATGGAGGAGAAAGATGATAAACACGAATACTCTAGGTGTTGTTAAGAAAACTTAAAACCCAGTAAGGGAATAGGAAGGGATAGCAATAGGAGGTCTGTTTTATTTTTATTTTTATTTATTTATTTTTTTGAGACAGAGTCTTACTCTGTTACCCAGGCTGGTGTGTGGTGGCGTGATCTCGGCTCACTGCACTCTCTGCCTCCTGGGTTCAAGCAATTCTCGTCCCTCAGCCTCCCAAGTAACTGGGAATACAGGGGCGGGCCACCACACCTGGCTAATTTTTGTATTTTCAGTAGAGACAAGGTTTTGCCATGTTGGCCAGGCTGGTCTCGAACTCCTGACCCCAAGTGATCCACCCACCTCAGCCTCCCAAAGTGCTGGGATTACAGGCCCCCGGGCCCGGCCTGGAGGTCTGTTTTAAATGAGATAGGGAACACTTCTTTGAGAAAGTAACGTTTGAACTTCCTGGGTTAACATAGGCATCATACTGTCAAAGTAATTAATATGTACTGCCTTCTACCTACTGATCAATCCCTCTACCCTAGGAGTAGGAGTAGTAGAAATAAGAGCTTATGTTTCTTGAGTGCTGACTATGTGCCAGGCATTGTATAAGCATTTACGTGTATTACATTTATTCCTCATAACAATCATATAAAGTAGGTTCTTGTTTTCTCCATTTTACAAGTTAGAAACTAAGACACAGAGGATTTAAGGTACTTGCCCAAGATCAAAGGGTGGAGCCTAAATTTGAAGGACAGAGAACAGCTTCTAGCCAAAGATGGCCAGCAGTAAAACATTTTGGCCTCCTTTCCCTCTGTTGCTTAGCCTCTAAGCCATTGGAAGTGGTAGTGGTTCCCAGTCTACTGGCTGCAGGGTTAGTGCAAAGGGACTGACTGCAGATGCTTCTGTGAACCAAGTATTGCGTGTGGCATGCAGGGTCCTTTAAATGTCCATTATATTGTTGTTATTAGATTAAATAGGCCAAGCACGGTGGCTCACGCCTATAATCCCATCTTTTTGGGAGGCTGAGGTGGATGGATCACCTGAGGTCAGGAGTTCGAGACCAACCTAGCCAACATGGCAAAACCCTGTCTCCACTAAAAAAAATATACAAAAATCAGCCGGGCGTGGTGGTGCATGCCTGTAATCCCAGCTACTCCAGAGGCTGAGACAGGAGAATTGCTTGAACCCGGGAGGCAGAGGTTGCAGTGAGCAGAGATTGTTTCACTGCATTCCAGAGCAAGACTCCGTCTCAAAAAAAAAGATTAAATGACATGTCTTCCATATTGTGGACTACCATTGTTTTTAAATGCAGATGGCTCCTGTTGAGGTAATTAAAATGTAATTTTGTTTGACAATGAAACCAAATTTGTCTGCATATATCTTCTCCATCATTGGATACTAAGTGTATAGATACTCTCATATGAAGAAACATGGGCATGTTTTAATGTTAAAAAGAGCTTCTTAAACTGAAAAAGCTCCAGCTTGGTGTACTTGTTGAAATTACAGATTATGAAACCCACTTTTAGATCTTCTGAATCAGAATCTCTAAAAAAGGGCCTGGGGATTTATTTTTATTGATTTATTTTTATTTTTTGAGAAAAGGCACCACTATATTGCTCAGGCTTATCTCAAACTCCTGGACTCAAGCAGTGCTCCCACTTCAGCCTCCTGAGAGCATCTGTCTTTTTAACAAGCTCTCACCCGAAGGGATTTTGTTATGCAGCCAGATTGGGTCACCAGTACTCTGGGCTCCCCTAAATCACTTGACTTTGTGGTTCCAAGATGATCTCCACCTGCTGGTTTCTGAGAGCAACGAGGGCAGCTGAACGCTAGACCTGTGTCAACCCCATCTCCCTGATGGTGGCTGCAGGGTGGAGCTGAGCCATGTCCGGATCTGTGGGAAACGTTTTGTTATCAGCAATACCTGCCATGGATTCTGGGGTTTAGTGTCACTATGTGTGTTCTCTTTGGCCTGAGGAAGGATCTGTCCATTGACTTTGTTTTTCATGTGTTTTTCCTTTCTAGTTAAAAACTTCTTCAGAGTCAGTTTCAAAAACGGATCCCAAAGTCAGACCCACTCGCTACAAGCCAATGACACCTTCAACAAACAGCAGTGGCTTAACTGTATTCGTCAAGCCAAAGAAACAGTTTTATGTGCTGCCGGGCAAGCTGGGGTGTTTGACTCCGAGGGATCGTTCCTAAATCCCACCACCGGGAGCAGAGAGCTACAGGGAGAAACAAAACTTGAGCAGATGGACCAATCGGACAGTGAGTCAGACTGTAGTATGGACACGAGTGAGGTCAGCCTCGACTGTGAGCGCATGGAACAGACAGACTCTTCCTGTGGGAACAGCAGGCATGGTGAAAGCAATGTCTGACAGAAGCATGTGCACTTCGGGAAGCAGGCCTGCATCTTACCTGTACAGTATTTGCATTCCGCAGATGGAACGGTTTGGAGAAGCACTTTTTCATACTTTTGTGAGAGTATACATATTGGCCCAGTCTCTTGTATCTGTACCTTTGTCCCTAGTACTGTAACTGCCAATCTGTCTGTGTAAGCTGGAATCTGTGGCAACTATTACCCTGTGTTGTATTTCACAAGTGTCTGGATGGATGGAGAGGTACTCAAACAAGTTACTTTCAGTTGTCCTGCTGGATTTTAAAAAAACAGAAAAAGAATCTCAAAACTACTGTTTTACATAGATTGCTTGAAGAGTCCTTCCTCTTGTGCTTCTGTACCACTTTCCCAGCTCTTAGATGTGGTAGCTAAAGGCACGGAATTTAGAGGGCCTTGTAAATAGGGCATGAGGAAGTCACCTGTGTATCGGGATGGCGTTAGAGAGAGAATCAGGAAAGACCAACTCATGAAGTGAACTTGGTTTGATCTTACTCAACCAGAAAGCTTGAAAACATCCCTGGGGATTCTGAAGGCTTAATTTTGCAAAGGAGGATGCATTGTCTGAACCTTGCAACTTCATCCAGTGCAAGTTTGATGCAAGAATGTATTAGGACATAAAATAGAGGCTGACCTTAAAAGGGCCAGGACAAAAGCAGCTGTCAGCTCTGAATCTTTAACTGAAATGCACATGGCACCAGGAGGTGTCTCTCATAGTTGGTTCCTAGCCTAAAACATCAGAACAGAACCCAAAGGGCCTAGGAAAGCCTGCCAGGATACCAAGAAGGCCCTGTGTTCATTGTGTTTCATCTGCCTAGGCCTACTCATTATTTTAGAGAATGAATGAAGCAACAAGAAGAGAGACCATGACTCTATCGATGACACTGTTTATAGAAACACAGGAGAGGAAGAATTTGTAATGAAAAGCACTTCGTCAGAACCTTCTGTGGGAGCCGTTGAGAGAAAAGCATGGTCCAGGGCCTTCTGAGAAAGGCCAGAGCCTTGGGCTTTCCTGCTCTGCTTTTGGGTCGTCAGTTTGCCATCTCTGGTTCTGTGCTATAATCAGAATTGTAATTATGTTCTTCAGAGGCCAATTTCATTAACTCTGATTAATTAGGATCAGCTAGCCAGATAAGTAACCTCTCTGTCCAGCCTTGATTTACAGTACAGGGTAAAGTGCAGACCTTAAAAACAGCTAAATACCTAGAAGAGCTCCCTGCAAGTGTAAATATTGAGGATGACCTGTGCAAAATTATACCCACACCAGCACTAGTGGTAATTATTCTAAATTATTGCCAAAAAGTTTTTTTTTAAATCTTCTGTCTTTCAAGTTTACAGAAAAGAAAGCAGTAAATGCATTGATGTCATTTTATTATGTACATATATCATGTGCATTCAAGCTGTGTGACAAGATATATCAATATAAAAACAAGGTATATACTTTATTATTTTTTAAAAACAAGGATATTGTGGTCAATTTTACCCTGTAAAACATATTTCTGTATTTATAGATCTTAAACATGGTGAATTTTTTCTATTACAAGTTTATTTAAAACTGCTTTGTTTCTCAAGTTGTTATTGATACAGCAAGTGAACCTACTGCAGACAGAAGCAGAGGAAAGCCAAGAACAGCCTTTAATGGTGAAGAAAAGAATGAATGATTCTTTGCAGGAACCATCAGCCACTTTTAAGAGCCATCAGCCAGTGTGTTGGGAAAAGAGGTTTGTCAAGTGTTGGCCTATGGGAAGGTGGTCAATGAATGTTTTGATGAAATGAATGTTTTTGTATAATGGCCTTAAACTTTTCTGGAAGTATTTCAAATAAATTACATTATTAAGTCATCCTCCATGTGTACAGTGTTTGTCCTACAAACAAAACACAGGTTTCAGCTGTGTTCCTGGGGAGGTTCTTTCTGAAATTTTTGTTTGTGGTTCCTGAATACAAACTTTAAAATAGGGTGCAGATTGATAGAAATGCTTTTATTTGATCTATCAAAACTTTCACAGAACTCATTTTTTTTTTCTTTCTTTTGAAACAGGGTCTCACTCTGTCACCCAGGCTGGAGTGCGGTGGTGTGATCATAGCTCACTGCTGCCTCAAATTCCTGGGCTTACACAATCCTCCTGCCTCAGCCTCCCAAGTAACGGGGATTACAGGTGCACACCACCACATCTGGCTAATTTTTAAATTTTTTGTAAAAATTGAAGTCTCACTATGTTGCCCAGGCTGGTCCTGAACTCCTGGCCTCAAGTGATCCTTCTGCCACAACCTCCTAAAGTGTTGGGATTACAGGAGTAAGCCACTGAGTCTGTCCAAGAACTCATAATTCTAAAATCTATTTTCTCAAGCATTCTCTATTCATTCACTTACTTATGTGTTCATTTTTAATAACTCTATCTGGAATCCATACTATGTATAAAGTCAAATGATAAGTCATAGTTGTTATAGAAAAGAAATGTTGAATCTCACTGCTAATATAGGTAACTGTTGAGGAACTTGAGGCTAAATAAAAGAAAGCAAATTTCACTTTGAAATTCTTATTGGAATTTCAGTCTACTTTAATTAAAATGATTAGTACTCTTTCTAGACTGAGCGCAGTGGCTACACCTCTAATCCTAGCAGTTTGGGAGGCCAAGGCAGGTGAATTGCTTGAGCCCGGGATTTCAAGACCAGCCTAGGCAACATGGCAAAACCTCATCTCTACAAAAACACAAAAATTAGCCAGGGATGATGGCATGTGCCTATAGTCCCAGCTACTCAGGAGGCTGAGTTGGGAGGATCCCTTGAGCCCAGGAGGCAGAGGTTGCAGTGAGCTGTGATCACACCATTGCATTCTAGCCTGGGTGATGGAGAACCTATAAAAAAAAAAAAAAGATTAATACTCTTTCCCACAATGAGTGAGGTTTTTTAGATGAAAAGGCTAAACATTTTTAAGCTGTTAGTAGCCAATTCTCAATAGCACATTGGCCCAATAAGGCTGGTAGTTAGTCTTATCTTTACAATAAGCTCTCACCATTTTCTTTTTCTTTTCTTTTCTTTTTTTTTTTTTTTGAAACAGAGTCTCGTTCTGTCGCCCAGGCTGGAGTACAGTGGCATGATCTCAGCTCACTGCAAGCTCCACCTCCTGGGTTCATGCCATCCTTCTGCCTCAGCCTCCTGAGTAGCTGGGACTACAGGCGCATGCTGCCACGCCCGGCTAATTTTTTTGTATTTTTACTAGAGACGGGGTTTCACCGTGTTAGCCAGGATGGTCTGGATCTCCTGACCTTGTGATCTGCCCGCCTCGGCCTCCCAAAGTGCTGGGATTACAGGCGTGAGCCACCACGCCTGGCCAGCTCTCACCATTTTCTTTAACATACTGTTATTTCCCAAATTTGGCAAGATATTCACATAAATAAATCTAAGTCCAAATTTTTTCCCAAATGCAAACTTGCTTCTCCTAATTCTGTTTTTCTTCCTCCTCCTCCTCATCTTTTTTGTCCGTCCTCTTTTCTCACTGCTGCTTTGGCTATTCCCTCCGTTTTTCACTCCTATAATTGTACTGACTGTCAATGCTAAAGGATGTATCTTACAGTATATTAGAAAGTGTTTGTACTGACATTTTGTGGGTTAGTACAAATGAGTGAGGGCTAAATCGTTTTTCTTCAGTCAATTTTCAAGATGTTATTTCACATACAACTAGATGTAATCCTTGCAGTCTAAATGAAAACTAACAAGCAATGAACAGAGCCAGAACTAGCAATTTTCTGTAAAATTAGAGCATGGTTTCAGCTTCTGGGTTGTGGTCACCGCCGCTGACTGCTTTAGTTTCCATTCCCAGCACAGTCTGCAACAGCTAAGAATGCACAACTCTTCATAACCACAGCCCTGTTTCAACAAAGACTGTGTGGCTGCAGGAAACTGCAACCCACCATCTTGGCGAAGAGGCTGTTCAACTTTCCATTTACATTCTGTCCATGTCCATTTTTTACTAATTCTCCCAAAGCCTGAGGACTCTTGAAGATTTGGTGAAGAGACTGGCCAATCAGTTTCACTCACCTGGTTCCCCTTGGCATTGAGGAGACAAGACACTGAATACCCCCACTTATTGATGCAGTTGATTGAATTAATTCACACTAGCTTATTTATTGACAGAGTTCTAGAACTACACTATTGGAAGGGAAGAGGGTTCCCCAAGCCCAAACCTACCAGTAGAAATCTGACAATCATCAAAATTTAAAACCTTGTCCACATGAGCACACAGTGAGAAAAGGTGACCGTATTCACTGTACCTCAAGGGTATTGAGGGAAACAAATTGGAAAAAAAAAATACTCATGACATCATATCTCCTTTCTCCAGGCTTGGTTCATGTATCAGTTAGCTGCACAGACCTACCTAGTCAAAGCAGTTTTCAGTTGACCTGAGGGAATAGCAAGGAATTAGAAGTCATGCACTGTATCTTTAAGAGCTAATCACTTAGCTTAGGAAACTGGACATGCATTCCAAAGCTTGTCCACATGCAAACATACCTAGGTATTAATAGCTGTGCTCTCTCATCTGTGAAAGGTTTGAAAATGACATCCTGCAAGTGTTTTATTCTCTGTTGCCAGGGACACTGGACCCCTCAAGCCCATTTAAATGTGAGACTGTATGTGAAATCACTTTTTAAAGATACTAAGAGCTAGTAGTTTTCATTGTTATTTAATAATCACTTTTAAATTTGTACATGTTGCCCAGGCATGGTGCCTTATGCCTGTAATCCCAGCACTTTGGGAGGCCGAAGAGGGCAGATCACTTGAGACCAGGAGTTGAAGACCAGTCTGGCCAACATGGTGAAACCCTGTCTCTACTAAAAATACAAAAAATTAGCTGGGCATGTTGGCAGGCGCCTGTAATCCCAGCTACTCAGGAGGCTGAGGCACAAGAATCACTTGAACTTGGGAGGTGGAGGTTGCAGTGAGCACAGATTGTGCTACTGCATTCCAGCCTGGGTAACACAGTGAGACTCTGTCTCAAAAAAATAAAAAATAAACCGTACATGTGAAATTTCTCAAAAGTGTGGCCTTGGCCTGGGTCTTTTTCATTCATTGTACTGTATACCTGGAGAGAATTTTCAATCCAGATAATTTGGAATGTTTTATTTTTTTCTTACATATTTTCATTCCCACAATTTTCTATTTTCTCTTTCAGGAATTCCAGAAAGAGAGATGAACCTTCTGGATTTGATGCCTTAACTTCTGGATTGATTTTCAAATATTCTTAATCTCTTTATTCTTACTTTTTATTTATTTATATTTTGTTCAACTCTCAAGGAGATTTCCTCACCTTTGTCTTCAGATCCTTCTATTAATTTGAGGAGAGGGTTGCCATCAGTTTTTTTTACTAAAAGTTTTTCCTTTTTCTATCATTCTTTCTATACTTAAAGCACCCTTATTTTTATTTAATGAAGGCAGTGTCTTCTCTGAACTCTCAGAAGATGTCACAGTTTGGTTGAATTTTCCTTCATCTTTCATTGTTTATCTGGGAATAATGTAATTAATAGGATTTGGGGGAGGATTCAATGTGCTAATGCATCCAAAGGACTTAGAATGGGCCAGGTGTGGTGGCTCAAGCCTGTAATCCCACCTGTAATCCCAGCACTTTGGGAGGCTGAGGTGGGCGGATCACGAAGTCAAGAGATCGAGACCATCCTGGCTGACATGGTGAAACTCCGTTTCTACTTAAAATACAAAAAATTAGCTGGGTGTGGTGGCGCGTGCATAGTCCCAGCTACTCAGGAGGCTGAGGCAGGAGAATCGCTTGAACCTGGGAGGTAGAGGTTGCTGTGAGCCGAGATCGCACCACTGCACTCGGGCCTGGTGACAGAGCGAGATTCCGTCTCAAAAAAAAAAAAAAAAAAAAATTAGAATGGTGCTACGCCCAATATTTTTGTTTACTTCTCCAAATCCACTATGCACCCTGATTCACTCTTCTGTGTGTACTTCATCATGGGCTCTCCTGCCTGACGTTTCTGGTTTGGTTTGACCCAGTGAAAATCCTCTCATGGTATCAGTGAGAGGGAGAAGAGTGAGTTTAGATTATCCATTCCCCCAGCTCCCACCCGAAGGATTTCCTTGGGCTGGTTGCATCTCTTATCATGAGGTCACAGCTTCTCTCAAGGAGTCCTCTCTGAATTCGTGGAACCCTTCTAGCCTAGTATGGTAACAACCCCACTGTCACTAGCCCCAGGATATTGTATTGTCCCTACACACTGCCCAAACTTTGTGTACTGTCCCTTTATTAAAACCTCCTAATTTGAATATGTGATATTTGAATATGCTGCTGAGCCTCTGATAGATACTGGTTCCTGATATAGTAAACATTATATATGTCTACTATTGTCATCATTTATGTTATTTCACCATTTGCTTTCCATTTTCATATGTTGTGGTCCAAGGATAAACAGATCTTTGGAATCATCAAAGATGGGTTTTGTGTTTCTGCTTTTTGTTATCATGATGGATTGTTTCCTGGGAAGATAAATGAAAGCATATTTCAAAAACAAAGGGAAAATACTTTTTCAGGCATATGAAAGCTAAAAGAATTCATCACCAGCAGACCTCCACTACAAGAATTTTTTTTTTTTTTTTTTTGAGACGGAGTCTTGCTCTGTCCCCCAGGGTGGAGTTCAGTGGCGCGATCTCGGCTCACTGCAAGCTCCGCCTCCCAGGTTCAAGCCATTCTCCTGCCTCAGCCTCCCAAGTAGCTGGGACTACAGGCGCCCGCCAACACACCCAGCTAATTTTTTGTATTTTTAGTAGAGACGGGGTTTCACCGTGTTAGCCTGGATGGTCTCGATCTCCTGACCTCGTGATCCGCCCGCCTCGGCCTCCCAAAGTGCTGAGATTACAGGCTTGAGCCACCGCGCCCGGCTACAAGAAATGTTAAAAGGACTTTCTTTGAAGAGAAACAGAATGATACCCTGTGGACATATGGATCCAAACAACAGAATGAAGAGCACTAAAAATGCAACTATGTCGGAAAATAGGAGAGGCTTTTCTTATTATTTAAACTTCTTTAAAAGTAATTAGTTCTAGGTCAGGCGTGGTGGCTCATGCCTGTAATCCCAGCACTGTGGGAGGATCACTTGAGCCCAAGAGGCAGAGCTTGCAGTTAGCCAAAATAGAGCCACTGCACTGCAGCCTGGGTGACAGCAAGACGCTGTCTTTAAAAAAAAAAAGAAAAAAGGGTGGCCACAGTGGCTCATGCCTATAATCCAAGCACTTTGGGAGGCCCAGGTGGGCAGATCACCTGAGGTCAGGAGTTTAAGACCAGCCTGGCCAACATAGTGAAACCCCGTCTCTACTAAAAATACAAAAATTAGGTAGGTGTGATGGTGCATGCCTGTAGTCCCAGCTACTTGGGAGGCTGAAGCAGGAGGATCTCTTGATCCCGGGAGGCAGAGGTTGCAGACAGCCAAGATTGCACCACTGCACTCCAGCCTGGGCAACACAGTGAGACCCCGTCTCAAAAAAAAAAAAAAGTAATTAGTTCTAGCCATGATGGAGTAACAGGGACCAGATTTGCCCTTGCAACTGAAATAAAAACAAAAAGATGAAAAAACCTATAAAGCTATAGCTTTGAAGACACTGGACATCAGGCAATGAAGGACAGTAACACTAAGAGAAGAAATATAAATGAGGTGAGCCCTGCAATTGCTCCAACTTCCAGTCTTGAAAGGGATTTCAGGACACAGCACAGGGAGGGTGTCCATTTGCATTGCTGTAAAGGAATACCTAGCCTGGTTAATTTATGAAGAAAAGAAGTTTATTTGACTCATGGTTCTGCAGGCTGTACACAAAACATAGTGCTGACCTCTGCTTCTGGTAAGGGCCTCAAGAAGCTTCCAATCATGACAGAAGGTGAAGGGGAGCCAGCGTGTCACATGTCGAGAGAGAGTGAGAGAGCAAGGAGGAAGTTCCAGACTCAAACAGTCAGATCTTGTGTGAACTCAGATAACTGATTACCGTGAGGATGACACCAAGACATTCATGAGGAATCTGCCCTCATGGTCCAAACACCTCCCACTAGGCCCCACCTCCAACATTGGGGATTACAGTTCAACATGAGATTTGGAAGGGACAAACATCCAAACTATGTCGGAGGGGGATCCCAGGTAGACTCCAGTGAACTTCCTGGGTGGAAGTGTTGGAGCTGAGAGTTTATGGAGACCAAGGCAGCTACAGTTTACAGAACAAAGAGGAGAGCACTCCATGGAGAGACAACCTCAGAGATCTGTAGACAGTCCCCCTCAGGTATTAAGCAGAGTATTGAAAAGTGCATACATGTGAAGAAAATACCCAAGGCTGAGGGGAAATACCCTAAGAAAATTAGAACACACATAGTGTTCGGAATAGTGCCTATTCTCACAAACCAGACTAGAAGAATATAATTCACAGGGCATTCGGTAAAGTACTCAGAAGGGTCTAGTTTCAGTAGTGGAGAATAATTAGACCTAGAGTAAACACTGCTCTGGTCCAACCTAATAAATCTTAAAGACCAAATAGTATCAAATTGTTTCCAAGTAACCTAACTGCATCCTGGAGCAAAGCTCAACAATATTTACAAGAATACAAAATTATCCAGCACTGAATAGGGTAAAATTCACAGTGCCTGCCGTCTAATCAAAGACTACAAGACATGCAAAGCAGGAAAACATAACCCATAGAAGAAAAACATAAAAACCAATCCAAACTGACTTATACCTGACAGAAATGTTAGAATTAGCAAACAAGGATGTTAAAACAGTTGTTACAGCTGTATTCCATATTTTTAATGTTGAGTAGAAACATGAAAGAGATGAAGAAAGACCCAAACACAATTTCTATAGATGAAAATAACCATCGATGAGATGAAAAATATGGCCGGGCATGGTGGCTGAAGCCTGTAATCCCAAGACTTTGGGAAGCTGAGGCAGGCAGGTTACCTGAGGTCAGGAGTTCGAGACCAGCCTGGACAACATGGTGAAACCCCGTCTCTACTAAAAATACAAAAATTAGCCAGGCGTGGTGGCGGGCACCTGTAATCCCAGCTACTCTGGAGGCTAAGGCAGGAGAATTGCTTGAACCTGGAAGGTGGAGGTTGCAGTGAGCCCAGACTGCACCATTGCCTGGATGACAGAGCAAGACACTGACTCAAAAAAAAAAAAAAAAAATCCCTGAAGCAAAGAAAATGATGCCAAATGGTTGCTTTAACATTCAAAAATTAGTCAATGCAAATTACCAAAGTAAAAAAAAAAAAAAGATGCAGAAAAATGCATTTGACAAAATTCAGCATACTGATTAAAAAAAGAAAATCTTCAGCAAACTAGGAATACAGGGAAATGTTCTGACTCTGATAAAGGATATCTATAACAAACTATGACTAGCCCCACATTACTGAAAAACTGAATGCTTTCCCCCTAAGATTGGGAACAAAAAAAGGATGTTTATTCTTACAACTTTTATTCAACATTGTTCTGGAGATCCTAAATAGTGTAGTAAGTAAAAATAAATAAAAGACATCCCAGTTGTAAAAGGAAAGGTAAAACTGTCTTAATTTATAGGTAACATGATTAGGTTGAAAATTTTATGGATATACAAAAAAGTAACTAAAACTAGTGAATAAGCTTAGCAAGTTTGCAGGATACACGATAAACATACAAAAAGCAATTATATTTCTATATGATAGCAATGAACAGTGACTCATTTGAATTTGAAACAATACCATTAAGCATCAAAAATATGAAAAGCTTAGAGATACATTTGAGAAAAATATGCAAAATGTACACTGAAAATTATAAAACATTGAAGAAAATAACACTTAAAAGACCTAAGGGAATGGAAAGATATACCATGTTCATAGATGGAAGACTCAATATTGTTAAGATGTCAGCTCTCCCTCAAATTAATTCATAGATTTAACACAATACAAACCTAAATCTAAGTGGGCTGTTTTGTAAAGATTGACAATCTGATTCTATTTTTTTTTTTTTTTGGAGACAGAGTCTGGCTCTGTCCCCCGGGCTGGAGTGCAGTGGCACCATCTCGGCTCACTGCAAGCTCTGCCTCCCGGGTTCACGCCATTCTCCTGCCTCAGCCTCCCAAGTAGCTGGGACTACAGGTGCCCGCCGCTAATTTTTTTGTATTTTTAGTAGAGGCAGGGTTTCACTATGTTGGCCAGGATGGTCTCGAACTCCTGACGTCGTGATCCGCCCACCTTGGCCTCCCAAAGTGCTAGGATTACAGGCTTGAGCCACCGCGCCCGGCCGACAATCTGATTCTAAAATTGGAATGGAAATCTAAAAGAACTAGAATAGCCAAAACAATTCTGAAAAAGAACAACAAAGTTGAAAGACTTACCCAAAACTCACTATAATGCTACAAATAGCCAAGACAGTGTAATTCTGGTATAAAGATGGACAGTTGGGGCTGGGCGCAGTGGCTCACACCTGAAATCCTAGCACTTTGGGAGGCCGAGGCAGGTGGATCACCTGAGTTCGGGAATTTGACACCAGCCTGACCAACATGGAGAAACCCTGTCTATACTAAAAATACAAAATTAGCTGGGTGTGGTGGCACATGCCTGTAATCCCAGCTACTTGGGAGGCTGAGACAGGAAAATTGCTTGAACCCGGGAGGCAGAGGTTGCCGTGAGCTGAGATCTTGCCATTGCACTCCAGCCTGGGCAACAAGAGTGAAACTCCATCTCAAAACAAAACAAAAAAAAGATGGACAGTTGGCGAGGTGCAGTGGTTCATGCCTGTAATCCCAGCACTTTGGGAGGCCAAGGAGGATGGATCACCTGAGGTTAGGAGTTTCGAGACCAGCCTGGCCAACATGGTGAAACCCTGTCTCTACTAAAAATAAAAAAATTAGTTGGGCATGGTGATGCATGCCTATAATCCCAGCGATTCGGGAGGCTGAGGCAGGAGAATTGCTTGAACCTGGGAGGCGGAGGTTTCAGTAAGCTGAAATCACGCCAGTGCACTCCAGCCTGGGCAACAGAGGGAGACTCCGTCTCAAAAAAAAAAGATGGACAGTCAATAGACACAAATAGGAGTCCAGAAATATAACCAAACATGTATGGTCAATTGATTTTCAACAGGGTTGCAAAGTGAATTCAGTGATAAAGAATAATCCTTTCAATACAATTGTTAGAACAATTGGATATTTATATGCAACAAAACCCAATAATTTAGGCCTTTACATCTTATACAAAAATAAATGGATCATAAACATAAATGTAAAACCTAAAACTATATAACCTCTAGAGGAAATCAGGAGAAAATATTTGTGACCTTGGGTTAGGCAAAGATTTCTTAAGTGGGACCCACAAATCATAATCCATAAAAGAAAATAATTGATAACTGAGACATCATTAAAATTAAGAATTTCTGTTCTTCAAGATATGGATTGAAACACTGAAAAGACAAGCCAAAAAGTGGTAGAAAATACTTGCAAATCACATCTCTGACAGAGAACCTGAATCCAAAATAAAGAAATCTCAAAATTCAGCCAGGTGTGGTGACTCACACCTGTAATCCCAGCACTTTGGGAGGCTGAGGAAAGTGGATCATTTGAGATCAGGAGTTTGAGACCAGCCTGGCCAACATGGTGAAACCTGGTCTCTACTAATACAAAAATTAGCAGTGCATGGTGGCAGGTGCCTATAATCCCAGCTATTCGCGAGGCTGAGGCAGGAGAATCACTTGAGCCCAGGAGGCAGAGGTTGCAGTGAGCGGAGATCGCACCACTGCACTCCAGGCTGGGTGACAGAGTGAGACTCCATCTCAAAAAAAAAAAAAAAAAAAAATCTTAAAATTCAACAATAAGAAAACAACCCAATTTTAATATGGGCAGAAGATTTAGACACTGACCAAAGAAGATATATGGATGGCAAGTAAGCATATGAAAAGATACTCAACATTACTAGTCATTAGGTTAATGCAAATTAATGCCACAATAAGATACTGCAAGGGATGCCGGCAAACTCAAACCGCACCGAGTACGGCCAAGAGATCTTTATTGGAGAGGTTGAGGTCAGGTCGCGCAGGGGAGAGAGGGAGAGAGAGAGAGAGAGAGAGAGAGAGAGCTGTTGGGTGGAGTAATTTATAGCCCCAGGGCTATATGGGCACTGATGATTGGATGGGGGGCGGGCCTGAAGGGAGGAGTAGGAGGTGCCTTCTTTTATTGGGTCTCATTTGGCGGGCGGACGTAGTGCTGGGTGAAGAAGAACCCGGAACCAGCGTCATCTTTTGGCGCCTTGCGTCACCTAACATTCCTCCCTTTTGTTTCTCTTAGAGGTGGGTGGAGGGGCGTCGTATCTCATCTGGCTACTTCCTGCTGAGTGGGGGCGTTGAGGGGGAGTAAAGGGAGGACTGTTAGGGGCATCTATCAGTAGAACATGCCCGAGTAGTGTGGCAGCGTATGTAAACACCTCTTGGGGTGTGAAGTCCGTGAAGGTTCCTCTAACATTGTGATCCATTCGAAGGTTAGTGACGGATGGGCTATGAGCCAGCTGTCGGCACGGAGATCATTGAGAAATTTGTGGAATCGGTTGGCGGTTGTCATGACTGGCTTGGGTTAGCAGGTTGTGAGCCCATCTGTGGAATCTGTCCTGTCCTCGCTGGTGGCCAAAAGTTGGTAGTTTCTGAGGAGAAGCTGGTTAAATGTTTGGTTAGATATGGAAGACCTTTGGTTTTTCATAAACTTAATGAGTTAGGGGGGTAGTGCGCAGAAAGCGAGGATACCCATTAGGGGGCCTAAAAAGGGAAGGAGCCAAGCTAAGAGGGGGGTTTTGAGAGTTTCCCAAAGGGAGGGAGTAGTGCTAGCATTCGTTAGTTTACTTTTTATCTGATGTAGGTTTTTAATGCTAGTTTCGATTACTTGGGACTCATTAATGTAATAACAACAGTTCTCCTGTAAGAAGATGCAAGTACCGCCTTTTTTGGCTGTGAGTAGGTCGATGGCGTGGCGGTTTTGAAGGGTGACACCAGCTAGAGATGTGATTTGTCGTTGGAGGGCGGCTAGAGACTGAGCCGTTTCCTCAATGGCCGTCTGAAAATTGGGATACGCTGTATACCTATGAGACAGGTTGTTAGAGAGATTCCAAGCATGATAGGTAGGAAGATTGCTTTTTTTTTCTGACGGTCCTCAGGAGAGTTGGGTTTAGGGTGATTAAACTGATAGGCTTGAAGGCCTTCAGAGAAGGAGAGCAATGTGAGTTGAGGGACTAGTGTGGTGGGTATGCAGGGGCCAGGGATAGAGGAATTAATGGCCGTTACACCAAAAAAAAAAAAAAAGGCTGTCTGGAGCTGGAAAGTTGGGGCAGGGGGGGTGACAGTTTGTTTGCATGTTACATTGTGGGGCGATGGGGGGTGGTAGCTGGTGTTGTAACAGGTAGGAATAGGGACGCTGAGGTTGGCAAGGAGGGGGACATGGGAGATTACAAAGCCGGTGGTCGGGGTGGGAGGAGTTGCTTGTGTTTATGGAGCTCTTAGATAGTGGAACCGCAGCAAGAGGGGGTTTGTTGATGTTTGCGCATAAGAAACAATCGGAAGTAGGGACCTGAGAGGTGTTTAATAGTAGTAATCCTTGATTGAGGAACAGAAGCCAGGAAGCCTGTATGGAGGTTGTGTCGGCCTGTGGGTGTAGCTGGGATTGTAGTTCAGTCTCTCCTTGAGAAATATGTGTGTTAATTTCAGCTAGAACCTGTTGGGAGTCAGTTTTTAGGGTACGGGTGATGGTTATAGTTTCTGCTGGATAAGACCAGGCGTTGCTTGGGTATATTCCCCCTGTGGCTGCCTGGCCCCAGATTGCGTTGGCTGGGTCGGTGATGTGAATTGCTCGAGATGAGGCATTGTTTTGGTGACATAATATATGAATTCATAACACAGGTGGTCCAGGGACACCCATAGTTTTGGGGCCATTCGGTTTTACAGGCGCTGCGGGATTGTTGGTGTGGAAAGCAAATGGCAAAGTGGAACATGTGGAAATAAGGGTCCTAACCGCTATTTATTATGGTGAGTTTAGGGAGGGGAAGGTTTACTGAGGATGCGTCGATGGAGCATCAGGTGTAACTGATGACATTGGTGTGTGACCTCCAGTTAGTGTTGTAGGTTTCTTTGAGGGTGAACAGGTAGTAGGGTTGTGAAGGGGGCCTGTTGGCGGAGGAGGGTCTGTAGAAGAAGATGTAAGAGGCGCAGAGCCAGAAGAGCGGGCTCGGAGCAGGCATGAGGGCGGCAGCTTACGCCTTAGGAATAGTAGGAAGGGAGGGCGTTTTAGAAATGCGAACTTTGAGAGGGTTGTGGGGTACGGGCATGCCTGGCTTTAGAGGGGTTTGTGGGTTCGTGTTTAAGGAGAGACAGGCAGGAGGGTGGCGGGATTGAGGGGTGCACATGTTTGGAAAGTTACAGTGGAATCGTGCAGGAAGGAAACTAGGAGAGACAGTACGTGGCAAGGGGGAAGGGTTTGTAGACTTTTGTAGGTCAGGAGTTCCTTGAGTTGATGGGGGGAGGTAATGACAACAGCTGCCCTAAACGTTAATTTCTTTGACTCTTGAAGTAGTAGGTAGGCTGCAGCCAGGGCCCGAAGGCAGGGGGCCCACCCTCGCATGGTGGGGTCTAGTCGGCCGGCAGGGATGCAGAGCCTCCCATGGTGAGAGAGGAAGGGGTATATGTATACGGCGGCTGGCTGAACAGGGCATCCCCTATTAGCCGATGGACGTGTTGCGAGTCAGAACCTTCGAGCTGGTCGTCACTGAAACGAAAGAACTGATGGGCCTCTGTAAGGCTGAGGGCCATGGGTTACCTGGTACCAGGATTTTTTGAGCAAGAGAAGGGAGGAAACCCAGGCTGGATGAGTGAGGAGGGAAAGGAGAAAACTCAGTTCCCTGTGGGCCGAGTTCGCTCTCAGAATTGTTTGGATAGGTATGCAACTGCCGCAAAGGTGGGTCCGTGCATCTGACCTAGGACTCCAAGAGCCAAGCGATTGTGCTCATGTACATATAGAATGAAAGGTTGTTGTAAGTCTGGAAGATGTAGGGCTGGGGCTCTGAGTAGTGCCTGTTGGAGTGACAGGAAGGGCTGCTTGACTGTGGCCTCTACAGGCTCGGATGGGGTACCTTGGGAGAGATCATATAGGGGCTTTGCTAATAAAGAGTACGCCGGGCGTGGTGGCTCACACTTGTAATCCCAGCACTTTGGGAGGCCGAGGCGGGCAGATCACAAGGTCAGGAGCTCGAGACCACGGTGAAACCCCGTCTCTACTAAAAATACAAAAAATTAGCCGGGCGTGGTGGCGGGCGCCTGTAGTCCCAGCTACTCGGAGAGGCTGAGGCAGGAGAATGGCGTGAACCCGGGAGGCGGAGCTTGCAGTGAGCCGAGATTGCACCACTGCACTCCAGCCTGGGCGAAAAAAAAAAAAAAAAAAAAAAAAAAAGTAGTTGGGGATCCAAGTTCTAAAGTAGCCTGCTAGTCCTAAGAAGGAGAGTAGTATCTCTTGTTTGGTTTTTGGGATGGGAAGACTTCTAATGAAGCACTTTCGAGTCATGGGCAAGGAGGACTCCTAGATAGGTGACTTGAGTGAGGGAGAGCTGGACCTTTTGGGGGGATACTCGGTAGCCTCGGTCAGTAAGGAAATTGAGAAGAGAGGTGGTGTCAGTTTGAGACAGTTAGAGAGGGACTGCATAGGAGGGGGTCATTAACGTATTGTAGGAGGGTGGACTGGGGAAAGTGTAATTTGTGTAGGTCTGAGGCAAGAGTTTGACCAAAGATATGGGGGCTATCTCTGAACCCTTGGGGAAGCACTGTCCACGTGAGCTGTTGTGTCTGTTTAGTGTCCAGGTCAGTCCAAGTGAAGGCGAACAGGTCTTGTGACTGAGGGGAGAGGGGAATGGTGAAAAAGGCATCTTTAAGATCTATGACTGAGAAATGTGTGGCACTAGGAGGAATAGAGGATAAGAGCTGAGGTCTTGGACGAGGCAGAACATAACATTGGATTTTTTTACTGCTAGAATAGGGGTGTTAAATGGAGAATGGGTTGGCCTGAGGAGCCCTTTTCTTAAGAGGTCTAAAATAATTGGTTGTAATCCTTTCAGGCTGGAGACGGGGAGAGGATATTGGGGTTGGCTGGGGAAGTGCTGTGGGTTTTTAAGGAATATTTGTACGGGAGGACAGAGTGCTAATGAGGGGGTGGTGGTGTCCCACACTATGGGGTTGACACTGGCTGGGATCGAAGGCAGAGTAGGAGCAGGAGTTTGATCTATGGAACTCGCCACCAAGGCAATGAGTGAGGTGGATTACGGGAGGGTGATTGGGTTGAAGGTGATGGAAGTTTTAAATTTAGAGAGAATGTCTCTTCTTAACAAAGGGAGTGGGCATTGTGGCATGACTAGGAATCAGTGGGAAAAGATGTGGCCGGAGAAAGTGCAGGAGAGGGGAGGAGTGGCTCTTGGATGTATGGTTTCGCTTCCGACCCCGACTATGGGAGATCCAAAGAGGGAAGTGGCCCCCCAAAATTCCCCTAAAACCGAGACAGTAGCTCCGGTGTGTAGGAGAAAGGTGATGGGACGTCCATCAACTGTTAAAGAGACCCTGGGCTCCTGTATGGTGATGATTTGTGTCGGGAAGGAAGTCCCAAGGCCCCGTCAGTCTTGAATGGCCAATCCTAGAAGATCGGGAGTTGGGATGGTGGCCGGCCCGGCCCCCTTTCGGGAGCCGGGGCAGTCTACGCCACAATGGCCAGATTGGTGGCATTTAGGACATGGCCAGTTGGGGAGCCTGGGATTTGGGCACTCTCGGACCCAGTGCCCTTCCTTTCCACATTTGAAACAGGGCCCTGGGGGCTGACGTTGGGATGGATGGGCAAACGACAACTTATGGCCATGTGATCGAGGTGGGGCTTGAAGGGCTTGTGCCAGTAACTGGTACTTTTGCCTCTTTGCCTTCTCATCTCGATTGTGATACACCTTAAATGCCATCGCTAAGATCTCGGTTTGAGGGGTGAGGGGGCCTTTGTCCAGTTTTTTTAGTTTACCTTTGATATCAGGAAAACTCTGAGCAAAAAAATGGGACATGAGGAGTTGCCTACCATCTGGGGTTTCGGGATCTATGTTGGTGTATTGTTGGAGTGCCTGTGTAAGGCAGTCTAGAAAAGTGGACGGGTTTTCATTTTTATCCTGTATGACTTCATGAAGTTTTTCAAAGTTAACTGCCTTTTGAGCTGCCCTCCGTAGACTGGCTATGATGCAAGTAGCGAAATGGTCTCGGGCTGATACTCCATTTTGGGTGTTATAATCCCAATTGGGCTCATGCTCAGGTACTGCCTGCGCTCCTAGCTGTAGGGCTGGGGTTGTTTGATGAACCTCATCTGCATAAGTTCGAGCTTGTTCCTAGACTCGCCAATGCTCCTCAGGGAGGAGGGTGTTAGAGAGACTCATATAGATGTCATGGAAGGTAAGGCTATAAGCTTGGATGAGGTATTGGAATTCTTTGATATATAAAGCAGAATTGGAAGTCTAGGAGCCTAGGCGTTTTTCTATTTGTGATAAGTCAGCCATAGAAAAGGGGACGTGGACTCGGACAATACCTTCAGCTCCTGCCACCTCTCTAAGAGGGGGCTGAAGGCCGGGGCTGATGAGATAGGTGGTTGAGGGCGTGGGCAGCAGGAGGCTGGGCGACTTCCGGTTGGGTGGCAGCCGGAGGGTGCGGCGGAGGGTGGTGGTATGGGGGGGGGTTCGTCGGCTGGGTCGAAGTCAGGGGCAGAGGGAGAGGTTGGCAGTTTAAGAGCGGCAAGGAGCTGCTGCAGTTTGCAAGGGAGACAAAGGTTAGGTCTATCCCGTAGGAGAAAGAAGCCGTGGATATATGGGATCTCTACCCATTTTTCTGTTCGTTCGCAATAATTGTAGAGATCCTGGAGAATGTTAGGATCGAGAGACCCATAAGTGGGCCATTTGCTTTGGTTGTCTAGGGGATATGTGGGCCAGTGTTGCTATTTGGGGTCTACCGTGGCCTTAGGGGCTTGAGGCAAGGCGCTTGGTGGGGTCTCTTGCCTGCCTAGAGAGGTAGACCCCGGAGGGGAAGACTTACCAAGACGAGGCCAGTGTTGGGCAAACAGCTTGGCGAACAGGAGAATGGGTGAAGGCTGGTAGGGGGTTTGGGTTGAGTCTAAGAAGAGAACGGGATCCCACTAAAAGTGGGGAGTCCCGATCCGAGTCACGGCCCAAATGAAAGGGATGCCGGCAAACTCAAACCACACCGAGTATGGCCAAGAGATCTTTATTGGAGAGGTTGAGGTCAGGTCGCGCAGGGGAGAGAGAGAGAGAGCTGTTGGGTGGAGTAATTTATAGCCCCCAGGGCTATATGGGCACTGATGATTGGATGGGGGGCGGGCCTGAAGGGAGGAGTAGGAGGTGCCTTCTTTTATTGGGTCTCATTTGGCGGGCGGACATAGTGCTGGGTGAAGAAGAACCCGGAACCAGCGTCATCTTTTGGCGCCTTGCGTCACCTAACAGATACCACTACTCACCTACTCAGCTATTATAAATCTAAAGTTAAAAAGACTAACCATGGCAAATAGCATAAGAAAAATTGTTCAACATCACTAATCATCAGGGAAATGCAAATAAAAACCATAATGATATTATCTCACACCCATCAGTGGCTACTGTAAAAAAACAGAAAATAAGTTAGCAAAGATGTGGAAAAACTGTACTTCAGTGGGAATGTAAAATGGTGCCACTGCTATGAAAGCAGTACGGCAGTTCCTCAAAAAACGAAAAACAGAATTACCATGTGATTCAGCAAGTCCAATGCTGGGTATACACCCAAAAGAATTGAAAGCAAGATCTTGAAAAGATATTTGCACACCCATGTTTGTTTCAACATTATTCACAATGGCCAAGACGTGGAAGCAACCCAAGTATCAATGAATTAATAGATAAACAAACTATAGTAAATGCACAAAACGGAATATTAGTCAGCTTTAAAAAGGAAGAAAATTATGATACACGCTACAGCATGGTTGAGCCTTGAGGACATTATGCTAGGTGAGATAAGCCAGTCACAAAAAGACAAACACTGTATGATTCCATTTATATGATGTATCTAAAGTAGTAAAATTCATAAAAACAAAATAGAATGGTGGTTGCCAGGGGCTGGGTGGAGGAGAACATAAGGAGTTTTTGTTTAATGGAGATAAGAGTTTTAGCTTTGCAAAATAAGAAAGTTCTGGAGCTTTATTGTACAATAATGTGAATATATTTAACACTACTGTACACTTGAATCCAATTAAGGTGGTAAATATTATGTGGGGTTTTTACTTATTTATTTTGAGATGGAGTCTCACTCTGTTGCCCAGGCTGGAGTGCAGTGGTGCGATCTCGGCTCACTGCAACCTTCGCCTCCTGGGTTCAAGCAATTCTCCTGCCTCAGCCTCCCGAGTAGCTGGGACTACAGGCGCCCGCCAACACGCCCAGCTAATTTTTATGTGGGGGTTTTTTAACTACAATTAAAAATGAATAAAAATAGGCTGTGCTCAGTGGCTCACGCCTGTAATCCCAGCACTTTGGGAGGCCGAGGAAGGTGAATTGCCTGACCTCAGGAGTTCACAACCAGCCTGGGCAACATGGTGAAACCCTGTTTCTACTAAAATACAAAAAATTAGCTGGCGTGGTGGCGTGCATCTGTAGTCCCAGTTTCTTGGGAGGCTGAGGCAGGAGAATTGCTTGAACCTGAGAGGCGGAGGTTGCAGTGAGCCAAGATCATGTCATTGCACTCCAGCCTGGGTGACAAAGCAAGACTCTATCTCAAAAAATAAAATAAAATAAATAAAAATAAACCAGGGCTGGGCATGGTGGCTCATGGCTACAATCCCAGTGCTTTAGGAGGCTGAGGTGGAAGGATCACTTGAGGCTAGGAGTTCTAGACCAGCCTGGACAAAGTTATGAGATCTCATCTCTACTTAAAATAAAATGATACATTAGCCGCACATGGTAGTGCATGCCTATTAGTTTCAGCTATTCGGGAGGCTGAGGTGGGAGAATCACTTGAGGTTAGAAGTTTGAGGCTGTGATGAGCTAGGATCGTGCCTCTGCACTCTAGCCTGGGCAACAGAGCGAGGCCGTGTCTCTAAAAAAAATTTAAAAATAAAAATAAACCAAACTTCTGGTCCAGATAAGATGATGTAGACTCATTCCTTCCTGTTCCTCTCCACTAAGTACAACTATAAACCCCATAAATAACTCAAGAGGCAACCAAGAAGAATTCTGAAGGCTAAGAATAGGAAGGCAAACTGGTTTGGGACCCTGGAACTAGAGAAACAACACAGTGGCAGGGTATCTTACTCCCCACCCAACAGAAGACACTGATCCAGGCCCAGCATTTCTTGAAGCAGCAATAGAAAACAGCCCCGGTAGGCTCATTTTCCCAGATCCAACAGGAGCCTTCCAACACCACCAGGTGAGGTCAGCACCACCAGAGATGGGGATTGGTTGGGAGCCCTGCTAACAATAAGTGCAATGGGAAATAGTCTCCTTCACCACTGAGAGATACCAAGATAACCAGGTGGTACCTGCAAGAAGAACCCTGCCACAAGTGGCTCAGCCCAGGAAGCCTCTTTGTTCCCACTGGCCTGAGACTCCTCTCCCCGACCCAGAGATGGCAAGGTCCCACCACAGCAAGCACCTGGCCCAGGAAGCAGTCTTTGTCCCTCACAAGCAAAGGGGATCCTGCCAAGCACCCAGCCAGGGAGACATCTTAGTCCTCAAGCCTCTGAGTCTCATCTCCCCAACTGAGAGACACCTGGTGGTCCAGTCTGGGGAAGCTCTGTTCCCTCCAGCAGCACCAATAAGGACCAGTGGGAGCCTCAGCAGCATCAGATAAACCAAGCAGACCAAAATAACACTGAAAGGGCTCTGAAAAACTGTCATTGGAACCACAGCCCATAAAATTAGGCCAGGACCTGCACACTAAACCTAAACAAGGTAACTTCCTGTTAAAAGATTTAAGTAATATGCTCCTAATGTAATAGAAAAATGTCTAGCATATAATAAAAAATCACCCATCATGCCAAAAACCAGGAAAATTACAACTTGAATGAGAAAAGATCATCAATGGATACCAACGAAAAAATAAGTCAAATACTGGCATTATCTGACAGGATTCTAAACCAGCTATCATAAAAATGCTTCAAAGGTCATTACAAGTTCTCTTCAGGAAGTCTCAGCAAAGAAATAGATCTTATATTAAAATGTACTGAATGGAAAATATAGAACTTAAAAATACAAGCACAGAAAAATTTTAAAATACTTCTTTGAATGGGCTCCATAGTAAAGTGAAGATGACAGACAAAAGAATCAGGGAATTTGAAGACAGATAAATAGAATTTATCTGAACCACAAAATACACTTAAATATTAACAAACAATGATGAGTGAGGTGGCTCACACTGTAATCCCAGAACTTTGGGAGGCCGAGGTGGATGCATTGCTTAAGCTCAGGAGTTCAAGATCAGCCTGGGCAACATGGCAAAACCCTGTCTCTACAAAAACATACAAAAAAAAATTGCTGGGTGTGGTGGCACCTGCCTGTAGTCCCAGCTGCTGGGGAGGCTGAGGTGGGAGGATTACTTGAGCCCAGGAGGCAGACGTTGCAGTGAACCAAGATCATGCCACTACACTTCAGTCCTGGTGACAGAGTGAGACCCTGTCTCAAAAAAAATAAAAAGTAAAAAGATAAAATACGCTTAAAATAAAAAAAAAGAAATGAAATGAGCAGAGTCCCCAGGGACCTGTAAGATTTTTTTTTTTTTTTTTTTAATCCAGCATTGTTATACACACACAAATGTGTGCAAGTTAAAATGTGGACATCTAAATAAGATTGTCAGATTTTATCAATGTCAATATTGTGCTTGTGATGCTCTACTATAGTTCTGCAAAATAGTTACCACTGGGGGGAAGAAGGTAAAGGGTTCATAGGATCTCTTTGTATTATTTATTACAGCTCTGCAATTATCTCAATTAAAATGTCAGTGAAAAGATGACCCAGGTACAATGTGGAGAAGGAATGGCAAATACTGGAACCATGCCTGGCTAATTTCTTGGCGTTTTTTTGTTTGTTTTTGTTTTTGAGTCAGAGTCTCACTCTGCCACCCAGGCTGGAGTGCAATGGTGTGATCTCGGCTCACTGCAACCTCTGCCTCCCAGGTTCAAGTGGTTCTCCTGCCTCAGCCTCCCAAGTAGCTGGGATTACAGGCACCCACCATCACGCCCAGCTAATTTTTGTATTTTTATAGAGACAGGGTTTCACCATGTTGGCCAGGCTGGTCTTGAACTCCTGACCTCAGGTGATCCGCCCATCTCGGCCTCCCAAAGTGCTGAGATTACAGGCGTGAGCCACCGAGTCCAGCCACTTGTTTGCTTTTTCAGACAGGGTCTCACTATATTGTCCAGGCTGGTCTCCAACTCCTTTCTCAGCCTCCCAAAAAGCTAGGATTACAGGTGTGACCCACCACACCTGGCCTTGATTTTCTGTCTACCTTTTATATTAATTAGAGAAGTACTAAAATTTCCAACTATAAGTTTGGATTTGTCTATTTCTCCTTTAAATTCTATCAGTTTTGGGATATGTATTTTGAAGGTTTGTTATTGGATACCAACACATTCAGGATTGTTTTATCTTCTTGATGAAATTACCCCTTCATGGTTATGCAATGTTTCTCCCTTAGCTCTAGTAATATTCCTCATTATAAAGTCTCTTTATATTAGCATAACCACTCTAGCTTTCTTTTGACTTGTAGCATATATGGTATATATTTTGTCATCTTATATATTTTAATCTATGTGTACCTATCTATATCTAGCTATCCTATCTATCTATCTATCTATCTATCTATCTATCTATCTATCTATCTATACATTTTTTTTTTTTTTTTTGAGACAGAGTCTCACTCTATCACCCAGGCTGGAGTGCAATGGCCCAATCTCAGCTCACTGCAACTTCCACCTCCTGGGTTCAAGCGATTCTCCTGCCTCAGCCTCCCAAGTAACTGGGATTACAGGCGCCTGCCACCATGCTCAGCTAATTTTTTGTATTTTTAGTAGAGATGGGGTTTTACCATGTTGGCCAGGCTGGTCTCTAACTCCTGACCTCAAGTGATCTGCCTGCCTTGGCGTCCCAAAGTGCTGGGATTACAGGCTTGAGCCACCACGCCCGGGCTAATGTGTATTTAAATAGATTTATTGCGGAGAGCATATATGAGTCTTGCTTTTTTTTTTTTTTTTTTGCGACATAGTCTTGCTCTGTCGCCAGGTTGGAATGTAGTGGCGTGATCTTTGTTCACTGCAACCTCTGACTCCCTGGCTCAAGCGATTCTCCTGCCTCAGCCTCCGAGTTGCTGGGATTACAGGAACATGCCACCAGGCCCAGCTAATTTTTGTATTTTTAGTGGAGACAAGGGTTTCACCATGTTGGCCAGGATGGTCTCGATCTCCTGACCTTGTGATCCACCCACCTAAGCCTCCCAAAGTGCTAGGATTACAGGCATGAGCCACCACGCCCAGCCTCTTGCTTTTTTTTTTTCTAATCTAACCTGACAGTCTCTTTCAATTGGAAGCTTAATACCCTTTATGTTTAATGTAATTAATGATATAATTCATTTTAAGTCTGCCATCTTGTTAGTTGTTTTCTGTATGTTCCATTTGTTTTAGATTCCACTTTCTCTCTTTACCAACTTTTTTTGGATTACTTTTTTTTTTTTGAGACAAAGTCTCATTCTGTCACCCAGGCTGGAGTGCAGTGGCAAGGGAACCTCCGCCTCCCGGGTTCAAGCAATTCTCGTGCCTCTGCCTCCCAAGTAGCTGGGATTACAGGCACGTGCCACCACGCCCGGCTATTTTTTTATATTTTTAGTAGAGACAGGGTTTTGCCATGTTGCCCAGCTGGTCTCGAACTCCTGACCTGAAGTGATCTGCCCGCCTCGGCCTCCCAAAGTGCTGGGATTACAGGCGTGAGCCACCGCACCTGACCAGATTAAGTATTTTCTAATACTGCATTTGTCTCCCCTTTAGTAGTTATTCTCTTTGTTCTTTTTTGGTTTTTTGTTTGTTTGTTTAGTGTTTGTTCTTTAAATTATCACCATCTACCTTCAAATAATATCATACCTGCCGGGTGCGGTAGCTCATGCCTGTAATCCCAGCACTTTAGGAGGCCGAGGCGGGTGGATCACGAGGTCCAGAGTTTAAGAGCAACCTGGACAATATGGTGAAACCCCGTCTCTACTAAAAATATGAACATTAGCCGGAAGTGGTGGCAGGCACCTGCAATCCCAGCTACTCGAGAGGCTGAGGCAGGGAACTGCTTGAACCCAGGAGGCAGAGGTTGCAGTGAGCTGAGATCACGCCACTGCACTCCAGCCTGGGCGACCAAGCAAGACTCCATCTCAAAAAGAATAATAACAATAGTATCATATCATTTCATGTATAACATAGAATCTTACACCAATATACTTCCATTTCCTTCACCCCCTTCTCTGTGGTAGTGTTGTTACACATGTGTCTTCTCATGTTTTAACCTCCAAATTTTATTATTATTTTAACATAATACAGATGGACATATTTATCTTTTAAAGAAATAAAACAATTAGAAAAAATTGTTATATCTGTGCCAATATTTACCTTTTCTTTCTTTTTTTTTTTTTTTGAGGTGGAGTTTCACTCTTGTTGCCCAAGCCAAAGTGCAATGGCGCCATCTCGGCTCACCGCAACCTCCACCTGGCAGGTTCAAGTGATCCTCCTGCCTCAGCCTCATGAGTAGCTGGGATTACAGGCATGCGCCACCATGCCTGGCTAATTTTGTATTTTTAGTAGAGATGGGTTTCTCCATGTTGGTCAGGCTGGTCTCAAACTCCTGACTTCAGGTGATCCACCCGCCTTGGCCTCCCGAAATGCTGGGATTACAGGCATGAGCCACCTTGCCTGGCCATATTTACCTTTTCTAGTACTCTTATTTCATTTGTATAGAAAAAAGTTTCCATTTTGTATTATTTTATTTCAGCCTGAAGAACTTTCTTTGAACATTTTTTATATTGGAGATATATACTAACAATAAACCTCTCAGCTTTTGTTTGAAAAATCTTTAATTTTGTTTTAATTTTTAAACAGTATTTTCACTGAAAACAGAGTTTTAATCTATAATATTTTTTTCTCTGAGCACTTTAAAGATATTACTTCATTGTCTTCTGGTTTGCAGTTTCTAACCAGAAGCCTGTGAATAATTCTTATCTTTGTTCTTCTTAATGTAATGTGTATTTGGGGTTGAGAGGAGCCTGAATTTAAGATTGTATCTTAATCATTGGTTTTTAGTGATTTTAATTATGACATGCCTTTGTGAGGTTTGTATGTGTGAGAATGTTTATCCTACTTGGCATTCAATGAATTTCTTGGGTTTCTGAGTTTGTGATTTCCATAAAATTTGGAAAACTATAAGCCAATATTTATTAAAATAGTTTTTTTGTAGTATCCTTCCTTATGAGACTCCAACTATGAATATGTTAGACCACTCCATATTTTTCCAGAAATCAGTGAGGCTCTGTTCATTTGGCTAAAAAATATTTTTAACATTTGTGCTTCATTTTTAAAAACAGATTCTATTGCTAGGTTCTCAAGTTTACTGATTTATGTTTTAGCAGTTTCTAATCTTAATACCTCCAGAGAAACTTCCATTTTCATTCTGATACTATATTTTAATCTTTGGGTGTTCCATGTGTTACTCTTTGGTAGTTTCATTTCTTTGCTTATGATGTTCATATTTTCACTTAACTGTGTTTACACTGTTATAATAGTTATTTTAATATTTGTATCTGCTAGTTTCAGCATCCCTATCATTTTTGTCTGTTTTCATTGATTGATTTTCTCTTGGTTATAAGCTAGCACTTTCTGGCTTCTTGGCATGTTTAGTAATATTTTATTGGATGCTGGACATTGTAAGCATCTGAATTTTGTTGCTGTTGTTGTTATTTTAAGGATATTAGGCCAGTTTACTTTTGTTGAGCACCTTGATAAAAAAGAAGAATATTAGTCCGGCCATGGTGGTTTATGCCTATAATCCCAGCACTTTGGGAGGCCAGGAGGATCACTTGAGCACAGGAGGTCGAAGCTGCAGTGGGCCATGATTGCACCATCATACTCCAGTGGTGCAATCGCAGCTGGAAACAAGAAAGAGAAGAGGAGGGGAGGGGAGGGGAGAAAAGAGAAGAGAAGAGAGGAGGGAAGGGGAGGGAAGGGGAGGGGAGGGGAGGGAAGGGAAGGGAAGGGAAGGGAAGGGAAGGGAAGGGAAGGGAAGAAGAGAAGATCAGGCTTTGTTATGGCAGGCAGGTAAGCTAATTATAGATTAGTTTGATACTTTCAAGGCCTATTTTAATTTTTGCTATGGCAGATGTAGATTAGCCTTTACTCCAGGATTATTCCATCTAAGCATGATCCCCCTGAATATTTGTCACATGGCTCAGTTAATTATTGAAAATTTTCCATTGGTTATTCAGGACCTTGGCTAATTGAAGTTCTCACTTCTCCCCACCCAGTTTGAACACTAAGTATTATTCAGTTTACAATTCTAAGTCTTTATTTTCTCAGCCTCATGAAGATTTTACCCCACACATGCATAGTCAAGGGGACTTCCTATGCAGTCTTCTGAAACTCTTTTTCTACAAAGCTTCCAATTCTCTAGAATTTTGCCTGGCAACTTTCAGTTACCTTCTGCTCCCAAAATCTTAGAGAGATTGGTCAGCTTCACTTGCATTCCCCTCCCCACATCCACAACCTGGAAATTGCCTTCACACAAAATTCCGGTGTGGTTTTAGGGTTTACCTTTTTGTTTCCTTTCTTTTAGGGATTACAATCCATACTGCCTATTGTCTGATTTCTGAATATAGTTGTTTCGAGTATTTTGGCCAGTTTTCTAGTTGTTTATGGGGGGATCAGTATAACTGGAAGCAGGAGTCTCAAAGTCATTTTTTAAATTTCTGTTTTAAAATGTAACAGCTCTGTATACATACAATGGAATATTATTCAGCCTTAAAAAGAAATCCTGACATATGATAAAACATAGATGAACCTTGAGGATGTTATGCTAAGTGAAATAAGCCAATCACAAAAAGACAAATACTATATGATTCCATTTCTATGAGGTACTTAGAGTAGTCAAATTTATAAAGACAGGAAGTAGAGTGATGGTTAGCAAGTACTGCGGGGAGGGGGAAATGGCGAGCTGTTCCTCAGTTGGTATAGAGTTTCCGTTTTGCAATATGAAAAGAGGATAGGAGATTATTTGTACAACAGTGTGAATATGCTTAACACTATTGGACTGTATGCTTTTTTCACCCATATATATTATGCTTTTGTAGACTGTACACTTAAAATGGTTGAGGCCAGGTGCAGTGGCTCACGCCTGTAATTCCAGCACTCTGGGAGGCCAAGGTGGGCGTATCGCCTGAGCTCAGGAGTTTGAGACCAGCCTGGCCAACATGGTGAATGTGCCTCTATGAAAAATACAAAAATTAGCCAGCCAGAGAATCACTTGAACCCGGGAGGCAGAGGTTGCAGTGAGCCTAGATTGCACCACTGCACTCCAGCCTGGGCGACAGAGTGAGACTCCGTCTGAAAAAAAAAAAGGTTGAGATGGTAAATTTTCTGTTATATGTACTTTACAATTTTTTTAAAAAAAACAGCTAACAGTAGCCGGGTGCAGTGGCTCACACCTGTAATCCCAGCACTTCGGGAGGCCGAGGCGGGCGGACCACGAGGTCAGGAGATCGAGACCATCCTGGCTAACACGATGAAACCCCGTCTCTACTAAAAACACAAAAAATTAGCCAGGCGTGGTGGTGGGCGCCTGTAGTCCCAGCTACTTGGGAGGCTGAGGCAGGAGAATGGCGTGAACCCAGGAGGCCAGGCTTGCAGTGAGCCAAGATCGTGCCACTGCACTCCAGCCTGGGCGACAGAGTGAAACTCCGTCTCGAAAAAAAAAAAACAAAACAACAACAACAACAAAAAACACAGCTAACAGTGTTCCAGTCATTTTACATTACACTTAATCTGTGCAACAACCTCTTAAGATGTAGGTGCAATCGTTATTATTTTACTTGTTTTGAGACATGGTTTTGCCCTATTATGCAGTGTGTGGTACAGTGACGTGATCATAGCTCACTCTAGCCTTGAACTCCTGGGCTGAAGCAATCCTCCTGCCTCAGCCTCCCGAGTAGCTAGAACTACAGGCATGCACCTCCATGCCCAGCTAGTTTTTAATTTTTTTGTAGAGATGGGGTCTTGCTTTGTTGCCCAGGTTGGTCTTGAACTCCTGACCTCAAAGGATTCTCCCCCTTTGGCCTCCCAAAGTGCTAAGATTGCAGGTGTGAGCCACTGCAGGTGCTGGCCTAGGTGCCATTTTTTTTTTCAAGATGGAGTCTCACCCTATTGCCCAGGCTGGAGTACAGTGCCACGATCTCTGCTCACTGCAACCTCCGCCTCACAGGTTCCAGCAATTCTCCTGCCTCGGCCTCCCAAGTAGCTGGAACTACAGGTGCTCGCCACCCCGCCCAGCTAATTTTTTTAATTTTTTAGTAGAGATGGGGTTTCACCATATTTGCCAGGCTGGTCTTGAACTCCTGACCTCGTGATCCACCCACCTCAGCCTCCCAAAGTGCCGGGATTACAGGTGTGAGCCACCGCGCCCTGCTGGTGCAATTATTATCTCAATTTTACAAATGAGAAAACTCAGACACATAGTTACAACATATATATGTTGTAACTGTTATTATAAATATATAAACACATGCTTATATAAACAACTATAAAATATGTGTGTGTACGTGTGTGTGTGTGTGTGTGTGTATATATATATATACACACACACATACATATATATGCATGCTTTTATAGATGCAGTCTCACTATGTTGCCCAGGCAGGACTCTTAACTCCTGGGCTTTGGTGATCCTCCCACCTCAGCCTCCCCAGTGGCTGGGACTACAGGCATGGGCCACCATACCTGCAGTGACAACATATTTTTTAAAAGAATCCCATTGTACCTTAAATCATGACTCTTTGTAAAAGAGTTGGAAAACCACCAGGCAGATGACCCCAGTAAGACACTGTGGCTCATCTTTATCCCCTCTTGTCATTGCCCCAGGTTCTATCCATCTAAGAGCCTTCTGCAGTCTTTGAACTCTGGGAAGAATTCTGCCCTGCCTAAATATAAGTATGGTAATACTTTAATTCCACAACTACTATGGGATTGTAGTTGTGGAACTACAGAACTCTTCCGGGGGAATAGTTTTTAAATATTATTAGCTAATACAGAAAAGCTGCTAGGGTTTTGAAAACTGCTTAGTGAAGTTTTGCTGCCCTCTGCTGGAATTAAGCTGTATGCGCTTGAATGTCTGGTTTTCAACAGAAGGATTATAAAGCATTTAGTATGCAGTGTTGGAATTTCATGGAGGTGTCTCAGGCATTCTGCAAACGTCTGGCACAATTTTTTTTTTTTGAGACGGAATATCACTTTGTTGCCCAGTGTGGAGTGCAGTGGCAAGATCTCAGCTAACTACAAACTCCACTTCCTGGGTTCAAGGGATTACAGGCACGCACCATGATGCCTGGCTATATTTTGTATTTTTACTAGAGACAAGGGTTCACTATGTTGGCCAGGCTGGTCTTGAACTCCTGACCTCAGGTGATCTGCCTGCCTCAGCCTCCCAAGTCCTGGGATTACAGGTGTGAGCCACCATGCCCAGCCCAAATTTTTACATTCTAAACATATTTAAACTATTTTCACAATAAAAACAATATTGTGTATTTAAATGTTACATATCTTAGTTTGACATACCAAATATTGCCAGAATCTAGTCTTGGAATGGAAAGGGAAAACCTTCCTAAACCAACCATTCATTCTTCTTATCTGTTCTTACATGTTTGTGTTACGTCACTCCATTTCAAGCCCTATGGCCTTCCACTAAACCATTTCTATAAGGAAAACACTTATAATGTTTCACAGATGATGTGATTTTTAGCTTGAAAATTGTTAACTATTGTAAGGTCCTCTGCATCTGAATTATGAATTGGAAGTGTTTATATCCCTTATTTGGCTTATTTTAAAACACCTGTAATTCTAGCACTTTGGAAGGCCAAGCTGGGTGAATCGCTTGAGCTCAGGAGTTCAAGATCAGCCTGGGCAACATAGTGAAACCCCATCTCTACAGAAAATACAAAAATTAGCTGGGTGAAGTGGTAGTCACCTGTATAGTTCCAGCAACCTGGGAGGCTGAGGTGGCAGGGTTGCTTAAGCCCAGGTGCTAGAGGTTTCAGTGAGCCTAGATCTTGCCACTACACTCCAGCCTGAGAGACAGAGTCTCAAAAACAAAACAAAACAAAAAAACAAAAACAATTAAAACACCTTGGCGCGGAGGGAGCACTTGGGAGGCCGAGGCGGGCAGATCACGAGGTCAGGAGATTGAGGCCATCCTGCCCAACATAGTGAAACCCCATCTCTACTAAAAATACAAAAAAATTAGCTGGGCATGGTGGTGCGTGCCTGTAATCCCAGCTACTTGGGAGGTTGAGGCAGGAGAATCGCTTGAACCTGGGAGGTGGAGGTTCAGTGAGCCAAGATCGAGCCAGTGCACTCCAGCCTGGCAACAGAGTGAGACTCCATCTCAAAACAACAACAAAAACACATAACAAAACACCTGGCATCATCATTTTGTGGTTTATTACTTGGTCCTTTCAGAATGTTATAAATTACTGACATGTTAAAAAAAGAATGTGGTAGGGAGTGGGGGAAAAACAGCGTCCTTTAGTAACTATGATTACTAGTACTTTAGTAAAACCCATCTCTTTACTTCTTTCCTTCTTCTTTGAAATTCTCTCACACTGTAGTGCAACCTCAGTTTGTATCTAGGCTGACAATTACCAAGGATGGAGAAGTTCTAAGCCATCCTTACCTAGATTTTTGCAACAATGTCCTAACTAGTTTTGTTAACTCCAATCCACCTAAAATCCACCTTCTATAACAAGAACCAGAATGCTCACACCTGTAATCAAGCACTTTGGGATGCCAGGGTGGGAGGACTGCTTGAGCCCAGGGGTTCGAGACCAGCCTGACAACATAGGTAGACTCCCGTCTCTGCAAAAAATAAGAAAATTAGCTGGGTGTGGTGGCACACACCTGTGGTCCCAGCTATTCGGGGAGCTGAGGTAGGATAGCTTGGGCTCTGGAAGTTTAGGCTGCAGTGAGCTGTGATTGTGCCACTGCACTCCAGCCTGGGTGACAGAGTGAGACCCAAAGAAAGAAAGGAAGAAAGAAAGAAGGAAGGATGGAAGGAAGGAAGGAGGGAGGGAGGGAGGAAGGAAGGAAGAAAGGAAAGGAAGAGAAAGAAAAAAGGAAAGAGAGAAAAGTTAAAAACAACAAAGAAACCCAGAACGATCTGTCTAAAATGCACGACTGATTGGGTCAGCTTCTACCTAAAATCCTTAACTTCTTATATTTTGCATCAGGATTAAATCCAAATCCCTTAACATGGCATATGTTCTCTGACTCAGCTAGAGCCTTCAGAGAAGCCTGCCTCTCCACTTGCTGCCTCATCCTGTATACCACAATAGCCAACTGTGCTTCTCTGCTGCAGAAACCTTTTTGTTTCTCACATTGGTATCTTTTTCTTTTTTTCTCTCACTGTTTCTCTACCTGGAATTCCACCATGCCACTGCCCTTCCTCCTCATCTCTGACATTCACTGACTCAGCTAGTCTCTACAAAATAGTCTTCTTCTCTTTTGCTAGTGTATTTACAAGCAGGAACTGTGTATGTTTTATTCCCTGGGTCAGATACAGTTCTTAGCAAACACAAATTGTTCAAGAACTAATTGCTAAGTAATGGCATGTGTTTAGTAAGTGGGTGCCAGTGATGTCAATGTACTAAGCTCCAAATTGTCAGTGTCCCAGCATGAGGGTATGAGGCATTCTCCTGTCTTTTGAATGTCCTAGGTTATTGTAGACAGACTGTGGTTAAAGGTGCTTGAGGCATTAAGACAGAATTGTATGCTATTATGTCTTTTTTTTTTTTTTTTTTGAGACAGAGTCTCACTCTGTTGCCCAGGCTGGAGTGCAGTGGCGTGATCTCGGCTCACTGCAACCTCTGCCTCCCAGGTTCAACCAATTCTTCTGCCACAGCCTCCTAGGTAGCTGGGATTACAGGCACACACCACCACTTCCGGCTAATTTTTGTATTTTTAGTAGAGATGGGGATTTCACCATGTTGGTCAGGCTGGTCTTGAACTCCTGACCTCGTGGTGACCGCCTGCCTCAGCCTCCCAAAATGCTGGGATTACAGGCATGAGCCTCTGCGCCCGGCCTTTTACATTTAAAAGAATGTAAAACTTGCATTTGACCCCACTTCAAACTCCTTTAGGTAATAAATAGATGTCTTAGTCTGGGCTGCTGTAACAGAGTACCATATGCCGCTGGCTTATAAACAACAAACACTTATTTCTCACAGTTCTAGAGGGTGGGAAGTTTGACATCAAGGCACTGGCAGATCCAATGTCTGGTGAGGAACCACTCCCTCATTCATGAACAGCTATCTTTCCACTGCATCCTCACATGGCTAAAGGGGTAAAGGGGCTCTCTGAGGTCTGTTTTATAAAGACGCTAATCCCATGCATGAGGGCTCCACCCTCATGACCTAGTTACCTCCCAAAAGTCCTACAATTACCTGACAATTATCAAGGATGGTGAAATCCTAAGAGTTTCAACATATGAATTTGGGTGGGACATAAAAATTTAGTCTGTAGCACTAGGGTAGTGGAATTTTGCTTATCAGGCTGGGCATGGTGGCTCACACCTGGAATCCCAGCACTTTGGGAGGCCAAGGTAGGCAGATCACTCAAACCCAGGAGTTCCAGACCAGCCTGGGCAACATGGCAAAATCCCATCTCTACAAAAAATACAAATTAGCCTGGGTGGTGGTGCATGCCTCTGGTCCCAGCTACTCGGGAGGCTGAGGTGGGAGGATCACCTGAGCCAGAGACATCAAGGCTGCAGTGAGCTGTGATCTCACCACTGCACTCCAGACTGGGCGGAAAAAAAAAAAAATACACACACACACATACACACACACACACATATACACACACATATACACACACATATATATACACACATATATACATATATACACACATACATATATACACATATATAGTATCTTTATACTTATTTAGTATAAGAGATTTGGAACAACTTTGACAAAATTAAATATCTTACATTGCTTATTATATTTCTAGTAAACAGAAATTCAACAAAGGGCCATAGGACCTATAATAACAGATTGATTAAGAGAGTGAAAAGTTCTTTAGCACTGAAAGAAAGGAGAGCATTGGCCGGGTGCAGTGGCTCACACCTGTAATCCCAGCACTTTGGGAGGCCAAGGCAGGTGGATCACTTGATGTCAGGAGTTCGAGACCAGCCTGGCCAACATAGCGAAACCCCATCTCTACTAAAAATACAAAAATTAGTGGGGCGTGGTGGCGCACACCTGTAGTCCCAGACTTGGGAGGCTGAGGCAGGAGAATCACTTGAACCCTAGAGGCAGAGGTTGCAGTGAGCCGAGATCACGCCATTGCACTCCAGCCTGGGCGACAAGAGTGAAACTCCATCTCAGAAAAAAAAAAAGAAAGGAAGGAAGGAAGGAGAGCATCATCTGGTGAGTGTTAACTACTCCACATCTCTAACAGGAATGCGGATAAGCATCTTCTAAAGGAATTATGGATTTATATTATTTCAATACTATTTTTATCAAGGAAATGCATATGAATAGTATTTTATTTTTAATATATATTTTGAGTTGTTGCTAAGTAAGCAAAACTGATTTTTTGGACCATTATTATCCTATATTCTGTCTCTAGAGCAACTCAGATTCTCAAGAGAATGGACTAATCACCAAATGGCACAAACCGCAAGTAGAATTCCTCTAGATAAGTAACTGAACACCACATTTTCTTCAATTAGATAAATGTCTGGTGTTATGTTTCTATAATTTATGTAAATTGCAACCATAGACCTACCAATTACCCTATTTAAACTTGGCTGGTTTCCCAAAGATTTCTTAGGAAAAAAACTTAAAATAATTAATTGCCTATCTTTTCAGAGCCACTGGGCCGGGGGGTGGGGGAAGGGGAGGGTACTGAAACTTGAACTCGTATTTTTTGTAAAGCTCTATTTTTGAGAATCTCTTTTAACTAGAAATGTTTTACATTAAATGAAAAAATAATTGGGAAAAATATTTTTTTCACTTGGGAATATTATGGGGAAGGACATTTGAAATGAGGTATTTAAGCCAAACCATTATCTAACTTTTTGTTTCCAAGAGTTAAAATGGAATTTTTTGGGGAAAAGAATCTGGAATATTTAATGTTGTTAAGTCACTGGGCTTTAGGTTTAATGTTCTTTTTGAAGAGGGTTAAGGTTAATTAACTCTAATACAAATCATTAAAATATAAAAACCAGGAAAAGAGCCAGGCATGGTGACTCACGCCTGTAATTCCAGGACTTTGGGAGGCCAAGGCGGGTGGATCACCTGAGGTCGGGTGTCCGGAATTGGTGGGTTCTTGGTCTCACTGACTTCAAGAATGAAGCCGCGGACCCTCGCGGTGAGCATTACAGTTCTTAAAGTGGCGCGTCTGGAGTTTGTTCCTTCTGATGTTCGGATGTGTTCGGAGTTTCTTCCTTCTGGTGGGTTCGTGGTGTCGCTGGCTCAGGAGTGAAGCTGCAGACCTTCTCAGTGAGTGTTACAGCTTTTAAGGGGGCGAGTCTGGAGTTGTTCGTTCCTCCCAGTGGGTTCGTGGTCTCACTGGCTTCAGGAGTGAAGCTGCAGACCTTCGCGGTGAGTGTTACAGCTCATAAAGGCAGTGTGGA